>NC_090280.1:99482821-99798179 GCF_037392515.1 Haliotis asinina
TAGTCTACAGAAGAGGTGCATTACTGTCAGTGACTGAGCTTTTGTTATAACACATGTAATGACAAGTCACTCAGTATCAGAGAAATATTAATCCCCTGAGTATATATCTTATACTTCCCTGGATATATATCTTATACCTCCCTGGATATACCTGTACTTGATGTCATCTTGAGAGGTAATGGAACATTCAGCACATTAGTATACTCAGCCTGATCTGGGTTAGAACTGATCTTCAGCAACACATGAGCTGGCAAAAAGAATCAAGTTGTCAGACTCGCTGACTGCTGATGCATCTCAGTGTTCATGATGTCAATCATTGGATCATTCGGACCAAACTCGATTATTCACAGACTGTTTTCATATAGCTTCAGTATTGCTAAGTGTGGCACTAAACAACAAACAAATACATCCACTGGCATCAATAATTCTTTACAAGTTTGTAAACACTACATTAATATTACTTTTTGGCATCACCAAGGAATAAAAACATTAGGTGTACAGTGTCTGTTCTCTGCCCAGAACATCAAGCAAAGAGCCAGTTCCACTGGGAGGGAAATCAGCAATAGATTAGACCAAAAATGTTATACTCTAAGCAATATTCCAACATGGCATGGGCCTCCAGATATGGGTTTCACACTTTGTACCCATGTGGAGAATCGAACCAGGTCTTTAGCATTACAAGGAAATGTTCTAGCCACTTGATCATTGAGCTGTCCCTAAGATCAATATGCTAGAATACAACATTCAGCAGTATCATGGCAGGGGACACCAGACATGAGCTTCACACACTGTATCATGGCAGGGGACACCAGACATGAGCTTCACACACTGTATCATGGCAGGGGACACCAAACACGAGCCTCACACACTGTACCATGGCAGGGGACACCAGACACGAGCCTCACACACTGTATCATGTGGGGCCTCGAACCAGGTCTTTAGCATTACAAGGAAATGTTCTAGCCACTAAGTCATTGAGCTGTCCCTAAGATCAATATGCTAGAATACAACATTCACCAGTATCATGGCAGGGGACACCAAACACGAGCCTCACACACTGTATCATGTGGGGCCTCGAACCAGGTCTTTAGCATTACAAGGAAATGTTCTAGCCACTAAGTCATTGAGCTGTCCCTAAGATCAAAATGCTAGAATACAACATTCACCAGTATCATGGCAGGGGACACCAAACACGAGCCTCACACACTGTATCATGTGGGGCCTCGAACCAGGGCCTTCAGTGAGAGAAGCTAACGATTTAACCACTACGCTCCCTAATGAGTGATGAACAGCCTGCTGTCTTTAATGTACAATGAGCTGAGAAGCATCCATCCTTCACTGCATAGTGGCATCGTTTGATGGAGCAACATTGTCAGTAAACCAGTGAAGTGCTGACAATCAGTTTAGGCTATCCACCATTATGGAACAGAAGCTACACCAGTGTCACATCTAAGCCAGACTACAAAGGACTACCCACATCATAAAGTGAAAATAAACTCTTCTGAGATATGGGGTATTATAAATTTCTGAAAAGATGTACATCACCACTACATTGATCCTCCAAAACAAGTAAACACTAGATGCCACAGTGGCTATAATCAGTGTGCCAAGGGGAGATGACTGCAACAAACTATCACAGCAAACTACTATGAGCACTGCTGCAATTATAGGAATGTATATATTGGTGCTCCACGATGAAAGGAAAATCCACCTGGGTTCAGAAAAGGTAAAGCTTTCTATTCTAGTGAGCTTACTCCCTACACACAATCTGAAAACAAGTTAAAATGTCACACCTAAACAGAAACAATGTATTAAGATGAGTATAATTACAGCTTGTGCACTGTGGATAAATTAAATAAATAATTTATGTTCCTGGTTTCCATTCTCCCAGGTGATATCCCACACACAATCCTGTTTATACCCTGAGAGATAGTCATGGGACATATGTATACATGACTTTTTCACATCTAATATATAATGACAAGGCAGCGACAAACTTGTACTCACAAAATAATTTTTTATTGTATACTCTTCAAAAGAAGTAGGGGAACTGTTCTTTCAATGTACAACTGTCGAAATTGGGAGATATATGGGATTGAATCAATGTTGATACAATAATAAGGATGTTTTGAGAATGCATCACCACATGGATTTCATTCAAAGCAAAGCTGTTCATTCAGTTATCCCCCTTGTTAAGTGACTGGAGTATGACAAGAAAATTTCAGGTTTACAATTCTCAGTCAGTAGTGTGTGATTTGATCCTGAAAACCCTGACCATGCACAGATGCAAGAAAATTATTGGAAAAAATGGTCTACAGTGATTTATAGACCTGCCTGAAAAACGTCAAGATTCATGATGACACCCCATGCACGTGTAGGAGGCTCCCACGTTCTACACGTGCTTCCTATGCATTGTATTTGGGTGTTGTGATAACGTGAAATGATGCTGCATACACAAGATGAATGTCATTGTAACGTTCCTCAATGGGTTTTCTTTCTACCAAACTTCAAAGTTCTGTTCCCCTTCTTTTTCTGACGAGTATATACAGAAATTGTATTCTGGAAACATGAAAACCATATTTAGCACCATGAAACTAACATGCTTTTCGCGGCTTGTTTTGCTACAAACAATATGAGACAGTTCATAAAACAAGATGATACAGTTCCCATGTACAAAATTTCACTAACATCCCTATGGAATTTAGATCATGGACATTATAAGCACTACACATAAAGAAATGAAATCAACAGATCATGTACTCACAAGTACTTACACCAACAACACTGGTATCAATATCTGTGGAAATGTTATTAGCCATTTGATCTCATTTTGGTTTTGACATGTATTGGTTAAATTTATTTCTTTTGCTCACATAGAAAAGTAAACTCACATTTAAAAATGTTTGTTGTTAATATTCCAGCCATATGTATATAATCGACTCAACATCACGAGCATCAATCCATGTAACTAGGACATAATGAGTTGTACTGACCAAGTCAGCAAGCCTGACGATTCGACCCCATTAGTTGCCTCTTACAACAAGTTAATTTGCTGAAGATCAATTCTAATCTGCATTTTCATGGGTCTATGCATTCAAATAAACCATTCATACGTGACGGAGACATTATAAATGTAGTAAATAAGACAATGGCTGATCGTTCACAAACATCACAATGGGATATCTAAAAAACACACACATTTTCAGTTCCATATGAAATAAAAATTATATTTCTGTATGTCAATAAACCTTTGTGCTTAGCACACGAATGACATATCACTGTATTCTTATCAAAAGTTGAGTATTATGGCATTGAGGGGTATACATGTTTAGGCTGAGAAACGGAAAATTATAGTGTGAGTTTTGTTATCAGTACAGCCTAATGCAAACACAGCCATGATGAGCCATGATGAGCCGTGAAGGCCATAGGATGGTGGTTATTGTTCATATCAATAATCAGAGATTTCACATCACCTGATTCAGTAATATCTGTTAATTGTCATTTGGAAATAGTATAACGTAACATAAATAAGTAGTTAGATATATAAGCTCTATCTTGTCATAAAAGAAATCAATTATAATTTTTGAAACTGCTATATGATATTCCAGCTATAGGTCAGTGGTCTGTAAATAATCCAGCCTGGACCAGATAATCTAGTGATCAGCATGAACATTGATGTACTGAATTGGGAACATCATGAACATTACGTGAAGTTTATGTCTGATCTGTCATATGATCATAGCACCACCATGATCATAATTACACCATTGCTAGATTAGGAAGCTCATGGATTTGAGATAGGAACAAAGACAGTCAGCTTAAGGGTGCTGTGGAAAGACACAACTTCCAAAAGTAAGTTGCATACCCTTTACATTCAGCCCAGCTGTACTCCTCAAAATGATCTTGAACATAAGCCAGTGTCAAACAATTAGAGACTCATTCAACTTAGCATTAAAATGGATTCATATACAAGGGCCCCAGTTCATACTTTCAAATACTATAGAAGTAAACATCTTGGAACACATGCATGTTGAAGAGTGCTGTACATTAGCTTGTTTGATACAAGCTCCCATGGCCCTGCTGAAGTTAAGACTGATTCATTTTATCTGAGCCAGGATGATATTTAAGACATGAAATTGATTGAGTGAGTATCATTGTGAGTCACACTTTAAACTCATGTGAGTTTTGTACCCATGTTTTAAATAATATAAAATTAACTTTGAGGTGTTCGGTAAAATAAACATGTTGTATTCTGCCCTTAGGGCTTAAGGAACACAAACAAACATCAAGGATACACCAAACCATGGACCCGTCATGACCAGTGAACAATTCACAATGTCACAACAGTCTGCTAGGCAATGTGATGCAATTTGATAGCTGTAGTATCTCGTGTGTGAGACAGTCTGATGTCACTGAAGTGGTATCTCCTGTGGGGACTGTTTTTCATGACAAATATCTTTGTACATCACCATTAAAAATAGTTTTGATGGTACAAGTAAAACATGGGTTCTGATAATGTTGAATAAATACATTATATCTGAGACTCAAAATAGTATTCTGGTTCATGATCCAGAAAGCTTTTGTAACATTACGACCTGTAAAAACTGTCTGCTACATCATTGCCTTTGTGGATATGATCCCGGGTCCTAGATTTTCAAAGTTGTCTTAGTGCTAAGATAGTTGTAAGTGCCATACATTAACATTAACTTGTGACAATCTTAGCACTAAGACACTGAAGTTACTAAGGGAGCTTTAAAAATCTAGGCCCTGCTTTGTATATATGAAACACATTTCCCCAGGTTATCACTTTGATGAATATGAAATTGAGCCATTTCGGGAAAATTTAGTCACGTGACTTTCAGTCCCACTGACAGTAGATGTCACGTGACTCTCCGTACAGCTGTCAACGATTGTCACATGACTTTTGGTAGTGTGAACCCCATTATTCCTGGTACTGGGATCAATGAGGGACACATGTCCAGATTTAGTTTTGGTCGTGGTACTTTGCTTCTGGAGCTGGTACAGATATCTGAGACGTCCCCAAATGGCTAGACACATGTTGGTGAGCCTGTCATCTTTGATTTTAGCTTGACTGGCATAGAGGTACTGCCGTCTGCAAAAAAACCCACACAGTTTAGGCAACAAACTAGGAAATAAGCATCCGTGTGTCCATCCAGTTATTAGTCATCTGGAATAAAATGTCTGCAATCTAGTGTGACAATTACTTTCTTCCTCACGAACATGTGTTAGGCTAAAAACAACTTTTTTTCCTCACACCTGATCAATGGTGTTCAGCAAAACAACTGAGTGAGTTGGTGAGTTTTGTTTTGCACCACTTTTAACAATATTCCAGCAATATCATGGTGGGGGACACCAGATGTGAGCTCCACACATTATACCCATGTGGGGAATCAAGCCCGGGCCTTCAACATGACGAGCGAACGCTTTAACCACTAGGCTACTTCACCTCCCCTTCTTCCAAATCTCACGGTGGGGGACACCAGACATTGGCTTCACATATTGTACCCATGTGGGGAATGAAATCTGGGTTTCGGTATGATGAGTAGACATATCAACCACTAGGACTACTAAATATTCACCACTACCAAGATTACATGAAAGCAGTGATATATTTGTGCCCACACAATAACTTATTGACAAGTTTGTGTTACCTGACTATTCTCCTGCACTGTTTGAAATACCCCAGTTGAAGACGGCTTTGTGCCCAGAATAGCCGGCACTTGGCCGCCATGATTGGATCTCCCAGCTCCATGGCGATGTGGAACTGCTTCACTGATACCTCCCCAGCAGTGATGGCCTGGAAATCACATTGTCACATAATCTTGACAAAGGCACAGGATTGCATTAGGATTATACCTCCTCAGTAAATTACAGATTCTGGGGCTGTTGGCTTGAGTCCATCTGGATATTGAACCCACACTGTCTGAGTCAGGCGCTAACACGATTCGCCACCTTGGCTTCCACAAAATGGACGTTGGACAACTGACAGTCAACAGCGGACTAAGTGTTCCCCTCTGACAAGTGTAATTGTGTGCTGGCGATTAGGTGCCTGACTCTGAGGGTGTCATCCCGACAAAAGCACTAGAACCTGTACTATACTGAGATTGTGTAATCCTAAATATAACGTTACATTTGACCACTTTCATGCTCAAACACCAGAAATGAACAGTATAATACTGTGCAGAGGGAGACAGTAGTACAGTACAGTATAGTAAAAAGAAATAATAGTATATAATAGTACATTGTCTAGGAATTAATATCATACACTCATTAAATGTACCAGAGTACAATAAAAACAAAGGAGCTCACATGGACTCGATAGTAATCTCCCAGCGCTGAATACCCTCCACCCAGCGTTGACAACCACGCCATGGACTCCTCACACAGCATCCGCTTCACCACCAGGCCACAAATCTGCTTTCCCCTAGCAACAACAAAATCTTTTTCACAGAGATCGTACTTGGGGTACATATATGCATTTAATACTGTTGAAAATGTCATGTGACAGTTGTATCAATGTTTTAATAAAATATTGTACAATATACAAAAAGTATTTTTTGTTCATTATATGGCATCACCTCACACATGGAGTCACCCCTCTCCCATGCATGTGGAGCCAACCAGGTAAGCATCCGAGCCCATAACATCATTCATTCTGTTGTCACTCTGACCATTCACCATTCACATGTTGCAGTTACTGCCCCGACCACCCACCCCTTTGCAGGTTAAGTCTGCAATGGAGCGCATATTCCTATTCTCAACCTCAAGGGGTTGAACTGCATGTTAGAAGTTCCATCCTTTAAGATGGAGACACTTGCCTTGATGATCTCCTCTGTTCAGCCCAGCAATTGGCTTACATTGATCGATTTAAAGGATGCGATCTAAATGTGCCAATTCATCCCATGTTCAAGCAGTACCTCCAGTTCTCTTATGGCGGGATGTGTTACCAGTTCAAGGTGCTCCCCTTTGGCATGTCAACTGCCCCCAGGGTGTTCACCAAGCTCATGTTAGTGCTGGCAACCCTCCCATAGTTGCAAGGAAGGCATTGTTACCCATACCTGGACGACTGGTTGCTCAGCACACTCGCTCAGCAAGTGAGTCTAGATTCCACCCACACGATGAGACACATTCTAGTTTGACTGGGGTGGACCATCAATCTCAAGAAATACAACCTGGTACCCACCAAGGACTTGTTTTTTCTTGAGGCAAGGTTCACAGCTCAACAGGGTCTTCTGTCTTTGTCGCCTAACCGGGTCAACGGAGTACTGGACATGTCAGTCTAAGTAAACTTATCCTCAGTACTTTTTGTTACACTTCACTACTGAGTCTAACAAAACCTTATGGGAGGTGGCATCAGATAACCTTTGAGATTGACTAATCAGAACACAGCTTACCAAATCGCAAAAGCGGACATTCGCACATACCTTTTGAACTTTTTATCTCAAAAATGTTCGTACCCGAACGATTCCAAATGCTATTAAGCATATGCTCGCTTCCGGGTGATGCACACAGCATACATACAACCATGACAACACTTGAGTAAACAGTCGCTGATAATAGTGTTTTTGGCAATATTCAAGGATGCCATCTTGCGGAAATATTAGCTAATGGTAACCATGTCAACAGAAACCCCAAAGGATATATACTGCAGGTCAAATAATTGAGTTATATGGGGATTTTTGTTTGTGGAGAGATCTGTGTCAGTGGCCAGGATATTTTGAAAGTCCGATCCCTAAATAGTAGCCGTTGTCTGATTGGTTAACTCTATTTAACCGTCTCATGTTTGATTGGACGGTCATTGGTCACTCAAAGCTTACCTGACACGACCCTCTACTAGGTTTTGTTAGACTACAGTGGTGGAGTGTAACGAAATACACTGAGACTAAGTTTACT
Source organism: Haliotis asinina (assembly GCF_037392515.1). Classification (NCBI taxonomy): domain Eukaryota; kingdom Metazoa; phylum Mollusca; class Gastropoda; order Lepetellida; family Haliotidae; genus Haliotis; species Haliotis asinina. The sequence goes on from NC_090280.1 coordinate 99,490,736, forward strand.
TATACTGGGGAGATGTTGTCTTCATATCTCTCACACACCCAAGCGCCGACGCAGACTTGGTTCCATCTGCTGGGTCATATGGCAGCAACTGTTTCTGTGGTGTGGCGGGCGCAGTTGAGGATGCGTCCTTTATAACAAGCTTTGATGAGTCTGTGGGCTCAGTCCAAGGATCTGGAAAAGTGTCTTGCAGTTCCTGGGTGGTTGTCTCCTCACCTTTGGTGGCTGACCGATCTAGGCAGTCTCCCCTAAGGGGTCCCGTTAGAACTCTCCACGTCAGCTCTTACAGTTCAAACACATCCAGCTTTACTTTCTCTAACAATATATCCAGCATTACTCCCCCAACATCAAACCCAGGTTTACTTTCCCTTACAAGTTATATCATATCCAGCTTTATTTCCCTAACATCATATCCAGCATTACTTTTCATAACATCATATCCAGCACTACATTCCCCTATCAAACACATATCCAGCACTACATTCCCCTATCAAACACATATCCAGCACTACATTCCCCTATCAAACACATATCCAGCACTACATTCCCCTATCAAACACATATCCAGCACTACATTCCCCTATCAAACACATATCCACAGCTACATTCCCCTATCAAACACATATCCAGCACTACATTCCCCTATCAAACACATATCCAGCACTACATTCCCCTATCAAACACATATCCACAGCTACATTCCCCTATCAAACACATATCCACAGCTACTTCTCCTATGTACAAAATATCTAACAGCACTCTCCCTGAACAAAATGTACATTACTCTCCACTTGAGGACATACACAGTATTAATTTCTTTAATACAACATATCCAGAATTATATTCCTTCAACCAGGGAGACTATATATAGAGGGAGAGGAAACTCCTCGAAAAGTCCCTCTGAATATATGCCTCACCTAGTCACGTGAACAGTGTAGACAATATGGCGACAGTTTAGTATTTATGATTGACCCCGGTTTATTTTCAACAGCTGATTTCATTTGCTGAGTGTTGTGACAACTGAAATCCTACATGCTGAAGATAGGTTAACTATTTTGTCACTTCAATTTAAGTCTTTTTTTGTATTAGTGTCAGTATTAGGACAGTAGATTTGTAGTTAAGTTTCAAGTCTGTATGTTACAGCTCAATGGCTTCCATTCTTGATTCACCGCAAAGACAGACTAAATTGTGTTGATGAAAACTCATTTCACACATTCGTTTAATTTCTAGAAGGGAAACATGCCTTTAGTTGAAGGGTATTTGCAAGTAATAGTGATAGTTTTATGACTCCCAAAAAATGTTAGGGTGTTTTTAAGGTATGTTAAAAATATGACATATCACCAATCTGTTCTGATCCGCCATTGAAAATCTACATGGCGTTGCTTGAGTTTTTCTAGTTATTGCTTCAAAAATATCTTTCACATACACCTTTAATTCTTATGAGGGGAATATACTATCAGGTGAAATGTGTTTGCAAGAAATAGTTTCATAATCTGAAAAACATGTTAGGGTGTATTTGATGTGAGTGAAAAATGTGACATATTGCTGATTTGATCTGATCCACCATTAAAATACTACATGCCGTTGTTTGAGTGTTTCTAGTTATTATTCTGAAATTTCTTTTACATACACCTTTAATTTTTATGAGGGGAATATACCACCAGGTGAAAGGAGGTTGCAAGTAATAGTGATAGTACAAATGGTGAAGAAAGCAAGCAAGTGACCTATTCCTGTCATAGATAATCTTTCCCCTGACCAAGGACACAGTATACTTAACCATTTATGAATATTTATTTTCCCACTGAACAACATAAAATTACAATCATGCAAAACTAGCAATACATTACAGAACTACTCTAGTGCAAATACCATCTATGTATATAAGGTCACACTCACCATGCGTAATCAATCTTTTGTCTTGGCCAAACAGATACAACATCTACCATGTATGGAACTGTCAGAAACCGATCACATACGAAATCAGAATAATCCACATTCTCATAATCACAAGCCTTAAACCCATATGTCCGTGCAAGGAATTTTAAAAATCGTCGTCTGAATCTTCTACTTTGATGAATTTCACATGCAACACAGGATGCGAGATGGGCATCCATTAGTACAACACACTTTGTGGTTGGGACAACGCAGATAGTGAGAGACTGGTCCTCCACGGAATCGGTGTCAAGTTTATCCAAGAAAGACGGTGACGACACATGATGTTGTTGCAGCATGCTAGTCCGTGAGACAACATTTTCACTAAATGTTGGAGAATCATTTTCAGGATTGCCAAATAATCCCTTATTTTGAGCACATGTTCCATGACTGTCTGATTCCTGAACAGTTTTCCTCACATCTGTATCACTTTCATTTGAACAGAACGTGAGATTATTCAGATTGATATCAAAAACATCTGTGAGGAATAGAAGCTGGACAAACAGTCTTCCCTCATCCAACTGCATTGGTGCCAGCTCCCGACTGTACAACATACAATCGTAGATGCCATTACAACTTCGGAAGTTGATGAATATCCGTGGCATGATGAAAATGTCAGTCAGTGGTCAGTCAGTGGTCAGTCAGGTAGCAGCCCATGATCATCAACTTCCATCATTAATTCAAACCATCCCTGAAATGAAATTAACATTGTTATACCGATGATTCCAAGCAGCAAAAGTTAAGGCTCTAGGTATCTTTGAGGTTTGCTAACAACACTGGCATGGAATTTGAACTTTCAAAACAGAATTATTACCCTGGACGTTCATGACTCTATAAAGGTTGTGTATTTTTCTTATTGTAATGTATTGATACACCACTCACCTCACCAGAACAAAACTTATAGATACATCCGGTGTCCAGGCCAAACAATCAATTGATTGACACAAATGAGCATCTACCTTTGCAATAACACTTGTCCGAAGAACACTTGTTCAAAAGATTTCAGCCCACGACCCTCATTTTTTTATGTCATTCTGTCCCTAAGAATAGACAAGCCTAAAAAAAGGCCTAGCCCAAACCCTAACTCTAACCCAAACCTTAACCACTGTTAACCCCTTGAAAATTAGTCCCAACAAATAGAAAACAAATTCAAGTTGGGGTTATGGGTAGGACCTATTTGTCAACTTTCGCAACAAGCATACCTTCTTTTGAGAAGCATAGATTGTTGAAAATCAATTTAACATTGTTCTTTAATGGTCACTGTCAAGTCTAAATATACATATTTGTGTCAAACACTGACAGTTTCTTCCTTGTCATTGGAGTAATTATTAACTAATTTGTATGTATATCATAAACATTGAGTTTACAAGCAAACAACATCGGTTTGGAATAACTTGAATCAACCTTGCTTTCTCTGCCAATGTTGGCCATTCCCCATCTCTCCAGACAACTCTGACTTAGAGTAACTTACTGTTCTCTATCCGTCTGTTCGAGTTATGACTCGTCGACTTCGACTGCGTTGGTTTTTATTAGAAACATTACAGAGGGTCGGTGAAAGAAATTAAAAATGTCCCGTTTCACCCACCTGTAGACTTATGGAATTGGTTCTGTCAATCCTAACCCAAGTCGACGACAGGACCGTGTTTGTCATGCCAGAAAAAGGTCACATTAGGTCAAGCATTCATTTCCGGTATGTTTTCCAGAAATTTGTCGTTCGAAACAGTTGAAAGAAAATATATCATCACGTTTATTTCCACCAGTTTAAAATAAAACGATCGACAAATACTATGTTCCACTGCTAACCTCTCTATCAAATTGACTACCGCAGAATATAGCTGTTTCGGGAACGATACCATCACCCGCGTACCTTAAACGGATAAGAATAGTATCGTCTGCGGAAAAGTACTAACATTGTTGTGTGTTGTGGCGGAAGTCAGTTGATGGAGATGTTGTTATGTCACATTTGTGACTAATCTCATGTTTTCGCCATGATAAAGCTAGGTTAGTTAATCATAACTTCGCACTAGCTTAAAGAGCAGTTTCCGTATACTTGCTGACAAGCATGCGGTACCGTTCTTTGAAATCGTTGTCTTTAGCTACGTTTATTTGCCTCAAGTCAAGTGGCAACATGTTCAAAATCGTTCCATTACAAATGAGCGCGCTTTTTGTTTAAATTGATTAATTCGGGAAGTTGGTGCTGTAGCACCGATCGTATGTGTACATCTATCATTAAGCACTGACGTGCACCCTTTAAATTGAAATCTGCATCGTTGCAGAAGTAGCAATCTCATGATGAGACACTGGATGTTGAATGATGATGTCAAATTAAAAGTTGCTTAGTTAATTGTAATGATATGTCATATTGAAACGCTGGAGAGCCGTGTAGTTAAAGCAGTGATGCCCAAATACTCCCAGCCAGTCTGACAGTTAACTTCAGAGCCAGTGAGCCTGAACAGGGTTCTGATCATCTTATAATGAGAAATTATTGAAATAAAAATTTCATGTATAGACAATTATGAACTGATGATATCAGAGATCATATAATAGATGGTCTGTGACGATATAGACAGATATGCAGTTTGCTAGTAGACATGGGTCACACACTGACAACCAAATTCTTCTCTTTCTGTTTACAGGAAGCATGAGCAGTAATGCTCAAGCACCATGAACAATCTGACACAGCGCTGTTGAATCTGTTCTTTCACAGGTTGTATATCAATGATGACGAAATTCAGCCTGTTTTTCACAAATTAGAACATAGAGGACAAAAACATTATGACGGAAGAGAGTTTAAGGGAATCGCTTTTTTACCAATGTTCTCAAGGTCATAATGATCAGGAAGATGGTGGAATTGGCAGACTGGACAACACTGCTGGTAAGTGCAGATACAATCTATAAGGTTTACACCATGTACATCAAGATGATTACAATTTTTAAGCTTCGTTAGTAGCATGCCATCTTCCAGGCATGTAACAATATATCGATGTCAGTACTGTAACTTTTTGCGAAAAAATGATAACATATATCAGTGTACTGCTTTCTATGGAAATATTACATCAGAAGTTATTAAAGTGTACACACATTACTAAAGAAAAACTGCTATCTTTTAAAAATTTTCCAGTAAATCCAGTTTGGTAATAACAGCTCCAGGTACGCTTTTGGCCATGTGGGTATGACACCTATACTTTTGAAACTAAGTGGGTATTTCCAGTCACAAGTGGTTATCTACAGTTTTAGATACCCACCATCTTTTTGAAATCCAGGTATTCATTTCAAATAAGTATGACAGGTGCAACATTGTTATATTCAATAATAGAATAAGACAAAATTCACACAGCAAAGCTAAATTATTGCCATTATAGCTTTATCCACATGTGCAGTAAGAAATAATACATGCCCTATTCTGCATCTGTATTGGTATAAAACAAGATACAAGATGGCTATTAGATGATACAACAGTCATGTCTTCACTCTAACATGTAGTTTTTTTCAAAACCTTGTTCCCATCATGTTGTTTCACTTCCCCACTGGGAATAGCTAACATTTACAAGTTCAATTTACCATATCACCAGCAATTGATTCTGATTGTGAGACACAGTCTTGCCTATTAATGCATCTAGCAGTTCTCAAATGAAGTTTCTGTTTGTAAAGCGTAAAATATAGATATTTTCCTTTGAGCCTGTGGTAGCTTTCGATGACACTTGCACAACATTATCCAGTTGTTTACAGAAAGAAAACAACTATTTGATTGGTCGCTATTTACAGATGGACCAGTCAGGGAAGGGTTGATGAACCACATTTGGTATTCTATTTCTGTTGTATGTACAGTAGAGGACGTAACGTGTACGCGAGACGGTCTCCCGTTACGCGTACAAGTGACTACCTGAGAGGGGGTCACTCATACGCGTGACTCCCTGATCACAGAGAGAGAAATTCTGCATGTCACACAAAAACATGTCTAAAATTGTTATTTGTGAAAATAATTAAACAAAATTTGCTACAGTCATTGACAGATGGTCAAGTTATTGGATGACGTGAATGAAAACATAAAAAGAGGAAATTAAATTGTCAAAAAATGACAAAAATGTGCAAAATTTGAGCAAAAATTGGCGATATTCAACTGCGAATTTCACCTATGTGCATAATTTTCAGAAACTTACATTTAGTATTTTCTGAAAGCTCATTTATCGTAGATTCATAATATATATGCAGCTTTCGATGCACACCAACGCACACCTGTTTGTTATTGTGTTGAAACATGTTTACTTTCTTCGAAACCGCGCGAATCGTCTCGCGTAGAAGTGACCGGGTTAGCGTGTCATTAATGGGAGGTAACTGATGCCTGACTAAATTGCCCAGTCAAAACATCCGTCGTGAGTCTGAGAAGCGTGCGTAATGTACATGGCGATATTTCTTGCGATATTTTCTGAAAACTTATTCAACGCAGATTTACCTCGTACATGTACTTGTTCGTGTACATTAACGCACATAGGTTTACAATCGTGTTGAAACAAACCAACCTTCCTCCCACCGCTCGTCACAGACACACACAGCGTCCTCACAATTTCGTTACGCGTACCAGAGACGCTTCCCAGAAGCACGAACAAAAGTAGTCAGTTTTTGACGGCAATTTTCACCTATGTGCACATTTCACACAAACATAATCTTTATATTTTCTGAAAGCTTGTTCCATGCAGATTTACCTCGTATAAGTACTTGTTCGTGTACACGAATGCACATAGGTGTACAATCGCGATGAAACACATCTATATTCCACCCACCGCTCGTCACAGACACACAAACGGCCTCACAATTTCGTTACGCATACGAGAGACGCTACCCAGAAGCACGAACAAAAGTAGTCAGTTTTTGACGGCAATTTTCACCTATGTGCACATTTCACACAAACATGATCTTTATATTTTCTGAAAGCTTATTCCATGCAGATTTACCTCGTATAAGTACTTGTTCGTGTACACGAATGCACATAGGTGTACAATCGCGATGAAACACATCTACATTCCACCCACCGCTCGTCACAGACACACAAACGGCCTCACAATTTCGTTACGCATACGAGAGACGCTACCCTGAAGCACGAACAAAAGTAGTCAGTTTTTGACGGCAATTTTCACCTATGTGCACATTTCACACAAACATGATCTTTATATTTTCTGAAAGCTTGTTCCATGCAGATTTACCTCGTATAAGTACTTGTTCGTGTACACGAATGCACATAGGTGTACAATCGCGATGAAACACATCTACATTCCACCCACCGCTCGTCACAGACACACAAACGGCCTCACAATTTCGTTACGCATACGAGAGACGCTACCCAGAAGCACGAACAAAAGTAGTCAGTTTTTGACGGCAATTTTCACCTATGTGCACATTTCACACAAACATGATCTTTATATTTTCTGAAAGCTTATTCCATGCAGATTTACCTCGTATAAGTACTTGTTCGTGTACACGAATGCACATAGGTGTACAATCGCGATGAAACACATCTACATTCCACCCACCGCTCGTCACAGACACACAAACGGCCTCACAATTTCGTTACGCATACGAGAGACGCTACCCAGAAGCACGAACAAAAGTAGTCAGTTTTTGACGGCAATTTTCACCTATGTGCACATTTCACACAAACATGATCTTTATATTTTCTGAAAGCTTGTTCCATGCAGATTTACCTCGTATAAGTACTTGTTCGTGTACACGAATGCACATAGGTGTACAATCGCGATGAAACACATCTACTTTCCACCCACCGCTCGTCAGACACTCAAACCTTACCCACAAGATCGTTACGACTACGAGAGACGCCTTTTGCCACGGGAGCAGACCCGGTGCTCAATATGTTCAGTCGCATCAAGTGGTAAGTAACTTCGGAGGACTGCATGATCTTTAATAGTTTAAGCAAAATGTATTCTTGAACACACTGCATGCAGGAATTACCACTCATTTCCTTAAGTTTTATGTCATTGTCATCAACACGTAATGTTATAGAAATGCGATTTCTCCACTTTTAAACAGATGACGTGAATGTGATAAAAAAAAGAGTTATTTAGACGGAGATTTATGTATTCATATATATTGTTTCCAGTCTAAGTAAACTTAGCCTCAGTACTTTTCCTTACGCTCCATTACTGAGTCTAACAAAACCTTATGGGAGGTCGCGTCAGGTAACCTTTGGGACTGACCAATCAGAACACAGCTTTCCAAATCGCGAAAGTGGACATTCGCACACACCTTTTGAACTTTTTATCTCGAAAAGGTTCGTACCCGAACGATTCCGAATGTTATTTAGCGTATGATCGCTTCTGGGTGATTCACACGGCGCACATTACAACCATGACAACAGAGTTAACTGTCTCCGAAAACAGTGTTTTGGTAATATTCAAGGGATCTCATCTTGCAGAAATATTAGCCAATGGTCACCATGTAAACAGAAACCCCAAAGCGTATATATCGCAGGTCAAATATCTGTATTTTCTGCGGATTGTTGTTTGTGGAGAGATCTGTGCCCCTAAGTAGTAGCCGTTGTCTGATTGGTTAAATCTATATAACCGTCTCGCTATTGATTGGACGGTCATAGGTCGCTCAAAGGTTGCCTAATGCGACCTTCTGCTAGGTTTTGTTAAACTCAGTGGTGGTGTTTAAGGAATAACATTGAGACTGAGTTTACTTAGACTGACATTGTTTCAAAGCTGTATTATTAGTCAACTGCAGCAATAAAATCAGTCGAGCCATCCCTGTTACACACGGAAGATGCCACTTCCCTGAGCAGATTTTGCTCACCTACATATCAACTGAATTTTTGTCACAACTGAATAAACATGATTCTGTCTTTTACCAGCTTAACAACACCAAACAAAATAGTTAGCATTTAATTGTGCGTTTTTAAGTTTACCACGGACGATAAAAGCATCGTAAGCAGGAAACTGCACAGTGGCTGGCAGTGTCCACAAGACAGCCGTGTCAACTGTCTGCAAATATGCTGTCTCCAAACCCAATAAATGGGTATCCAGTCTCCTACCTGTATATTCAGGGCTAATCAACTACAGTCATAAACTATGCCTGACTGCATCCTCTTCATTCCGGCTTAATCATTGCTGGAAAACAGTGTCGTGTGTGATATTGCATAATCTGTGTGAAATTTATTTATGTTTCATTCTGTCAGGGGACAAATACAATTCGCCGTACTGAAGAATTTTGAACATGCACCTGTGTCCGAGAATATATAACTATTTCCATAGTTATACTAAATACATATAAAACATTCAGTGAAAGGTTACGTAATAATGACAAATAATGCAAAACTCCCTGGTACACACATATTTCTTCATTCTGCAGATGATGGCTGAAAAGGCTGTCCAAACCAACATGCTGGACTGTAGCTGGGTCTGGTTGTCTTCCCCTGTCCATGCTGTCGTCCAGGAAGGAAAACCCTTCCTATTTCACGCATATACATAAAATATATATTTCTGTGTTGGCTTTGAATGTATTGTTTTTATCTATGAATACTGTTTAAATCATCTACCAAAGTAAAAGATAGGAAAGCCGATGATAGTGTTGACAACGACGCACAGCACTTTCAGGTACTCTTCGAAGATAATCAGTACAAGAATAACTCCTTCATACCAAAACAGAACACTTTGAAAAACATTAAGCAATAAAAATCTGTTTATAAGTCGTCGATCAGTAATGCTATGGACAATATTTTGAGTTTGTAATCATCTGGAACAATTTTATTCCTTTCTTCCTCATAAATATGTCATCTCATTATCACGTGAGAGATCGTTATCACGTGATCAGTTCAATCGGAATGAAGTAAGAAAACGCTATTTTGCCCACCTCCATGCGACTTGAATATTTGTCACCACAAAATAAACATTTCTGTGGCCTTTCACAGATTATCAAACACAAACAGGAAACGGAATACATATAATTAGCATTTAATTATGTGTTTTCAAGCTATCATAAAATATACCTCGAACGACAAAGGCACCGTAAACAGGAAATTGCACAATCGCCCCCCGTGTCCACCAGATAGCCGTGTAAACTGTCTGCAAACTCATTAGATGTACACACCCTGAAGTAACGTGCTGTACTGCATCACACCTGTTGCCTGTCTCCACCTGTATATTCAGTGATACCCAACTACAGTCATTAACTATGCCTGGCCGCGTTCGGCCCAGCCTTCACTCCAGTGTCACGTGTGTGATACAATAAATTGCGTAATCCAAATGAAAGTTAATATTGTGTTGCATTCGGCCAAAAAGATGAACCAAGACAAGCACAATTCGCCGCACTGATGTATTTGAAATATGTACCTGTGTTTCATAACCATAGCTGTACTACATACTGTGATACATCTAAAACATTCAGTGAAAGCTTCATACATTTTCGTTTTTATAACAAATAATGCAATGTTCTCAGGAATGTGCGTGTTCCCTCATTCTGCTGACTCCTGGCGGAAACGGGCATTTGGCCGTTCCCAGTCCAACGCAGCATGCAGGATTATACACGGGGCTGGTTGTCTTCCACTGGCCATGCTGTCTTCCAGGAACGAAAACCTTTTCTGTTTCAAGCATATACATAGAATATGTGTAAACAAGAAAGTCCCAGTTTTTACCTGAAGTAGATCTGGTAATGTGTGTTGTTAGTTTTGTTGTAGAAAGGGTATGTATGCAAATACGTATGTATTCGATCTAATTGAAGTTGCCTGTATGTGTACAGGGTAAGTGAAACAACACATTCTTACCTGAATATACTGTGCACACTGAAGGGGATGGAGGAATGATGTCTTCCAGGATGAGGGATGTTACGCAAATCGCCGACATGATGCACAATTCTTCAGAAAATGATGATTTGTAGACTTAACATGATCTTACCGAATGCGTAATGTATCCGCCAGGTCATATGGAGTTTGATCGAAAGAGGGGGCGAAAGATATTACAACCTGCAGGGGGCGTTATGTTTCCTTATTTAAATTTGTATTTTCGTACTTTTTTCATTTCGAAATTATGTCACAAAGTGTGATTTCTTTTTTTAAATGCCTTTATCAAATCATGTCAATTTCCGAAGGCATAAATTAGGTTCAAGTTACTTATATGCATTTTCATGATCAACAAGTCATCATTCGCAAGCTGGACCGTACAGAGGTACACCATCCTCAACTTGCAATAAGCAAACACGAGATCAGTGAGCCGCTTGAGCGGCTCACCAGAAACCTTATAACAGTTACCGTCTAATTAGTTTGTTTTCTTCCCAACTTCTGTCATTTTACACAATGCACATCTATTAACGGTGGTCTTAAAAGAAACATCATTTCTCTTTCAAGAGGTTCAGAAACGTTTGCATTTGGTTCGGTTTGGTAAGACTGTTTGCTGTAATCGTCTTGGCAATGAAGTATTGCAGATTCATACCCGTGCAGATATTCAGAGAGATATGCATCATAGCCTAATTTTCATACATCAATAACATTTTTTCAGATGTGTTTACAAAATAGTGTGTATACCGATGAAACTGCATGCTCACTTCGTTCGGATAACACCTCACATGCGAGGGGTTCACGCTTCATTTGATTGGCTGAAACAGTCGCGCACGTTTACAGGGACTGTATGTTCTGTAAAACAGCATGCACGGCTAATGCGGGCATAAACTGATATGTACTCTGGAAGATACGATATCCACATGTCAACACCATGAGCTGTAATGAAATATCGAAGCAGGTATTTTAGTATAACACTAATTTTGATCAGTACGAGATGTCAGCTTTGGCTGGCACCGCGAGTCCCTTTTTTCAGTGTGCTGTGTGGAGTTACACAATCGACGTACGTCACTTCCGAAAAATATGCAAATGATTTAATAGTTTTCGCAGGATTACTTTTGACGAAATTGGCAAAGTTTTGATTCATGCAAGATGCGGTAGGGGTCGTATTAGTTTCAAAATATTCTGTAACTTTCTGCAAGATGAATACGTTGACATTTCCACCAGTAATACATTCAAATGAAATAAATCACCTTTTCATGAGCGATGAGTTGATTTTTGTGTAATTGGCATGTGTAAACAGCCGACCTTGGGCGTGGTATTCTGCTTTCCCGATGTTTTCACGTGCCGAAAAAATCGAAAATACAGAGGCCAAGTATGCATCAACCTAGGATGATTGTAAATATTTTGTCGGACAAACAACTTTTATTCTGCAGGTTGTAATCTGTTCAGTGCAAATGACGAAAGCGTGGCATCCGAGATCGAAAAACCTGTTCATTCACGACTGTCAAGTACCCCACCACCCTTGGGGATTTTACGGGACGCTTTAATTACCCTGCATCGTGTTCGCACCCAATCGAGGTGGTTCCACGGTGATTGAATTAATTAGGGGGAAGCGCTTCAGTTAGTACCGCGGAGCGCACCGTCTCGCGGACAAGAGACGATAGGCCGTCTCGCGTACACGTTACGTCTCGGACTGATGTATTTGCGTTTCGAGTTATTGAGAAAAAAATGTTTTGGGGATTGTTTAGAGATGGAAAAACGTTAAGTTCGATTAGCATGAATTGATATGACACGCAACATGATTTTTATGTATTTGGTAAATAGGTGCTATTTTGACATAGCATAAAGGTAAATATATAGTGTTTTTTCATACGCTTGCATTTATTTTTCTGCATATTTCAACTTTTCTATACCATATCTTACACAAATACGCAGCTCATCTGTAGCTCTGTAGTAAATATCACAGAAATGGCCTCTAACCTATATTTTAAATCCATACGCTGTTTCATCTCCAATCTGTGAAATTTGTTATTAAATTATTTAGAATTGTGACTCACCAACAAAACAGGTATGTCAGCATTTGAAATAAACAATGCATGACGGCATTATTTCTGTATATGAATAATATAACATCAACACTAGGGTGATAAACCAAGCTGAATGTAGTTGGTTATGTTTCATTGTTATATGTGTCCGTTTTTAAGAGAACCATTTAAGTTTGCTAAGTGGTGGTATTATTTTATCAGTTATCAATGATTAGTCCTGCTGCTTAAACATGACAACTTTAAAATATCCAAATTTAATTTCAATCCTAACCAGTCTAGATGATTAAAAAGGAAAGATAGCAGGGTGCTTTCATCATTATGACAAAAACGTAAGATTGGAGAAATATGTTGTGTCATAGACATGATAAAAGATTTACAATTCATTCTGATAGTCTAATTAATCATTAGTTGTGTCAGATCATATTGTTGTTATTAATGTTAGTCAGCTGTCTGTGTGAGAGACGGTGAGGTGTTTGTCCATCAGTCTTCTATGCCCGGGTTATTGCAGGGTAGCTTTTGACCAAGTTAAACCCTCCTAGAAGCTTCAGGAAGCTGTGTAATGAAGAAGTACGTTATGGATTGTGTGTACAACTTCCACCCAGTGTTTGCAATACTTTCATTCGTCAGTCTCTTCTGCTTGAAGGTCTTAAAATCTGCTGGCTCTGAATGAAATTTACAGGCCCATAAAAACAAGACAGACTTCACTGTACACAGTTGTACAAAATCATTTAGTAAGGCTTTGGTGCAGAGAGAAGTTTGTTTTTCTTAAGGATTGGTGTTGACATTCGTATGCTCAAAGCACTGAAATACCAGGAAGTGAAACTGTAAGTTATCGTAACATGAAGGATGATTCCTAAGTGTTAATAAAGGTAAAAAATATGGGAAAAATTCTCGTTGAATACAAATGACGGATAATTTTCCTGGAAGCCATAAGCGCCTGCAAATACTTAAAACCGCAGGCCCGATACAATACCAATTGGTGCTGATCCTCTGTGCCTGTGATTATTTCGAATGCTGCTTCTGTCCCTGGCTATTATCTCTGGCTACTCCTCTCCTCCTCAGCATCTGACCTGCTGGAGCAACAGCAGGCCATGGAGCAGGCACGACTCCTGACAAGGTTTCGGGAACTGCGTCAGTGGCAGCTGCAGCAGCAGGAGCAGTTGATGCAGCAACAGAAGACTCAGCTAGAGGGACTAAGGCAGGAACAGCTGAAGGTGCAGAGTCTACTGAACAGGGAGAGAGAGATGCAGTGGGGCGGAGGGAAAGGTGAGGCCATGTTGTGGGGGGATGGAGGGAAAGGTGAAAGATGTGGGTGGTTGAGGGTAGGGGGAACAAGTGAAGGTACAGAGTCGGCTTAGCAGGGAGAGCGAGATGCAGAGGGGACAGGTGAGGGTGGAGGGAGGGACAGGTAAAGTGCAGAGAGAGATGTAGTGGAGCGGAGGGAAAGGTGAGGGGTGTTGTGCATGGAGGGAGGGAAAGGTGAAGGATGTGGGAGGTGGGGGTAGGGGGCACAGATGAAGGTGCAGAGTCTTCTGAAGAGGGATAGAGATGTAGTGGGGTGAAGGGGACAGGTTAAGGGTGTTGGTAGAGGGAGGGAAAGGTGATGGATGTTGTGAGCATTGGAAGGGACAGGTGAGGCATTGTTGTGGGTGGAGAGCGGGAAAGGTGAAGAAATGTGGGTGAAGGGAGGGACAGGTGAGGTGATGGTGAAACAATGTTGTGGTTAAATGGAGGACAGGTGAGGCGATGTGGGCAGAGGGAGGGACAGGTCAGGCAGTGTTGTGGTTGGAAGGAGGGACAGGTGAGGTGATGTGGGCAGAGGGTTGGGGCAGGTGAAGCAATGTTATGGTTGGATGGAGGGACAGGTGAGGTAAAATGAGAGTGAGGTGAAGTTTACTAGGGAAAGGTGAGGTGAGACATTAAATGCTTTATTATTAATTACACACTCCTGATAGTGAATAGTAACAGCAAGTCCAGTAGTATTCATATATTGTTCACCCACTCCTGATAGAAGGATATTTTCCACCTTCACCTCTCTTACAGTGATACGTCAGCAAGGTAACACACCTACAAAGACCCCACCTCGTCGACGCCCACCTCTGCCCGCCAACAAGGACCCTATGACTGCCCTGATGTCTGTAGTTGGGAGCCAGGACCCTCTAGCTGTTACAATAGACCAGTCAGTGTCTCAGGTAAGTTATACCTGAGCAAGCTGTATTCATGATTTAGCCACTGTAGGTCTGATGGGTTTTTTTTGGGGTTTTTTTATCAATAAACAAGCAGTAACTTCATGTTTACTCTCTTCTGAAAATGCTTGTCAGTTGTGTCTTGCTTCTGTGTTACTCTTAGTATTAATGCAGAAAATATGTAAATATCAGTGCCAAAAGCAACTTCTGTTTAGCAGTTGTCTTTGTTGAGATTTATATAAACCGTTGACAACATATCCATTTGAACTAATTTTATTAATTCCTGCATAAAACCGCATGCCAAAAATATTAACTACATGTTTCTGTCTCAGTTTATTGGCTAGAAACATTAACTAGAAACTTGATAAACATCATAAATTTGGTTGTATTTGAGTGATTGGCCATATTTTTCTTGGACTACTTGTTAGACCAAGCTTTATCCTTCTTCAAGCATGTTAAGGTGTGAGCGAGACAAAAGACTTTGAATAAGTGAATGAATACTTGATAGTACAGGATGTTTTTCTGCACATGCAGTCCAAGTCATCTCTTCCCATGCCAGTGCTGTATGGATCCCCAGCGCCAATGTTAGATGACACCAGCACCAACCCAGAGTTGTTCAGCAACCCTGAGTCACACCCAGACTACCAGAAAGACATTGACACTGTGGATGAAGGAGTGTGTCCCATTCCTGACACTGCTTCAGAGATAAGTGATGGATCTTATTTGCCTCATGGTCAAAAGAAAAACTTCATAAGGAGTCAACCTTTCCTTGGCGACCTGGCTTCTGACACAGCTTCGGTAAGAAGTGATGGATCGTACATTCCACCAAAACAGTTTGTGCAGCGGAATGGTAGCACTATGCCTATGCAGATGCCTGTGTCGCCAGATGCAGCGTCCCTGCTGCAGACGCTGCTTCAGACGACCAAAGCAGATACGTTGAAACAAATGCTGGGTCTCGTCCCTCCTGAACGCGTTGTGATTCCGGATCAACCACAAGGGATGAAACACAGAGTTGTACGTAGTGATCTGGGTCAGGATGTGAACAGGAACTGCTCTCAGGATTATGTGGATAGTGGAACAGGATTCCTAGCGACACAAGAACAATATCACAAATATGACCACCTCCAAAATGGGTCTCGTCATCAGTTAGAGAGGCATGGAGAGGACAGTAGTGGTCAACACAGGCGGAGTGCAGAGTACAGACATACCAGTCAGGGAGAGAGAGACTTCAGCCAGGTACAGCCTGACATGGAAAGGTTGTTAAGGGATGCCCAAGATGAAGGTCACTGGAATCATAGGAATGGGAAACAGCTTGATGATGTGGTCGAGGAGGACAGTTTGATGGAACAGGAAGAAGCAGAGGTTACTGTTCAAGAGGTCCAGGTGAGGTTTTATCATGATTGTTTGATGCAGCTATTTAGTTGTTTTTGTTTAAAGGGATAAACCCAGGATGGGTTTCTGCCACATTCCTCTATCAAAATATGAATTGCCACTGACAGAAATATGGGTTGTGTCTTATGGGCACAAAATATTTGAAAATACCGCCTCCCCAAAATACAAGTCCGGCCAAAGTAAACATAGTGCAGTATAAATTGTTACCATTCGCTGCAACCTCGCAAAAGATTATTTAATAAGTTCAACCAATGAAAACATGTGTTTCTAAAAGTCTTTCATTTGGTAACTTTTGGGTTCAGTTTTGTTCCTAAACATGTCACAGAAAATAATCTAGAGCTTATTAAAACAGTTTATTTGCATACAAAGTAAGTAATGCATTCAACCAAAAGCTTTACATGCCCAAATCTAAAAGGAGTCCATCTAAGATGAACCTGGTGGGGCATTAGCCCACCTAAAATAATTCCTTGGTTTACCACTATAACCATGCATCAGGAGGCAGTGAGGTTAATTTTTAACAACTTTATCATTGACTCTGCCCTGATGTGACCAACTCACTTGTGTGAAAATTAGTCATCTTACAAATCATTTCGTGAGAGCAGTTTTACAGGAATAAACTTTAATGTCTAAGGCACCGTTGACTTGACATGGTTAACTTTGTGGTTGTAAGACCCTGGGTAGTTAAGAGTTGCAGGAGGTGACTGAGCAGATCAGGTGGTCAGACACAATGGTTGCTGCTCATAATAACAGTTACTGGTTTATCTGGTTGACTTACCATGTCTGTAATGGTAAGTGTGCTGAATGAAAGCGGATGACGTGTATGTGTGTATAAAAATTATAAGAAACACTGATTTGTGTGGATCCTATACTTGATTTCCATCATTTCTTGTAATGCCTGTCTTTGTTCACAGCAGGAGGCGAAGGTGCTGGGTATTGATGACAGGCCCATCAAGCCAGGCTTGGCAGGTCAGTACTTTACTCACTATTGTATTAATTGTGTTGTGTATGTTTAACCTGTATCGCTCTATTAAATTGACTTTGCAGAGCTATAGCGGTTTGTTTGTTTATTATGTAACACCTCACTCCGCAATATTCCAGCAATATTGGGGCAGTGTAAACATATCTGGACCAGACAATCCTGTGATCAACAGCATGATGATCAATCTCTACAGCAGGAAATGCAGCAGGAAATGTCGTCGGTCTGGTTCCTGATCACAGACGCGATGTCCGATCTCCATAAGCAGGAGCTCGGCATCCGTTCCTCTGATCTTGGCGGTCCGGGATCGTTTGAGAGAAAATAGGGTGCACCCAAGCCTTGGGTCTAGGCTCAGGCACGGGTGCTGTCCCTGTGGGAATGTCAGATCCAAGTTACGGCTCTGGGCCCCATTTCACAAAGCTCTCGTAAGCCTAAGATCTGGTAACTTTTCTCGTAACATTCGTATCTCCTATACTGTAACATAGGAAGTAGCAATGCTACGAGAAAAGTTACGAGACCTTAGGCTTACGAGAGCTTTGTGAAAAGGGCCCCAGGTGTCGTTTTCCCCGCTGGCCCTAGGGGTTTTGCACCGAGCACCGGCTCAGGTGCAATTCCGCTTGCCGGCGCTGGTCCATCGGGTCTTGTACTGATGATCTCCGGCAACCTAACTGGTGGTTCTCGAGCACCGGCTTTGCCGCCTGCCTCGGTTCCACTCAGTGCATTGGGTGTCCACTTGCCGGCGCCGGTCCATCTGGTCTCGTACCGTTGGTCACCGGCAACCTAACAGGTGGTTCTCGAGCACCAGCTTTGCCGCCTGCCTCGGTTCCACTCAGTGCATCGGGTGTCCCTGCTTCGGCAGCCGATCCCACGGGGTCTCGGCACCCTGCTTTTTCGGCGAACCGACGGAAGTGGAGTTTTTCGTTCGGATCGTCCCCTGGGCATGTACGCGAATGGATCGCGGTAGCACTGACGCCGGTGCTCATCGCATTGGGTGCACCCGATTCCACAGAGTTTCGTCTTCCTGGGAAGCGTTTACTCCATGCAGGGTAGCCGAGATCCAGCTGCTCAGATTACCTTCACTCATTAGCGAAGTCATTATAAAGAAATTGCGCAGGTGGTCGTCCCTTCGGACGCCCCCGATCCCCGCGGAGTTTCATCCTCCTGGGGAAGCGTTGGATCCGTGTAGGGTGGCTGAGACTCAATTGCGTATTTTACCTTACTCATCAGTGAGGTAATTAATCCGCTCCTGTTGGGTAGGCGCTCGCAGTTCGATCTCCCAGAGCTTAACCGCCGCTACTCGATGGGGGAGGATGTTTGACCCTCCCGTTGTCAGCTCGTCAGGGCCACTTCTTGCCGCCTTTTACCTCATTGAACCAGGTGTTGCGCTCGGTTTACCGCTCCTTTGAGGAGCAGTATCGGAACGCCGTGCAGCAACTTAAGGTTGCGGTGCACTCAGCCTACCTCTCTGTCCTGCAGAGGCAGCTTGTGTCACAGGAGGATATTTCCTCGTCCAAGTTAGAGCGGCAACTTACGGAGTTGCATTCACATTTGGCACGCGACTCGATTCGTTCTTGCGCGAGTGCTGATGATGTGTGCTGTGATGGGCCTTTCGTAAGTTATGGCTGTCTGTCTCCAGGTATTCCCCGGTTACACAGCAGGCACTGCTGTCTCTGCCTCTCTGGGGGCTTCGACGGTAGTTAGGGAGGCCACGGAGGCCGTTAGTCAATTCAAGGACTCTAAGCCCTTGCTTGAACAACCCTCCACCTCTCGCACGCGGTCTTCGGTCTTCAGCTCAAGCTATCCAGCAACTCAGTCTAAGGATGCGCCGAAGTGGACTGCTACAAGGGTAAGGGCAAGAGCAAGGGCAAGGGCAAGGCAGCTTCTCAGACGCCTTTTCAGAGGAAGGGGAAGTCGGACCCAGCTTCCCGGTAAGCGTGCCTCCGGAGCCCTCAGTTGTCCAGTTGCAAGCGGGACACTTTGCCTTCTACCCGACATTCCTGTGGGTGGTCGCCTCCCGTTATTCCTCCGGGAATGGGAGAGAGTCTCGTCCAATCCCTTGGTCCTGTCCACACTCAGGGATGGCCACATGCCACAGTGGAAGTGAGAGCCTCCTTCTTTTGCCAGGATTCGCTGCACTCCAGTGCCGAAGTCGCCGGAAAAGGTCCGTACTGGACAAGACAGCCATAGAGATGGTTCCATTGGGACAGGAGAATACAAGGTTCTACTGTGCTCATTTCCTGGTAACCAAAAAGGACGGAGGGTTCAGACCCATTCTAAATCTCAAGGGTTTGAACAACTTGAGAGAGGTGCCGTCTTTCAAGATGGAGACACTGAGGTCAGTGATCTCGTCTGTAGAGGCAGGGGATCGGCTTACGTCAATCGACCTCAAAGATGCATAAATCCATGTACCAATGCATCCTGAGTTCAGGAAATACCTTCGGTTTTCCTTCGACTGGGTATGCTACCAGTTTTGTGTGCTCCCCTTCGGCATCTCCACAGCGCTAAGGGTGTTCACCAAACTCATGCTAGTACCAGCTAAGGTCGCCAGGGCGCAGGGCAACTTTTGTTTCCCGTACCTGGACGACTGGATCCTCAGAGCGCTCTCCCAACACCTAAGTCGAGAATCCACACAGTCGGTGATGGATATTCTCACCAGACTAGGTTGGGTTATCAATCTAAAAAAAATCAGAACTGGTGCCGACGCAGGATCTGGTTTTCTTGGGGGTGAGGTTCGAGACTACCCGAGGGGTGGTTTCTCTGTCCCAAGAGCGCATTATCAAGGTACAGAGGATTGTGTTAAGGTTCCTACAGTCCCCTACTGCCTCGGCACGAACGTGGCTTCAGTTGCTAGGCAACATGGCGGCAACTGTGGACATAGTTTGGCGTGCACGTCTGAGAATGCGTCCCATTCAGCAGGCATTAACACGACAGCGGTCCCACTCGGAGAGCTACAAGAAGAATCTGGCTATTCCCCAGTGGTTGATACCTCACTTGCGGTGGTGGACAGATACCGGGAATCTATCCAAAGGTTTACCTCTGATGACTCCGGTACTGTCGCTCACAGACGGATGCCTCCCTCACAGGGTGGGGGGGCGTCCTAAGTGACCCCACAGTGTCGGGACTATGGTCCGACCACGAGGCGACCTTGCACATCAGTGTGCTAGAGGTGAGAGCTGCGAGGTTGATATTCGAACGTTTCGTGGATCAGGTTCGAAGCTGAGTGGTTCGTCTAGAGATGGACAACCAGACGGCGATGTCCTACATTCTGAAGCAAGGCGGCACTGTGTCTCCATCACTCCTTCAGGAGGCGTGGCAGTTTCTGCTATGGTGCGATCAGTTCAGCATACAGGTTATGCCTGTCTATCTCCCAGGGGTCAACAACGGCGGTTGCGTCTGGTGGACGTCATATTTTCAGACCCGGAACTATGTTCCATAAGGATCGGGTTAGCATACGCTTACCGGATTCATACTGCCGATTATTTGCTTTGCATTACTGTGCCTATCAATCTACCTGTGTTTATGCTGCCTGCGTTGTCTGATAATACATACCGTAAGGCTCATATATTAGACTTTATGAAACCTCTTAAAGTTATATTAAGAGAACAGCCTTGCACCGTAAGGAGAAACAGCTATTTTGCTGTTATGGTGGTGGCAAAGCTGGCTATCCGGCTAGCACACAGACGGTATCCCGATGGATTGTATCGACAGACTACAAGGTCTATTCATATAAAGGCTTATCTCCCCAAGAGGGGTTGAAAGCTCACTCAGTGAGAGCAGTGGCCATGTCAAAATCATAGGCTGCAGCTCTGCCCATTGAGGCGATCTGCTCAGCAGCTATTTGTAGTCATCCGAGCACGATCATCCGTCATTACCAACTGAACAGACACTCACGAGAGCGTGCTCGGTTCGGTCAGTCAGTTCTCTGCAGTAGACAGAATAGCTCCGCTCAAGCTGATTAAGCTTTGTCAGGTGACTATATCTGTTTCCACTCGGTGGTGGGTGACTGTCCATTCCCATTTTATCAGCAGTGGTATTTAGTGATGGTTTTTTAGTCCCGCCCCCCTTTGGCTGGGTGCCTTACTTTCCTTTCCATTTCCCCGCTTAGCTTGCTAGTGCGGTATGGACAGGGTTCAGTTTGGCAAGTGTCCCGTACGTCCAGGTCTCCAAACTTTGATTTGGGTGGGCGGGGTTTGTGTCATTTGGGACTTCCTAAATTCTAGCCAATGGGCATGTAAGCTTTGACAAGCGGGTCCTCAGCTTTGTCACGCCCCCCGCCTTGATTGACATCAGCGGTCAAGTGACCAGGTCAGTGACTTTTCTATTTCCGCGTGGTTGTAGATTCGCACTTCGATCGAATGGACTGTGCTGTCAGACAGAATACCACTCCCTATTGGTTATCTTTTGGAGTCTGTTTAATGCTTATATGTACCCCAAGGAGGACTTCTTCTGAAAAAGAATTATACAAACCTGTAGAGGTTATGAATTCTTTGAAGAAAGTCCTCCTTGGGGTACTGCCACCCTCCTCCCCTCATTCTGTCTGATACATTCAGCATGAAAAGTGAGGTGCAAGGTAGACGGCCAGAGTTACCTGCTCTTGGCTGTAGGGGGCCCTGGGAGGCCCTGTAAGGGTGGTCTCACAAGACAAAAAATGGGTTTTTTGTTTTGTAAATATTTTATTATCAAAAATAGCTACAACTGTCATAGGGATTTTTAATGGACATAAAAATGCTTATATGTACCCCAAGGAGGACTTTCTTCAAAGAATTCATAACCTCTACAGGTTTGTATAAATCTGTTAACTCTGATATTATTTCAATACTGTTGAAACTATATGAAAGTGATGTTAAAGCTAGGTCACTCACTCACTCACTCACTCACTCACTCACTCACTCACTCACTCACTCACTCACTCTGAACATGTGATATCGTTGCCCACACGACCATCTGTAATTTTACCTGTCCAGGCAAGTTACTTCATGGCCCTGTAAAGAGACTGACTAGAAATGGTCTTGATCAATATATACGTGTTGTAATTGACGGCTAAGGGAAAGCATGTTGACCTTTGTTGATGCGTGACATTGTGTCAGAATGTCATAGATATATGCTCATGATCTCAATCACTATATTGTTGGTCATGACCCAAATGTATTGTCATTCAACTGGGACATAGTTCATTTCAGCTTTTAACAACACAGTTTGCTGGGATGGCATGTCCATTGCTAACAATATTGCCAATATACTCATAACAGTGAGCCACAAGTAGCCAGTACGCTGACCCAGACATCTTAATGGGCTTCAGTCATTGCTACAGTTATGATAGTGATATGGCCACAGTACTGTTGCAAGTGGTGTTGATCTCAGTTACGTGAGGTCTTCATAACATGATATGTTCTGCATACAGGAAAGAAGACATTTGACCAGCTGCTGGAGGAACAGATGAAGGAAGAAGAGGAGAGGGTAAGTAGATGGATGGGAAGATAGTGTTTGATTATTTCAAGGATAATTGGATATTGGGAAAGGAAGCAGGGAGTGGTTTTCTTGTTAATGGGGTTGTAAACTTTCTTATTCATAAGAAATTTTACATTCATTTTAATCTCCAAGAGTAACAAGATCAACAAAACCCAGGCAGGGCAACTGATTAAGATAGCTTTTTGAAAAATAAGAAAATTAACAAAACTGTTTCTCATTATGTCTTCTTGGTGTGTTTCAGCTAAGAGCAGGTGCATATGATTCCCCCAGTGCCAGGAAAAAACCTTTTCTACGCAAAGGTCAAGGTTTGGCCAGGTTTGGCCCTGGGAAGAAAAGGGCTGCCCCAAGAAAGCCTGTGACAACTGAGAAAACCATTGACAACAAACCATCTACCAACACTGAGGCAAAATCTGTCACTAAAGTAGTAGGTGTCTCACAGTAGATGACTATTCATACTGCTTTGCTGCCAAATGTCTTCAAGTGGTGTTGAACAATGTGTCAGAATTCACAATGTCTGAATAATCATGGATACAAATGAGTATGGCTCTTTTTTTACTGTTTTAATGTCTGCTCTAGTTGCCAAGTCCAAGTAGTTACTTGTCATCCTGAAGATCGCTATTCCTGTGTGTTGTCTGGAAACTGTCAAAAGCTGTGTTGATGTTTATGAAACAGTGAAAACCCTTCATGACAGAGGTAGCTAACAGTGACTTCATACTTGTTTCAGGGGAAAGTCAACAAGGCTGCTTCCAAACCAAAGAAGTCCTCAAATGTTCCTTCTCATAAGGTCAGCAAGGAGCAGCAATCTAGTCAGACAAATGGACTAAAAAAGGAAGCATCTCCCAAAAGTACCACAGCCAGAGTCTCACCACGTCAGTCCCCAAAAGTCAAGACAGTGTCACATCGTGACTCCCCACCAGATGTGAGGAGAGAGGCAGACCCACCGAGGATGAAGGAGGTCGACCAGGCAGAAGACGCTGGGCAGTTTGATGATGATGCGTCATTTGTGGGGAAAATCAGGAAAATCGAAGAAAACAAGAAGGTATCCTCCCACAGCTGTTTACTCTGTCGGCTTAATCTGTTTTACAAGAGAGCAATTAGCAGAGATGTCTGTTGATGTTCTCATGGGTCTCACTCTAATGATGTTGTCACATGTTTCTACTGATGTCAGAGGTGTTTCTGGTTGTTGTTGTGTATGTGGTCTGAAGTTCTCATGGCTGTTTGCTGATGCCGTCATATCTGTCTGTTGCTGTCGTGTGTGTCAGCTGATGGTATGTCTATCTGATGATGTCAAGTATGTCTACTGATGTTAACATGGGTGTTGAGTTAAGTCATGTGTTTGGGTTGATGTCACGGGTATGGGCTATTGTTGTCATGTGTGTCTGTCGGTGTCATGTGACAGCTGATGTTGTCATGGATTGCTGCTAATGTTGCCATGTGTAGGCTGATGTCTTCATGGTTGCTGGACAATGATGTTGTGTGTTGATGTTATTATGTCTGTCTGGTGATGTTGTCATGACTGTGAGCTGTTGATGTCATGTCTTTCTGATGATGATGTCAAGACTGTAGGCTGATATTGTCATGGGTGTCTGTTGTTGTCGTGTGTGTCTGCTGATGTCATTTTTGTTGCCTAATGTTATGACTGTTGGTTGATGTTGTCTTGTTTTTTGATGTATACATTTGTGTTTATTGATGTCATGTCTTTCTGCTTACATTGTCATGACTGTTGACTGATGTTGTCATGTCTATCTGCTGATGTCATGTCTGTTTGTTGATGTTGTCATGTATATCTGTTGTTGTCATGACTATCTGCGGATGTTGTCATGACTGTTTGCTGATGTTTTCATGACTGTTGGCTAATGTTTTCATGACTGTTGGCTAATGTTGTCCTGTATTTCTGCTGATGTCATGACTATTGGCTGGATGTTTTCATGACTGTTGGCTTATGTTGTCATGACTATCTGATGATGTTGTCATGACTGTTGGGTGATGTTGTCATGTATGTCTGCTGATGTTATTACTGATGATGTTGCCATGACTGTTGGCTGATGCTGTCATGTATGACTGCTGATGTTGTTATGACTATCTGATAATGTTGTCATGACTTGGCTGATGCTGTCTTGTATATCTGCTGATGT
This sequence comes from Haliotis asinina, assembly GCF_037392515.1. NCBI lineage: Eukaryota > Metazoa > Mollusca > Gastropoda > Lepetellida > Haliotidae > Haliotis > Haliotis asinina. The sequence continues at coordinate 99,515,653 of NC_090280.1, forward strand.
TGTCATAACTGTGTCTGATGATCTTGTCATGTCTATTTGCTGTCTTGTATGTCTGCTGACGTCATGACTCTTGGTTGATGTATTCATGACTTTTGGCTGATGTTGATATGACAAGCTGCTGATGTTGATATGACAAGCTGCTGATGTTGTCATGTATGTCTGCTCATGTCATGACTCTGCTAATGTTGTCATGACAGTTGGCTGATGTCATGTATGTCCATTCATGTTGTCATGACTATCTGTGAATGTTGTGATGACTGTTGACTGATGTTGTCATAGCTGTCTGCTGATGTCATGACCTTTAAATTGATGTTGTCATGTACTTCTGCCGGTGTTGTCATGACTGTTGACTGAAGTTTTCATGACTGTTGGCTGATGTTGCCATGACTATCTGCTGGTGCTGTCATGACTTTTGGCAGATGTTGTCATGACTGCTGGTTGATGTCCAACATACTATTCTTGCAGGTGGAAGAGGATGAGCTGGAGGTGTTTGAGCTTCTGGAGGATTTTGCTGACAACGTCTCTTTCTGCAGCAACTCCTCTGTTGTGTCACGGCTGCTGCAGAAGGGCCGGGAAGAACACCAGGTAAGACACTCATTCTACATTGTCACAGGTTGATGTTATTAATCTACAGAATCACCTCCTTTTCCTCCACAGAAATGTATCTATATTCAAATTCCAGTAATGTAATATGTGACTCTTTGACAAACTGACTATCTTACAGATAAATGTGAAAAATGTCAAGGCTGTTATTGAAGCCAAGAAGCATGAGAAGGAGAAGCTAACCGGACATGGTGCCAACAGCGAATCAAGGAAACCCCAGCCTCCTGCTGACATCGAGATGTCCCCCAGGGGGAGAGACACGTCACTGATAGATGGGGTGGATCTTGACACTTCCTCCGACACCCTCACTGACTCCTCATCATCTTCCTCGGTGTCTTCAGATGAGGAGTATGAGAAGGTCAAGGTTACACCCACAAAGAAGACAGATCTGAGATCAAGTGAAGTGAATCAGTCATATGAGGCATTATTTGATCAAAGTCAAAAGGAAGGATTTGTGTTTGTGAACAATAAAAACAGCAATAGTGACGCTTTTAGATCATCTAATTCAGAAATACGGACTTCAGTGCCTTTGTCTCCAAGCAAATCATTGACTCGCAAAATAGCAGTTAAAGACACTCATGATTCTAGCGAGATGCAGTCCATTCTGGAGAGACTATCAGCCGGGAATGAGGGTGTGTTGAAAGGGACAGACATTCACGTAGGGGTCATGACAGATCCAAGCAGTTCTCGGGACCAAGTGTTAGTGAATCAGATGTTTCATGGTGACCCCACTGGTGGTGGTCCCCAAACCAAAATCTCAAGCAGCAGTGAGGATAGTACTGAAGAAGACGATAGTGATGCTAGTATTACCCAGGTCAAAGGTCAGAAGTCACATGATCCACAGGTGAAGGACACCTCCATGTTTGATGATGAGGATGAATGGGCAGTTTCAGCTCCTCAGACACAGGTCGCCATTTTGGGTAAGGCAGAGTTTTTGACACAGTGATAGAAGCTGGCCAGTCTCCTATCATGCCTATAGTCATGTCTAAACTGGCCAGTAGTTTCAGACAATTAAAGACAAAGGGCTTTGTTAAATGTCATCTTTTTGAGAACTTGTAGGCTAAAAATTTCAGTTTTTAGCATGGCTGATGTGGACAGGGATGAAATTGCGTTTGTATGTTCTGGCTTTGGGTTGAAGATATTGCAGTATAGGATCAATGAGCTGGTATGAAAATCCACCAAATTTTATGACTAAACACAAGACATTTTCCCTTCTATAAACAAATTTTATTGAGATACTTGGAAAAAGGGAACTTACAGGCTTTCACTTTCAGAGAAGTATGAACCTACACTGATTGAACAGTATGAAAGTCAGGCCTTGTGGCAGTAATAGTTTGCCCCCACTGTTTCATTCAGAGACAATAACAATTGTCCCAGCTTCTTGCTTAATGACACAAGAATGGCCTGGAGGAAAGTATATGTTACATTTAACCACTTTCTAAATGGCCTCCTTTCCTAGGTCTAAGGTAGCCTTAGTGCAGTGTTAAACACTGGGAGTTAAGGTTAACCTTAGTAAAGATTGCTTTGTGAAAAGGAGACCCTGGTGTATTGAGAACATTTGACCCTGGGAATCATGCCACTTTACCTTTGTCAGCAGGGTACACAAAGGCCTGATCTGTACTACCAGTTGTTTTGTGAAAGCATTGGTAGCTAAGTGGGTTAGATTGCTGACTTTGTATGCTGGTGATTGGCAGTCTAAGTAACCTTAGCCCCAGTGTTATTCATTACACTCCTACACTGGATCTAAAAAACCTAGTAGGAGGTCACATCAGGTAACCTTTGAACGACCTATGACCATCCAATCAAATGTGAGACAGCATTTCAGACAATGGCTACTGTTTAAGGTTTGATAGGACGTACAAAATACACTGGTCACTAACAATGATCTCTCAACAGCGAAAATCCACATATGACACTGATATTTGACCTGCTGTATATATGCCTTTTGGTTTCTGTTGACATGGTTACCATAGGCAAATATTTCAGCAAGCTGACATCCTTCAATATTGCAAAAAACACTATTTTCATTCACTGTTGTGGCGTGCTCCATGTGTATCACCTGGAAGCAATTGTAGTGAAAATAGCATTTTTAATCTTTCAGTTACAAACCTTTGCATTGGTAAAAGTTCAAGAGGCGAATGTCCACTTTTGCAATTTGGTAAACTGTGATCTGATATGTCATAGGTTGCCTGGTGCGACCTCATACTGCGTTTTGTTAGACCCAGTGTAGCAGTGTACCAAATAACACTAAGGCTAAGTTTACTTGGACTGGGTGATTGGTTGTTTTTAATCCGCTATGATGCAACTCTTAAAAGTAAGAGTCTCTACTGTGAAAGTGTAATAAAAAAATTTAACATATGCTATGTTCTTTGCTGCAAAGATGCTGAATCAGCCAATCAGGAAGCTGATAAGTCGACACCACCTACATCTCGACTGGTTGCGCGACTGTTCCCCAAACTTAATAACACCAACCAGGTGAAACAGGCAGAGAAACATCAACAGGTAGGAGGTTTGAGAACACATTTGGAAGTCATTGTCTTCAGATCTGATGAAGACCTCTAGACAATGTCAGAATTTCATCTTGTGTCAAACTCCAGTAAATACATTTGCAATGTAGTAGCTATACTACATCAGTGTCTTAATTCTGGCCAGTGAGCACTCAGGTTACATAAACCCATGTGTTTCAGGAACAGCAGAAGCTGCAAGCTGCTGGCAAGGCAACACTAGGTGATGGGGTACAGTCCAAGATTCTCCGGGACAAACTGTCTGAGCTGGACAAGGAGATTGAGAAATTCCGTAACGAAAACGCTGGTCTTGAAAAGTTGAGGAAAGACAGAGAAGAGGTGGGTGTTTCCTAGTTTACGCGTTGGTGGTACATGGCTGGTTGCCATTGCTTCATATCATCCTTTTCATGTCAGGGTTACATACCATGTATGTAACTCATGATCATGAGTTTGAATCCCACTTTTCTCGGATTGTCTTGTCAATACTACATCTATGCTTATTGCATCAAATTCTTAATCAGAGACATTTTGGATCTCCTCCCCTCTGAAGCTGACAAACCTTGATGACACGGAGTCAAAAAAAAAAAGATATTCTTTTCAAGCAAACATTATGACAATTTGAGGTATAATTGCCTGTGTTTCAGTTACTGGGCAAGCTGCGACAGGAGATCTGTGACTTTGAGAAGGAGAAGGACTTGGAGGTCAAGCGTCTTGAAGAGTTCCGAGCCCAGGAAATTAAAAAGCTTAAGTAAGTGTTGAGATTTTTCTGGAATATCCATCAGTCTGGAAACACTCCTCCAGGGGATAAGGGGCAGGTGGTGAAGCCCAGTGGTAAAGTGTTATCTCATCATGTCAAAGTCTAGGTTCAATTCTCCACATGCATACTATATTGGGAAGTGCAATTCTTATACTACCTGGCCATGGTAATGCTTGATTATTGGAAAAGGTGATATCAAATCTTCCTGATTCATTAGCTGTGAATTTATTAAGGTTTAAGTTAACAGCATTTGAGTATTTAGTCTTTTCCTCCACGTTTTCACAATTCCTTCATTATATCGAGCATCTTCCACCTATTGTTACATCACACAGTGTGCGAAAGATGGAGGCAGTAGCAAAGATTATTTTTTCCATCAGTGACAGAAAGCAGTGAATGATGATATAAACTTTTCGTTGTCAGGCACGAGAGAAAGTTGTTCGAACAATACCAGAAGACTGTCAGGTCCATGCCAGACAAACGGGAGAGGGAGGAGATAGATGCTCTCAAGAGACAGGTAGCCCATGTTCTCAATACTTGTCAAATGTTAATGCATGCAGGCGTTTCTAAAAAAATAGGGTGTACAGGTACCAGGTGTGTTTGAGTCAATACATTGATTGGGTTTGTTGTGTGATGCAGTTATCAGAGCTGCAGGACGAGATGAAGAAGAAGGAGGCAAGGTGGACGTCAGCAAACAACCGTCTACGTCAGCGTCTGGAGGTGGTGGAGATGGAGAACCAGGAGCTGAAGGAGGAGGTCAAATTGCTGGAGAAACGGCGCCTCGAGATGATGCAGCGGGAGACACAGAAAAAGGTAGATCATCCTTACTGGGGATGTTCCCACTGGGTCATGGCAAGGCTTGATTGATTTTACATGATAAGTTGAAACAGTTCAGTTGTTGATACAGACTGTAGATGTTCCAACGGGGCCTCATCAGGAGTGATTGATTTTACATGATACCATGATACATAGTAGTGAGGGACACAGAAGGTAGCTTGCTCTAACAGGCGATGTTGTAAGTAGTTTCTCTGAGGGAGGAAGAAGTTCTGCATGATCCTTGAAACAGGGGATGACAAAGAAGGTAGTTTGCCCAAACAAGGGATGTTTGTGGTAGGTCCAGTGATGAGGGAGTGGTTCTGCATGATCCTTGAAACACTGCAGGTACTGGTTGTGGATGTGTACCATAGGTCTGGGTATAGTGACATGTTAACCACCAGGATTCATATGCTTGTCCATTAAACATCCAACTGATAAATTAGGAAATGATGCTCTGCACTATTGGTAGACATTATGATAGGTCTCTACAAAGTAATGTCAGTGACAGGATCAGGCAGCACGGAGGGTGAGGTCTGTGTGTAGAATTTCACACTGATCTCTACATGCCACAGGTGCCTGGTATCTGATGTTGTCAAATGTAATTATTGCTTGTTGTCAGAATGGCGTCCAGAAGAGTTTCCCACGGAGCAGCACCCCAACAGAGGACAAGGAGAGGGGTGCCAAAAGTGTTGTCAACGTCAACCATGGTCAGCTGTGCGACATTCTGTATTCTGTGGTTGTAGGAATCATAGTTGAGCAGAGAAAGTACATTCCCATAATCATATAACATGCAACCTGCGAATCGCAGATTATCTGGCCATCATGAATAAATATTGTAAGACATTTTCAACATTAATTCATGAGGAACATTCTGTTATATTTTGTTTTTCATAGTTAACTCTTAGTTTGCATTGCAGAAAGACATGAGCTCAGATTTGTTGGAACAGAGCCACATAAAACTGTTGTCACACTTCTTCTGTCTAATGTTGTTTGCAGACCCAGTTGCCAGGCCGGCCCTGCCTTCTCACCAACCCCTGCTCAATGGATCCCAACATTCCCAGTCTACCGTACGACCTGACCCTGCCCATGGCTATGTCCACAACATGTCTGGTGATGCCATTCCTAGGAGTCAGCCATCAGCACCTCTGTCACTTCCAAGGTATGTTTTGTGTATTACTCAAAGGGCTCAATGATGTCCACAAGCCCACTCAACCGGTTGGTTGCCTATTCATTGCTGGATGTACAGAGACCTGTTTCAAAGTCATTGAGACCCGTGAAGGTCGGGGGTAGAATTGGCCTTCAGCAAACCATTCTTGCTACAAAAGGCGACTATGCTTGTTGTAAGAGGTGACTAGCGGGATTGGTTGGTCAGGCTCTCTGACTTGGTTGACACATGTCATCGGTCCCCAGTTGTGCTACTGCTGTCGATCACTGGATTGTCTGGTCCAGACATTATTATGTAGAGATTGCCGCCATACAGCTCTAATGTTGCTGAGTGCAGGTTGAAACTTAACTTACTCAGTCAGTCAGTCATTTAAATGATAACGATGGACATTTATAAAGCACCTGTATCTACTTACTTGTGTATGCTCAAGATGCTAAGACATCATTACACTGGTTACCCCAAGCCGCCGTGAGGCACTAGAAGGTGAACAGTCATGACTTATCCCACCAGGTACACATTCACTGACGGGTGAACAGAGGCATTTTTTAACTCATTTGCCTTAGGTGAGACCACATGTGTCACGTGTGCTTAGTTGCAGGGCAGGACTGAAGTCCTAGTAAATCTGTAAAACCTCAAACGTGGTGACCCATCCAAGAACTCTCCTTACCAGCTTTGCTTAACTTCAACTGATTTGCTCTATGCACACGATCACATACCACCTCATTTGCCTAAGGAAACACCATATATGACTTGTGTTTCAGTGTGATTAAGATGTGAAGTCCAAGAAACTACATCTCGTCGAACAAAGTAACATTGTGAACAGTCCTAGGTGTAAGATGCATATACTTCCGTGACTACTTCCATGATTCTAAGCAGAGTTTCATATGTCGTGATTACAGATCTTCAAGTCAGTCTCCTGATGATGACACCAGCTCTGTTGGTGCCGTTGTCAACCTTCCTCGGAAACAAACAACCAAGTTCTCATCGGAGAATCCTGCTATTGACAAGGGTGACCGGGAGTACGAGGAGACTCAGTACCCAGATGGGAAGGTTAGTCATTATGGTACATACTGTGGTATTTGGCATGTACTTGCTCCACATGCCAGAGTGCATTCTGCACACATTTATTGTAGCGCAGTGCTGATCATACTTTCACTGTTGTAAATAGCATATTAACAATCGTAAGACTTTCAGTTCAAAGTAGTTTAGAAATTAGACTATGGTAATTTCTTTTTTCAAATCTTTCCACAGCACTGGTTCTCAGAGTATGTAGCTAAGAGCTTGAACATGATATGCTTGTTTACTTTGTCATTATTTTGTTTGCTGTTTGTAGCAAACTTGAAACAATGAAAACTGGTTCAGAATGATACTCCTTGGCGCTGTCTGTCAGATAGTGTCCAGAGTTTCACTTCTATTTAGTCATCTCAGGCAAATGAATTGGCTTTTATTTCAAGGCCTAGTGAGACTCACACTAATCCAAACCCTTAGTATTTTAAATGTCTTAAGTTAAATAAGCACAGCCATCAAAGGCCTGTACCAAACGATGATTGTTCAAAATATCAATCACTGGATTGTCTCATCCAAGCTTGATGTTTTAGAAGTTGTCATTATATAGAACATCATTGTGTATGAATCTGTGAACCAATGTCAAATGTCCACAGGTGGAGAGAACATACAGTAATGGGGCCCGTGAAATACTTTTTGCCAATGGAACTCGGAAGGAGATCTCATCAGATGGCCAGTCAATCATTGTGTCCTTCTTTAATGGCGACATTAAACAGATCTTCCCAGACCAACGAGTGGTGAGTGACATTTTAGCCAAGTACAGTCTTTGTACACATCCCATACTGTATAATGCTGGAATAGAAGTTAACATAGTGTGGTTTCTCTCTGAACAGTAAGGAGCCCATGTAATCAGCCCCTGAAAGGAGAATCGCCAGAGTCATGTTTACTTTTTTGCAGGTTTCAGGTGATTATATGACTGCTTTTTTTGTTGTTGTTTTAGGTGTATTTCTATGCTGACGCTCAAACCACCCACACAACTTACCCTGACGGACTGGAAATCCTGCAGTTTCAGAAGTAAGCTTTACCAACTTTATCACTTGCCATTTATTTAGGTGTTGTCAGTTGTCATTTGTGCTGTCAGTTGTCATTGTGTGTTGTTAGTTACCATTATTTTAGCCGCCTGTTGTCTTTAGGTTTGTCCGTTGTCATTGTTTTTTGTCAGTTGTCATTATGAGTTGTCAGTTGTCACTAGGTCTTATCAGTTGTCATTATGTGTTGTCAGTTGTCATTGTGTGTTGTCTATTGTCTTTGTGTGTCACTTGTTAATTGTTCTCATTTGACATTGTGTGTTGTCGTTATATGTTGTCATTATGATTTGTCAGCTGTCAGTTATCACAAGGTCTCATCAGTTGTCATTATGTGTTGTCAGTTGGTGTTGTCTGTTGTCTTGAAGTGTTATCAGTTGTCATTTGTTGTCAGTTGTCATTAGGTGTTGTCAGTTGTCATTAGGTTGTTCTCATTGTGTTTCGTCAGTTGCCATTGTGTATTGTCAGTTGTCATTGTGTATCATTAGTTGTCATTGTGTATTGTCAGTTACCATTGTGTATTGTCAGTTGTCATTGTGTCTTATTTGCCATTGTGTATTATCAGTTGTCATTGTGTATTGTCAGTTGCCATTGTGTATTGTCAGTTGTCATTGTGTGCTGCAGGTTGTATTAAGTATCTAATGTCTGGAAATGTCATTTGGTACTGACCATGATACAGGATGGGTTCAAAAGTAAAAATTTAGGGCATATTTTGTTGTATTTTGTTTTATATTATTTTTACAAAACTGTCCAGCAAAGTTAGATTTTCACTCAATCAGGGAGTCATCTTCAGTCACCTAAAGACTTGAAAGTTATAAAATATGAAAAACATTGTGGGCCAGGATTTATATGTAAATTGATTCAAAATGCCCTCCTTCTTATAATCACAGCAACCAGATAGAAAAGCACTACCCAGATGGCACAAAGGAGATCACATTCCCAGACCAAACTATCAAGTATCTGTTTCCGAATGGGTCCGAGGAGAGCATCTTCCCAGATGGTACTGTGATACGCGTCGAGAAATCAGGAGACAAGACCATGGAGTTTCCAAATGGACAGCGAGAGATACATACGGAGGCTTTCAAAGTATGTCAGATTTTATCAGGGTGATACAGCAGGGCGATGGTGGGGGGGGGGGGACAGCTGCGTCCCCCTGAAGTTGATAGTGCCCCCCACCTCTATTAAGAAAAGTTAAAGGTCACATGCAACGTAAAACACAACTTTGCAGATTCTGATACCTTTCGGTATGCACTTACCGAAACAAATCATAAAAAATGTCAATTCAACCTATAAAGTTGAAAAAAACGAGATGAAAAAAAAGCCCACGAAATCGGAGTTCAAACGTTTCACTAAATTCCCCCCAGCGCTGGGGGGAAAACTGGTTTCAATAGCTCTGCTGCGCTGCGTCCATAAAGCATGCGCAGTGAATAGGTTCGCGGAGCTTGAAACAGTATGCATGCCCAGCGTCTGAGGTCGTGAGCAGTAGTCTAATCTTGGTTGTGTACACAAACAAGTACATAATCTACTCGTTACGTAAAAAACCTTGTTGATTGTGGTAAGCAGTCTCTGTCACAGAGAAAGCTCAGTGTCTGGTTTATTCACACCTATATGTCTGCCTGACTGTCTGCTAAAGACAACATGCAATACACAGCTTCAATCATTGACCACGTGCAATTTGAACTTAACACCTATCAGACTTTACGACATAAAGAAAATAAGATGATTTATGACTCGTGCACCTGAGTCCCGTGTCTGCCACATTATGTAACTAGGCACGTGTGATACACATGACATGTTTTTATGTCTGTGGGTTGCAAACAAACTACATTCATTTTTTTCGGATGACTGGATCTGACGGAAACTGGTGCAAACTCTTGTCAGCTTCAAGTCCTGCTTTGTACTTGGACGAACGAGAGTTTCCAGTTCACCATCTCTGCTGAGATAATTTTTGATTGGATCAAACGAAAATTCAGAGAACATGTATTTTCCAAACCCAACATCTCTATACATTCTTCATGGATAACGACTTCTTTTAGTGTATATGATTTTGTTTGACAACAGTATATGAATCCATACTGAAACGACGCGTCAAATACACAAAAAGAAGTTGTTATCCATAAAGAATCTTACTTTCTTGTGACTGGCTATACTTCTAACATGCCCATCAAACAGATCATCTTTCTGTACACACAATGAACTCTCAGCATATCAGCAAATGAAACAGCCAATCGGAAGCTGTCGTTACACTTGAGTGCATATCCACTCCGCTATGACTGGGTTCGGTCTCCCGAGGGCTTCTTTTCGGGGAAAGTAATCCCAAGTCCAAAAAATTGCACTTTTGAATCGCGATTGTATGCTTATAATTTTGTTTATTTGTTTTTTTATAAGCAGCAATGTATATTATATGTCATGAATAAGTGATAAATGTGTTTTAATTATGTTTGATTTTTTGGTTGCATGTGACCTTTAACTACAGACCTGTACAGTAGGACATATAAGGGGAACCATACATGTACTGTATCTGGTCTGGCTTGTGGTTCAGTTGTCTGAGTTGCTGAGTTGTAGTTCTTTGCACAGAGTTGCATCCCCATGGTGAAACCGTAGATTGTGACTTCAAGCAAAGTGCTTGGGAGTTTCTCCAAACTTGTAGCCATGGAGAACTCGATCACTGTGATGTTTCAAGTGCAGATCTTAGGATGTATTGCACAGGTCTCATTTACTGAAAAACAATACTGTAACTGATATCTCTTGTTTCAGAGGAGGGAATATCCAGATGGCACCGTGAAGACTGTGTACCCTGATGGCCGCCAGGAGACTCGCTACTCGACAGGGCGGATACGACTCAAGGACAAGGACGGAAACGTCATCATGGATCGGATGTGTTGATAACGACTCCATACATCATGTTCATGATAGTTTTATATAAGGTGCCATATTCAGGCAGTTAAAGACTTCGCTTGCCATTGAAATGGACTGTGTTCTATTCCCAACAGGTACAAAGTGTGGGGTCCATGCTGTACCCTGCCATGATATTGCTGGAATATTACTACAAGTGACACAAAATGATACTCACTTGCTTACTGTTGAGGCTAGTAAGGCCTCTTTTACCACTGTAGTTGCACTGGTTACTGTAGGTGTCATCATCAATCAGCTGATGTGGAATGTATTGTGATAACATTGGATAAGTGAAAGGATTAAGTGACTCCTTGCCTCAGAACAGACTGGATGGACTGAAACCTTTACCTGTGGTATACATCAGCTTGGTATTTGTACACTGTCGTCCTGTATTGTGGAACTTGTTGAAGCCAGGCGTCTATCCAAAGTCTATATTCCTTCTTCGTACCTGATGCTTAACACAAATGTGCCCCCACCAGTGCAAGTCTGGTGTTTGAAAGCCTTCATGTCTACTGGATCTCATGGACAACCCCAAAATGCCTCCACCAAGATAAGCCTTTGTTTAGTGGTGCATATGGACAATGCAGATGCCTGTTCTGTTGTCCTTTCTGACCATGACAATTAAAGTGCTTCATGATGTTTGAAACAAGACAGTTTCAGTTACAGATAGAATATAGTTGCCTGTGACAATAAGTTTTGAACTAGTACATGTATGTAGCTGTTATCTGATTATTGCACGGAGCACATCAATGCCAGGTTTGCGTGAATGAGTGAAACATGTTAATATGTTTCAGTTTTCTATAGCCTCCTTTACATGGGGCATGACAAAATTTAAGATCAGAAATATTTATGTCTGGTTCCAGATGTCTGTGATAATCCTAGGTCACAAATTATTTTGCAAATGTTGAGGTGTCTAAACCTCTGTGTGATTGCCTTCATGTCCTCATTGTAGGTCTAAAGCTTTGGTGGTTTTTAAGTTGCAGCATGTTACTTGTGAAAAGGATCTGTAGTTCATGATGGAGGTATTGTCAGAAAGCAAGAATTTTTATGCATGTCAATTTCTTTATTGTGATGGACACAATGTTTCAGAGTATATTCTTACTCCATCAGGTGAAATGAAGACGGTTAATGAGGAGAGACTTGCTTCAGGGGAATATATAGAAAAGGTGTCAAAATAAAAAATTGTCTGAACATTTATGGAACATTTGGAGCATGTTATGAGGATTTTTGCTGCAAAACCATGACATGTCACAATTCAATCAAACACAAAAGTGTACTAAAAAAAATCAAGAACTCCCTATATTTCTTACTGCTGTTGTTACCATGAAGATATCATGTCTTTTTATATCTCTTCAGTAGGGAATTACACTGAAAATCTGTAATGTTCTGTGAGCCAAAAGAACCCCAACCATCCAGTATATCTTATGTTTATCGGGTGAACATTTGCTTTCCATGTTCAAATGACCTTGCTTCCTTGAATTAGCACTTTGTGATAAAAATTAAGAATTTTTATACCATATCCTACACACGGATTTTACCATCATGGACATCAAGTTACCATTTTACCACATAGTTTCTTAGTTATAAAATATAACACAAAGACAAGTAGCTTCATCTTACTTAAATATTATCAACAGGTTGTTACACATGCACAATTTCATGCCTCATAACTTGCCAGATTTCCAGGAGGTACATTCAAATCCATCTAATTGATTAAGAGTTATTTCAGTATCCAAATCCATCGAATTGACTATTTCAGAAGTCTATGAAAATGGAATGGCAGATGAATTGGGTAATTTCATATTCAATCGTTCAGGTTAAGGTTTGTATTGCAATCAATCTAATCAGAGAAATACAATTAAATGTTGGTGTTCAAACAGCCTTTACCCATTTAATAGAACAGTTAACCGTTCCTCCAATCAGTCTTGTCTGTATTTGTGTGTATATAAGATGAACATTTTAATGTGATTTTGTTGTACTCGGCTTCATGCAGGTGATAAATTGTATGTATCTCCACAAGTGCCTTGCAGCCAGTGTCAAATAAAACCTTTAAGATGAATAAACAAATCAAATTAAGACTATTGTTTCTTTCTTAGGATTGGTTTGGCAAAGTTCACAAATATTGTATGCATGTGGATGGATTTAAGGTTAAGACATTTCATAACCATTGACACCCCAGTTTCTTTTTCTCAGAAACTTTGTATTGCTGATCAGTGCAACACAAGCAAGTCACAACCATAAAAAAAAAAAGTTGTTTTAAATGTTTAGCTTCAAGAATAACCTTTGTATTTGAATAAGGGCTGATACAACATCTTGGATGATAAGCTAACCAATTTCATAGCAACCAATCTTAATCCTACACCGACATTCCACATGCAAGAGTATGGTTTTATGCCATCTATGGCAACATTGCAGTAGGAGACCCCAGAACTAGGCTTCACACATGCTTATGTGGACAGCAAACCCAGGTCTTCTCGAGACACCCAAGACCACTGACTCGGTGACTGTGATCAGTTACTATTACAGGTTTGAAAGGGGATAATCTGCCTTACAAGTTAAGATGCAAGAGGGGCTGACAATTCATTTAGATCAATAACTAAATATTTTTAGATTGACAATGGTTAACAAGAAAATGATCAAAAAGAAATTACATTTAACACCACTTGCTACACATTAATGCACGGAATACAAGCACAACAGCATCTATTTAACCATAGCCAATGAATTTAGACCAAACTGTACTGGTGAATAAAAACATAACTATCATACTGACAGTCAGTTGATATTCCTGATTATCTATCCTCAGTCTACTGTCCTAAAACACATTCAGCAGTTACTTGAAGTCCATAAATTTACTAAACAATTCATTTTTTTTACACTATCATGCATAACTTTAAGCAGAAAAGTAAATTTCAGTGTTTTAAGTGCATCCTGAACTTTCTTAAGCTGTTGCGGCCCATCCATGAGAAACTAGAAACATTAACACCATGTATCATCGTCAAGTCAATCATATCAATGTGAAGGCAAGTATTATTAGGAATGGCTCCATAGTAATTTCCTCAATGACTTGGAGAGTACTGAAATCTGTCCATGCATATATACAAGATGATGGTTCTAAATATGTCTCCTTCACAAAACAAATGTTCCTAACTGATATTTTAACTTGAACAATAAATCCAATTCAAATATTTTTAAACATACAAATTTTAATCTAGATTCTGAAATCGCTTTTGAAAGTATATCAAACATGCCATGTCACATTCCCACTGTTTTGAAAACATGCAACTAATGTGGTGCACTCCCACAATGGAGGTCATTCATTATTCAGACTCCAAATGGAGGTCAATCTAAGAATATTAAATGATGAAATACAATAACCTGAAATATAATACATCAAATTTATTTCACTTAAACATTTAAATACAATGCACCAGTCACATAATAGTAGTTTTTGTACAGATAATGTGCTTTTGAAAAATGTACATATAGTATCTGATGAATCTATCAAAATGCCTTCGCTTTACTTAGCACATTTAATAACTGTATCCACTTTTACCACAGTGAATAGAAACAGCGAACAAGCCTGGACTTGAATTGTCAGATCTCATTGTACTGATGCTGGACTTGAGCATGGTAATCTCCATCAGAATACACTGTATCCTCATTCTGACCAGTCCTTCCCTTCTAGTGTCCATTGTATGACAATATCCACTGGCTGTGTGTGATAGCCCCAGATTTCTTCAGTGGGACATGAATAGGCACCAAAAGAGTGAATCAGTAGGAACTTCAAATAGTGATCCAAAATAGCTTTACACTGGAGTTCAGTGCACAGAGGCATTTAAAGGATGATTGCGGAGATGAACATGCGCATATAGTTACTGAATTTAGTCCACAATGAAGTCATTATCACACTAGATATCGTCGTCATCCTCTGGCAGCGCAAGCCCTTGTGCCGTCTGAAATATCACAGGACATTTATGACACTGATGTAAAGTGCTTTTAAAGAACCACTAGGTACAAAGCTTTCAGATGGCATTCAGAAATGAGCGAGTTCATGGATATCAACTTCAGTATTATGAACATAATTGAAAGTATACTATTACTCAATCATGACGAATGAATAACTTAGAAGCAGATAGCTATACAAGCAAGTGTATAGCAAGTACATGCAAGTACATGCAAAACATCATCAGTGATAACATGGTGTCAACTTCAAAAGGGAAGAGAGTAGCATTGTGGCACATTGAAAACAGGTATATTTAGTTCAAACTACACTAAATTCAATTTGGAAACGAAACTGCAGCTTTCAGCTTAAGTTTTGCATTTTAGTTATTTTTTATCTGACTGATCACAATGGAAAGTGTTCAAAATTAATGGTAAAGCATGCACTGACAGTGTTCATGAAATCTTGTAAGATGTGAAATCAACATAATATACAAGTAAACAATATTAGCTGCCACAAGTAATGTTCATAAAATGATGGTTACGAATTCTCTGCATCAGACAGCATTGCACTTATGGTCAATAGTATACGTATACTGTGGCTCACCTTCAACTCTTCCTCATATTTTTCCTTCAGCTCCTCATCCATTTGAACCTCTGGGGGCTGCAGAGCAGGCATGGCTACAAACTCCAGGTTGGGGTCGCCCACCAGTTTACGTGCCAACCACAGGAATGGCTTCTCAAAGTTGTAGTTACTCTTAGCCGAGACATCATAGTACTGAAATATTGGTTTGAAAGTTAGAGCTGATCCATCAACAATCTCAAGGACAAATCTGCTTTCATTCCAGAATTTCATTCATTAGAAATAATCTATAAGGTAGGGACAGCTAAGTTATCAGACAATTGTACTGCTCAACTACATTGGTGAATCATTACTTCCATGGTAGCATTGCGTAAGGCTGCATTATTATTAATACTCTTATTGGTATCACAGCAACCTGAACAAAAATATTTGGACCAGACAAGCATGTGACTGACATCTTAAGCAAAGCTTCACATATTATGTTTAGGTGATGTAATAGAAAAATCATTTATTTTAACTACTTTTGTCATTCAAACACTTTGACAAACATGAACCCACACTGCTTTAGCTATGCCAAATTGTCTATGTTCAATACTTGTGGATTCCATGGAGTAAGGTATACCTGCAAGTTCTTCTTCCTATGGAAGGTGATGGTCTTGGCTTTCACTTTCCTGTCCTTGATATCCACTTTGTTGCCACACAGAACAATTGGCACACTTTCACACACACGAACTAAGTCTCTATGCCAGTTAGGAACATTCTTATATGTCACACGAGATGTTACATCAAACATGATAATGGCACATTGTCCTGTAAAAACAAAATACATCAGGATTAACACATGTCACATTGCAAACACCAGGGGTTTACAAACGAAGCAGCAACTAAGGACTTAACTCAAATAGCTTCTTATTTTATGTCTGATCACTTAGAACAGTCTAGTTATCACTAATATTAAACCATACATACACATGTATATTAATCCTCATCCTCATAACAATAACCTAACAATTTTACTAAGATGAAATTTTGTACCCCATCTTCAAACGGTAAAGACATCAACATTCTGGTACTAAAGGTCTAGTACTTTTATGGCACACCATCGCGTAGTGGAAGGGTATGTTTGGCTGTGGGGACATGTTATTTTACTATTCTGTGGGAACAAAGCACAGGTTTCCATAGTATTCTGTGTTGAGGGAGAGAAGCAAGGGAAGTAGAGGAAAAATCATTTTAGAAACTGGCAATGTTGCATTTTATCTTACCCTGTATATAATAGCCATCTCTAAGACCACCAAACTTCTCCTGTCCTGCTGTATCCCATACATTGAATTTGATCGGCCCTCTGTTTGTGTGGAACACAAGTGGATGCACTTCTACACCAAGTGTTGCTGTGGAACAGAAGTAAAACATTCCATGCAATCCCAATGTAAGCTGCAAAGCACCAGTTAGAACATGAAGAAACTAATTGTTAAGACATCAGTGTCCAGATGTTTTCAGCTAAACCATATCAGATTTAATTAGTAAAAGAGCATAAAGGAACTTCAGAGTTAATCAAACCAAGATAGTTTAACTAAAAATCCTACTTCGTGGCACTAACAGTACTTAATTGGTTTCTTGTTTAACACTCCACTCAGAAGTATGGCAGTAGTCTATAAATAATAGAGTGTGGACCTGAACAATATAGTGATAAACATCATGGTCATCTATCCATACAATTGCGATACAATGAAATGTGTTGACAAAGGCGGCAAGCATGACCACCCCATCCCCTTTAAGACAAGCATACGTATCAGAGGAGTAAACACAGCCATGCCTGAACAAGGTGATAGACAAGACTTTTTAGCACTTGCAAGAGTAAGCATATAAACAAAGACTCACCAACATATTTCTTTTCAAATTCTCCTGTCATGTGTCGCTTGACGAATGTTGTTTTACCTACACCACCATCTCCTACCAAAACAAGCTGCAACAGATGAAAAGTCAAATGGTTTCATTGGCAGAAAAGAAAGACTAATGTTGAAAAAATTACAAATCACAAATTAACCAATCTGTGCATCCATTGTCTCAGTTCAACAAAAGTCCAAAACTGGAAAAAACAGTGCCCTATTTAATCATCACTATTCCGAGTGGGACTCGAGTACAAAAACCACAATCATGTAGAGAGGTTACAATTTGAGGATAATCCCTAAAATCATGAAAATGGGTAATCACTTTGTGTTTACCTTAAACTGGACAAGTTCTGCCAGCTGACACTGCTGCATTTCTGCCATTGTTACCTGAAATAAAAAAAGAAGAAACAAGTCAGAAAATCTGAAAAAAATATATATCCTGGGATTAAAAGTCACAAATGGTACACAAACCACGTTCTCCAAAGCTTGGGAGATAAAAAACAGCAATGTCATAACTAATAAGTCATATTATGTGTCCAAATCAAATCAGTTGGGAGTAAACTAAAGGAGCAACTTGTCTTCATGAGTCCATCTGTTACACAATGTATGTCATTATTGTGGAAAGTCCACAGTCATGTGACATTCTGACACCAAATGAAGTAACAGAATGCTGTCTACACATTTATGTTAACATATCTGTCACAATCATTTCCCATTAAACCTGACAGAATTATTTATTCTCCCATAAACTAAGTATCCATTATTATCCATTCAAGTAATATCATTTGAAATTATGGGGGGTGGGAGGAGGAGAGAGAAAATACAGGTAGCAGTCTTTCCTATCCATCTGATTTTTGAGAAAGTTGGGTTAAGCTGACATTATGTGTTTTTCTTTGTGTTACTATTTGCAATATGGCAGGGTGCACCAGCCAGGAGCTTCCCCCATGTTTGGGGAACTTGCCTTTAGCATGACGCAACCTTTTTAACCACTAAGATAATGCTACATAGCACAACAAAGCTCTCTTGTATTATGTACGGTCTTGAATTTACAAATTTGTATATATTTATATTTGAGTACAAACAACAAAATGAAAGATATGTCAAGTAAATTAGTCACATTGGGGTCACCTCATAATTTTCTGGAGATCACCAAGTTGAACTCAAGAAACCTATGGAGTCAGTTATACATGTGCTCATGTCTACATAAACTGTCAGTTTCTTTGTTTAAGAAAATCAACTCACACAAAGACAATATAAAGACTTTGTTCCACTCATCCAGGGAACACTAACAACGTACAGACGGCGTATTGCATCAGATAAGAACTTACATGTTAAAATAACACACAACAGAGATATTTTAGTTGGCATGCCTAGAGGTGGAACTTCTTTAGCCTGGTTCAAAACATGTCTGAAATACTAACATGGTGCATCTCGTCTTGACAAACTGTACAGTGCACATTTCATAAGTCTGATATCTCTAATCTACGCGCCTCAACAGAAACCTACTTACATCTTAGTCATATCAAATACCATCACAATCATACTGTTGAATCAGAGGATGGGCAAGTCATCGAAACACTAACTTCCGAGCCCTGAGCTATTTTTGTTCTAGCTATTTCAAATGAAACGTCCCTGTAATTAACACAAAACGTAAAGATCAGCTCAAACTGGAAGGCTATTTATCAATTTAAACATTCGGTTTTAACTCTTTATGGCCCTCTTTACATTTATAATGTAAACCCAAGATCGAGGATATAAATTCAGAATGATGGCTTTTTTGTGCAGCACAAAACGGAAGGTGATAAGTAATTTACTCTACATTACAAAAAAATGTACAATGACACATGATAACGACGTGGGTTCTGTTGAGAGAATGTAAACTATAACATAGAAAAACCGCCTAGGTTTTCACCACACTAGCCTCCATCACCAGATTCGAATGGAAAATTCCATGCCGTCATCAGATGAAAGAAATCAAGAAAATCCCTGTAAGAGTTTTAGGGAACACTCTACTTTACCTTGGGTTCACATACAAATAGTTGAAGCCATTTCAGACTGAAGATGCCTTCGATTGAATACCGATCTACCTACCTTTACTTTTAGAGGACGACTGAAGAATGATAGCGCAAGTCTCTCAGGCAGTTTGAACCGGTTTTGGCGCGCAATGTCCGTATATACGGAAGTTGACTGGTTATCTCCCTTATACGATCAGCTGCTCTGGTCGGACGTAGGTGTTGATAATCACTGCTTGAGGGTGTCTGATGTTGATTTGTCGTCTTCTTTGGACAATAATGAAATTTTAAATTACTTACAGACATTCGTCTGATATGTAGCTGTGAAAAACTGGCTTTCCAGAAGTGTTTGAATCCTGTAGTAACAAAGATCAATGAAGGACACTTTGGCGCCAAATCTGTCACAACAACCAACCATTATATATGTACGTTACGTAAGGGCCTGATGATTATGGTGGGCGTGTGTGGTGGGGTGCTGTGTGACACGTCTGGTTGGCGTAAATTAAAATCAGGAGACGCAAGGATTTGTTTCCATAACCAACGAACATGATCCTTTGGTGATTTCACAGTCACATCATTGCATAATTTATCGTGCGAATTCTAGGCTCTGTATCTGACAGAAAAAACGCTCAGTAAACGTCATCATTCCATTTCACATGTGCCATAGCCACTTAGGGCGTATGGAAAAAGACCTAGGCCTCAGACTATATACCCCGTTTACAGTCAGTAAACGGTATATCTAGGCGGGGTTGAATTTATATCGTATAAGCGAGAATTTATGGATGTTGCATGTTTATTTTGAGAGAAACGACGTCTGGTAGGAAATTCTTACTCCGTCGTCAGGTGGAAGGACCATGAAATAAAGCAGCTCACATCCACAATAAATTCTCGCCTTTGTGACATAACTCGTTTTTCAAATGTACAGTTACTTTTTCGGGGGGGTGGGGGGTGGGGGGAGGGGTGTGTGTGAAAGTTCTATAATTAGACAAATACTTCATTACTAATTGCACCCAGAGACCATATAATAGATATTATATGGTCTCTGTTGCACCATATGAGAGAATACATATCAGGAGGGAGTATTCATATTGTGCCATAGTATAAATTAAGGTAACTTGACATAAACTGTACTTGTTGCAAGAGATTTTTTTGCGTATATGATTGTCAGCCCGAGTGGCATATATTCACAGGGCTTCGTGGTGCAGTAACGTGTTACACCATGCAGCGATATATAATCACATCACGCAGGAATATATCACATCCTATACAATGACACGTCACAGGGGCGCACCATGCTCATAGAGATACGATTCACCACATCCTATACATATACAGTGACGCATCACATCATAGTCACACACCATGCGGAGACGCAGCACATCCTATATAGTGACACACCACATCATAGCGACACACCACACAGAGACACACCACATCCTATATAGGGACACATCACATCATAGCGACACACCACACAGAGACGCAGCACATCCTATATATGACACATCACATCGCATCAAATCATAGCGACACACCATACAGAGATGCACTAGATCGAATGTGTATGTATATATGGAGTGAAAACTCTAGCTCATAAAACACGAAGTATATATGATTGAATGTGCAAGCGTTGCAGTGTTTCTATAGATATTTAAATGTGATGGAATTCTGTGACAATGTGGTAAGCATGTCTACACCATACTCTTCTAGATGCTATGATATGCTGTTTATTTTGAGTGAGATTATGTTTTTTGTAAATTGACAACATTTTGTATTGGTGATGTATTCATGTACCCATTAAGTGTGAACTGATCCTAAGATTAAGATTTATTCAGAAATATTTTGACTGATTTTGATACAAATGATAATTTTGTCAACATTATGAAATCAAATAATGACTGAGTCATGAAAGATGGTAGTAATTTTCTGCATCATGTACCTCAGCGCTTTAGAAATGTTGCTGTCACACAGCATGTGCACTGAGCTATCAATGTCATGAGTATATTATGGGCCTGTCGCCTTTTATTGAATAAACTTCTCTGTCTGTCTGACTGATTCCGTTCTACTGAATGTGGAAATAGAGAGTGACACAAACACAAATGGATTAAAACAGGTTAAACGAACACGGGCAGTGTTGTCTACACAAGCGACACCCACAATTTGTACATGAGAAATACGAAAGCACTGCATGTTGTTCTATGTGCCTTGAAAACAGATTCCAAGTATTAAACTGGTAACTAGCTCATATTTTCCGGGATTCTCTTCCTACTGAGGCAACTCTACCCGTATCTTCCTACGTACGACGCTATGATGAGCATTCTCTTTTGAAAGAGTCTTGCCATCGCAGTCATTGGTCTTCCTTGGTCCCGTAGGTACATCATGATCCTCTACTTCACCGCTGGTACTTCCTCACTCTAACCCAGTGATTTACGTGTGATATATATATGTGCACTTTGGAGCCGATGATGCGACAAGACATCCTTCCGTCTTGCCTGCCAGTATCTTACTATCGTGTATTTTCTGATAGTCTGGATCTTGACGTGTGAAGAAAGTTAATGTTTAGTACTATTGTCCTTTTAATCAGTTTTGAAAACTAACAGCTGAGCACACACTGCAGTTTTCTACACCAATGTGCTTGACGTCTTAATTCTCACTATGCCATTTTCTGACCCATTCCGTTTGAGATATTGTGTAAAGCACTTGTGTGCATGTGCATTTCATGGCTGACCAACGTTTTAAAACTTGCCGCTGGATTCATGCGGTGGTGTATTTGCTTACACCACGTGGACACGTGGAAGCTGATAGACCGTTTGTCACAAATCTGTGAATATACGTTCATTAATACAATGCGTGACCAATTCTGGAAAGGCTGGATAGCAGGCTTTATTTTAAATTACTGTTGTAGCAATAACAGTTTTTAAACAAAATAAATTGAATAACCCACTCTTGATTCTCTAGTAATCCTCAAGGTGTTTAAAAGACACATTAGTTTTGTGTTCGGTTGTAGTAATATTTTTGTACTTTGTTACAAACTCACGCGTATCTCTGTTAACATGTAGTGGTGTGTGTTTTTCGGAGTAATTAGTAATCAGAAATACATGTACCGCCATGTTTGAGAAAAATAATATTAGCCATACAACAAAACACATTTATGATATAGTATGTATAGCAATGTCCAGTCCATCGCCCTGCCAACTCCGCCCATGCCTTGACAACACTCCATTTTCCTTGTAGTCACCATTAAACTAGTATATTTATTTGCAAATGCACTGATGGTAAAATCTGAAGCAACACCTGAAGTCTGACGTTACGAAAGCTTTCATATGCATGTTTGGTTCGCAAAATGCAACGTGCGCTGCAGAAATGGTATGTAAATACATTTTACTCAGTCTGGAAGCAACTGTAGTTGCAGTGACAAAACACATTATCTTATCTTCTATTACTGTTTTCAGTATACCCCTCTCAAAAGCAGGCAGGTTTATACCTCGAATAACACTGAATCACGCATGTTGCAAGGAAATTATCGATGTTTTGCGAATACAAATGGATAGAAAGGAGATAACTCGAAATCTGTTTTTCTTGTGCCGTCTGCAAAATCTAGCGATGGCTACGAAACGTGTTGCCTCGAATTCCAAATAAATTTTGACAAAACGGTCAAATGTAGTCCATGTGAATGTTAAGACGGGTAATTCCATCGCAGGAATTACACAATACAATAACTGCGAGAAAGAACAGCAAGATGGAAGATTCGAATCGTTTGTTTCAATCCGATACTCGAGCTTCAAACACTTCAGAATTAACATCGAGGTGTTTTGTTAGATAAATATGTTGTTCACTAGTCACTACTGGCTAAGGGAACATAAACAAACATCGAGGGTACATGAACCAATTCCCCTCTCGTGACCAGTGAACAATTTATAGTACATTTATGAAATCAAGATCAAGATCAAAATGGACACACCAAAAGATATTCACATTTTGATAAGAAAATGTCTTCATCTTCCCTTCTTTTTAATGTTTTGTGGAACAACAACATTTCTTGAAATGGAATCAACTGAAATTGACATTTGACACAATAACTGAGTCATCAGTATTTGTCAGGACCCAGAATCACATTGACATAGTCTCTCCATCGATAGCATGAGTTTAGGAAAAGAGAATGGGCAGATTGTTCCATGCGTCTAGCTCGGCCTTCCTGAGTTGTCCAGTGTTGTCCACGGGCTGCTTCGTGGCGCACATACGTCTACTTATCGAGCCCAACACGCGTTCGATGGGATTAAGATCTGGACTTACGCTTGGAATTTGAGGGATTCAGTGTTATGCTGCCTCTTAAGGTCGGTAATGATTATAGCACGAGGAGGTGCATTGTCGTCCTGGTAAATGTGCAGAACATGAGGATTGACCTGCAGAATAGACACCAAAATGTTCTCGATGATGTCACACTCATACTTCTGTGCATGCAGCGTTGACCAGTTCCAGTGTCACATTCACTCCCATCGTCAATAGTCGAACATGTTCTTTAACGTACGGCAATAATTTACTGAAAACTCGTCCACACGTGAAGGGATGATGTAAATCCAGCTAGCACATACCAGAAGTCATGCGGGTTGTTGACAGATTTCATTATATAAATATATATTTTCAGTAAATCATTGCCATACGTTAAAGAACATGTTCGACTGTTGAAATCGCGGACGAGGAAAATATTTTGAATGAAATCAGACTACATATCTTCTCAGGGATCATTATAACCTGACGTGGGCGCACATGAACCACACACCACACGCCACGCAGGTGTGTACGCCTGAAAAGAAACCGTGCTTGAGAAATAGCTATACAGGTGTTGAACAAATCACAATTTTGCAGTATCTGAATATTGGCTTTGAACAATCAATGTTGGTTACTCGGTTACAGTGTCTTTGATTTACCCATTATTTTGGGTCTCAGCGCAAGTAAATAAAATTCTTTTGTAAGTAAATTTCTTTTGTTATCAGTATTTTATTTCTGAGTTCCTGTTACAGATAACAGGCCCAAATGAGTGTCCGTTGTTAGTGTTCATGTTAATTCTGTTGAGTGAGTTTGAATTATGTTCCTAGATCATTTTTAAATCTGACACTGACATAGATACCCATTCACTCTCAGTTCCAGTCACATTCCGTACTCTTTAACCCATAATAAGAGCGAACACACAGACCTGGAAACAGAAACGTAAGTAAGTAAAGACCATGGTAACTATTACAAAATAAATTCATAATGAGGAATTCTCTCCAGTCTCGGAGCTGAAAGATTCGTTTACCATTGACATTGTGATTCCGATGTTTTGAGGCGAGTGTCTCAGATGGTTGCGTGACGAGTATGTCACAGTGAAAGAAGCGGACCGTCAATCATTAAAAGATATTCGTTGAATCAAAAGTTGAAATCCAAGGTTTGACGGTCAAAGGTTGCTTTCACTTGTCAGCAATAACTGAACGCTTGAATTTTAAATATCTAGTTGGAACGGTCACGACTGTGTCATATCGGATGTTACTGTGTACAGTGAGCATGTGTATATGTGTATGATATGTGTATAGTGAGCAAGTTATCTTAAGGATGTTAAAGAGAAATGTCATTAGGATGTGGACACTGTGATGACACATAGCAGTGCTAAAGTGCAACATTAGCAACATATCGACACTGTCAAGACACGTTGCAGTGTAATAACTGCAAGAAATCATGAGACATGACAGTGTTAACGTGTACTCAAGATATAGACACTTTCATGACACAGAACAGTGTTAACGTGTAATCAAGATATCGACACTTTCATGACACAGAACAGCGCTAACGTGTAATCAAGATATGGACACTTTAACCCTTTTGCTAACCAAATTTTGCTAGCCAGTCGAGCTAGCTACACTCGAGAGTTACCAGCCCACAAAGTCTTTAGCCCGAGTCAGTATCCCGAAAACTGAATGTAGACACGAGTTTCCTCATTAAACTGCAAAGCATGATTCAAAAGTGTGTTATAGATTAACAAGTCGGAGAGAGCGGTGCATTTACAAAATGACCCCATGAAAATTCACTAGCCTTAATTTTGACATTTTGACTTCTAAAGGAGATTATACAATCACCATAAATGTTATTAACAGATTTGTTTTGGAAAATATTTACAACAATAACCCACCATCCAACGCTACCAGAACACCCCCTTAATTGACAGCACTCCAGTAAATGAGTCACCAATACAATCTCAATTTTTGTACAGTTTATTGCAACAGAAATCACTTCAGACATCTCCTGAAATTGCAAATGACAAATGAAGACCTATTATGAGTTTACCTCTAGAAAATAAGTTGAAACAACTCCATTTTAAGACTTAACACTATGTTTTGGTATGTAAAGTTTCAGCTTACCTTTAGGAATACTGCTAAGTGCGAGAAGTGTGATTTAACTGATACTGCTGATCAGTTCATGCTTTAATGTTCATCAGTCTCGCCTTTTCGGTTAAAGTTTATCGATTGGCAACAGAATAATTTTTGTAGACATTTCAAACCACAAAGTTACAGAGAGAATGTATTGCTTGACTGTCAAGAAACAGAATCTTTAGATAAAGCTAATATCATAAGTCTTAATTATGTTTTCACAGTAGCAGAATTGTATGTTTATAAATACAATGTGTCAAAGACAATTCCAACACTCAAAGCTCGATATGTGCCAGTCATGGTCTTATGTGTGTGGTTATTAAAGAGTGAGAAAAAATTACTAGCCAATCGGTCCAGTGACGGTGGGATTTACTGATCCGATTTTTACTAACTATGTATATAGTTTCATTCAGATATTAGAGGGGTGAAAGATCTAGACTTGCCAATGTTTTAATTTGTTTTGTTTGTTTGTTTAGCGTCGCGCACGTCAACATCGATGTACGCAGTAAGATACGATGATATGTGTCAACTAAGTCAGCAAATCCGACCACCTGATCCCATTAGGCACCAGTGCGGACAAAGATGGGTCACTGAAAACCAATTCTGACCCGGATCTTTTGAAATTTTGAAGTATCATGTCTGTCAAGTGCTATAAACTGTATGCTGATCTTGAACCGAACGGGAATTAAGAGTATAATTTCGACTTTGAATGTGCACGTATTGTGTAGACTTCTTTCTAAGTGTGTGAGGAAATGTGTGCATGTGTGTTTGTCGCGTTTGTGTTTCCTACTCAAAGGTAATTGCAAACCGTTTCTTTCATATTACTGCAGTAGAAGATCCGGGATAGAATCGGTCTTCAGCAACCAATGTATATCGTACGAGGCAACCAACGGATCTGGTGATCAGACATGCTCGACATACGTCATCCCAGTTACGTAGATTAGTGCTTATGTGATGTGAATCACTGCATCATATGTCATACATACGTCATCCCAGTTACGCAGATTAGTTCTTATGTGATGTGAATCACTGCATCATATGTCATACGTACGTCATCCCAGTTACGCAGATTAGTGCTTATGTGATGTGAATCACTGCATCATATGTCATACATACATCATGAACAAACAAAGCATTAATATAGTGAATTTGTCTTGTCTGGCTCTTTGACCGTGCTCTAGTATATATACAGAGATACTTGACTTTACATGTCGGCTAGTCTGTCTCACAGTCCATCACCCACATTATTTTGCCTAATGCCAAGCCTTCTCTGCAGTGCTAAAGTCTTAAATGAAGCAAGTGTAGATTTCCTCAGGTTCTGAATCTCTGGTCATCCTGAGGCTCCTTTTCAATTAAATGGGTTTGTTTGTTTCTATCAAAACTGTATATATTCAGAGACTAAGCTTTAGTCTACATGTCGGTGTTTGATGGAGACAAAGACAAACGCCCATCTGATGTAAATTAGGTTTAATTTCAGAGAACCTGGTGACTCAATGATGTTCCGGGACTCCCATTCCGAACTCAATGTTGCCATAATTTTCGGGAAAATCGATTGATTTACGATTTGCTTATTGGAAAGCATTGATTTAGAATTTGCTGCATACACGGTCATGCTGACCTTGGGTGAATATCTCATGTCGGTCGCGTTCACATTGTCGCGTGCATGAATCTCTCATGATGATCGTGTCCACTTTGTTGAGTGGATAAATCTGTCATTTTGAATGTGTTTTCATTGCCTGAGAAAATGGAATTATCTTGAAAATGCCCCTGTTACCTAATACATAGAACTAGCATGTCGAACGTGCCGCCGTTGTAGGGTGCATGCAAGTCTCAGGT
The DNA here is from genome assembly GCF_037392515.1 of Haliotis asinina. Lineage (NCBI taxonomy): Eukaryota > Metazoa > Mollusca > Gastropoda > Lepetellida > Haliotidae > Haliotis > Haliotis asinina. The sequence goes on from NC_090280.1 coordinate 99,543,143, forward strand.
AAATATGTCAAAACATTGATTACAGAACTGTCTCGTTTCCTGTTTACTTGGTTCCGTCTTATTGCGCAACACAGTGCGATAACCAGTCCAGAATTATTGCACTCTGTAATTTAACTGGATGCATAAATGTTAATCGGTATGATTTGATAGGTCTACGCAGTTGTATATTGCAACATTAAGCTCCTTCCAATCCTAGCAAACACGTCGTACATCGTGCTCTGTCGTACAGCGAGCACTGGCAAACGGAAACCTGGAAATCGTGCAAATCTCAAAACGAGGCTCTGCCGCTAGAAACGTATGGCGGTCTCTGACGGAACTGATATTGCATGAACCTCACTGTGCGTTACGGAACTACGCTGAACAAGCGCAAGAAATACATAACAGGTTTAACCAGTGAGCCAGATACATTGTGAATCATTTTACGATCTCACCAAACAGGTGCAGTCTGTGATTCCATAGTTAAGGTGTGCTGCCTGTACCTCGATATAAAGTATAGAAAGACGGTGTTATTAAAGTTTAAAATTACAGTTCATTTCAAGTCAAGTCATATTATTGCCTGTAGGCCACAGCCCCGTATACAACATATAACAAACTGACATACATGTACGCCTACATACAATTGGGAGGTCTGAGCTAACAAGACAAAATTATAATGATACAATATATAGAGGAATCATACAAACAAAAATTTATCTTGACAAACTGGCACGTATTTTTATTCTCTCAGTTGGTATGCATGGTATAAATTGTACATACTTTTCTTAGAAGTGTTTCATTATTAGTATTTAATAGGGATTTTAATTTATGATAATCATGTTTTTGCCAATATACAGACGGTAGATATTTTGCTCTGAGAACATCACAAACATTGCAAACAAATAAAACGTGGTACTCATCTTCCACTCCTAGATTGCATAATGAACATTTGCGTTCCGTTACAGATATATTTTGCCATCTACCTTCATTGTACTTTAATCTTTGCAATCCACGTCTAAATTTAGTCAATACATGATAAATATATCTCGGGGGCTAAAAGACTTTTAAATTCTTTAAAAAGACAATAACGTGAGCTGTTATCCAATACACACGTCCATGACTGGAAAAACACATTGATTGCCACTGATCTGAATTCTTTTATAGAAGAAACTTTATCACCGACCGTCTGGTAAATCCAGATATAACCAAAACCACGTGAAAAAAAGAATATTTATTATATATGAAGCATATGTAGTATATTCCCAGTTATCATAGTACATTTGCATTTGTAGACTTCTAAAGGAATTCTGTCTTGATTCATAGGTGTGCTTTTTAACCAATATTTCAAGGTTTTACACAAGGCATTAATGAAAAGGGGGTACCTTCCACACTCACCGTAGACAATAACGGTAGGTGCATGTTTGTGGCGTGACATTTAAATATCTTTTACAGGCTATCAAGTGGACCTTTTCAAATTGATCAAATTTATGCATCCCGGTTAATTCAGCCCCATAAAGTAATATTGGTTGAATCTGCTTATCAAATATTTTGAGAAACACACTCGTATCTAGAATTACAATTTTACTGAGGTTAGTAAATACGTCCATTAGAGCCCGTTTACCTCTGTTGTTATTGGCTCATCATTCAAAAACCATTTTCATTTCTCGTCTGTCGACCTCCCCTCAACAAACATAACAAAACAACAATGTTAGTCTTATCTGAATTAATTTTTAACCCGCGTGTTCAGAGAAATTGTGCAAAATATTAAGTTGGTTTTGTAAACCAGGAATCGTATCAGACACAAGAACAACGTCATCTGCAAACATAAGCAATAAAATTTGTAATAACTGTATACCATGTTTACCATGTTTTGATAATTCATCTGATAAATCATCAATGAATAGAGAAAATAATAGCGGGCTGAGAACAAACCTTTGCTTTTAACCGACCGGACAGTTAAAGTAGTCAGTAAATCATTATAATTTCTAACGCAAGCTTTTTACAGAATCCCTTGACTTCCTTCTTTATATGTGTTCGAGAAGTTGGCAGTCTTTCAGAAACAGCATTTTTACCATCGCTTCTCAAACCGATATGAAATCACCAACAAGTGAAGCACATATATGTATATATACGGTACAGGTTAGGTCAACTGGACCCATCACCGCGGACTGGTAACCTCCGCAGGTCTAGACACCTTCATATGTGGACACAGTGAAACTGTCACGCTGTCGCTAGCGGTTAACAGAACCAGTCGGAATGATCCAGTGCCCTAGTGTGCAGTTTCGTTTGAATAACCTGCGTCGGACCAGTCTGATATGTCCAATTTTAACTGTTTTCGTGGAGAGGTTCCAAGCCCAGGGGGCATAATGTTTGCTCGTGCAAGGTTTCGATCACTCAGAATGAAAACAGAGAGTGAGTGAGTTTAGTTTTACGTCGCGATATTACATTTATATGGTGGCGGCCTGTAAATAATCGAGTCTGGACCAGACAATCCAGTGTCCAATCCGGCATGTTGTCAACACATGCACTTGATCTTAGTTCCTTCCACGACTTGTACATTTATCATCAGCTCTACAATCCTGCACATTGTCCAACCGCATTATTTATTCAGTCTCAATGTGTGCCGCTTTAGACAACTTCCATTGTATTTAGCAATATTCCATGTCGGGATGGGGGACAGCAGAAACAGGGTTAACGCACTGTACGTATTTTAGGGATATAAACTGGGCTTTCGGTATGACGAGTGAAAGCTTTCACAATTTGATATGAAACGCAAGCGGAAGGGATGCATGTCATGAAGCTACGGATATGGTGCTGACAAACATGGACACGTAATGAAGGCAGACCAGGATTCGAACCTACCATCAGGTTTATGGCGCGCCAAAAAGATGCAACTGTACTGCTGCGCTTTAGACTACTTGAGCCTCCGTGATCACTTCAAAGGTTGATAATCCCCACTTCACGACTAGGGAGTTATCCTTGGTCAATAACAGCGAACTATTATTGTAATTACACATGATGGCCATGCTTACTCATTTCCATGGTATCACTGTTTAGTTGAAGACAATTGTTAAAACCTCTTATACACTTAAAACTTACACTTAGGATCGAGATCCGGGTTGAGTCTGGACCCCTACAATCCATGCGTATCGTACAGGCGAGTAACGTGATCGGGTGGTCTACTTGACTCACTAAGTGAGATTTCCCGTGCTTCAAATGTTCATTCTACATTATATTTCTACATTCTACATTATAATCTGACATATGTGATGCTTATACGAATCTGTATCCTGTGAGCGAAACTGGCTCGTTGGCCCATCCATAATTCATGGTGTTATCTTCAAAGTATCTATTATGTTGACGACCTCATCTGATCAAAACTATCTACATGTCTATTTTATATATTTTATATAAGTAAAAAATGAATGGTTCTAGCGAAACCCAATAAATAACCTAATATTTCTATTTCTTGTGTTATCACAACTGTAATGGATGAAGTAGCATTTTCCGCAACAGGTGGTGGATAAATTACGCACTGTCGCATGGCAACAATATATAAAAGCACCGTGGTCCCGTCCAGAACTTGCATGACGTCTTTATGCGTCCTATTCTTAACCAGCACATGTATAGTGTCGCCAGGTCACACAGCTTGGACGTGTTACACTGGATAGCCAATGGCTAGTTGTTTGTGTGTTGTTTAACGCACTCAGCGACATTCCAGTAACATGGCGGCGAACTGTAAATAATCGAGTCTGAACCAGATAACTCGGTGATCAACAGCACGGCCGTCAATGTACGCAACTGGGATACGATGACACGAAAACATTATTTGTATGGTATTCTAAAAATATCGTTTACTAATAGTTTATTGTGTTGTGTTATTGTTGCCATGGAGAAAGGTGACAAAAGATGCACTCCACGTGCCGCATCTCGCTGGGGTAACAAATTGCACGAGTACTCACAATGAGACGGGTCACATCAAACTTAGACATACAGTAACACAAGCAATCTTTCAAGGTGCGGAAATTCGGGAAAAGCATTGTGTCCCTTTTGCGTACCAGTAGCCTCGTAAGTACGATTTCAAGAGCCCACGTGATTCCCGAACTGTCAGCACAAAACAAGCGTTTGTAGATTCCACCAAGGCCGGTTGTTCAACGTTGATTCTCACGGCATGTTAGGTCCATTCTTGGCTGACATTCCTGGGATATTGGCACTGTGTCAGCTTCATTAAGCCTATGATGTAACGAATGATAACGAATGATAACGAATGAGTGACTTTATAGCAACAAGTTCCCGTCGCTATCAAGTATATAAGAGATCCGTCAAGAGAGTAGATGTTCGTGCTGTTGATCATTTGGTTGTCTAGCCCAGACGTTGTCTTACAGACAACATTCCAACGTATATGAGACACCAGTACACCATAACACATCGCATAATACTGAACCATATTTATCAACCGTAAAAGACCTTCTAGAGGTGCAGATCTGGTCCTGACCCTATTTCCCCCGTGTTCACATCTTCTGTCAGACTTGAATTTTCAGTCCGAGAGGAAATGATACAGAAACTGTTTTTAAAAATTTAACTCTGTAAATATGTGTCAGATGTGATATCAAATATGCGTTAAGCCATGTGCACTCATATAGGCTGCAGATCATCTTGACCTTTCTCTATCCACATATTTCTAAAATTATTTCCAAAGCAAAGTGACACGATGTACATAATAAATTAATTGAAAGTCTATTACCAAGTCATTTTCTAATTTTAAAGCAGCTTAAAATGCGTGATGCAATTAGTGCAAACCAATTTGTTTTTTTTTTTGCCGTTTGTTCATTGTTATTTTCGCTCGCCTTTTCTCTTGCCACTTGAGGCGTGGAGATCAGAAGCACATAAAAAGATGTTTGGCCTAACAAATACGCCTCATGGTTGCAAGCTGCAACAAGTTAAACACGATACCTTTATGACGCACATGTGAGATTTGGTTTCTAAAATCAATGAGGAATTATGTTTATAAATGCTCTAAAATTCTGAACGGCTAAATCCATCGCCCTCTTAATCCCATGCATGATTCTCCTCCAATAAATACACGGTGCATGTACGATAGTTTCCGAAAGAAATAAACCAATGGGGAATGACCCTGGTGAGTGAGTGAGTTTAGTTTTACGCCGCACTCAGCAATATTCCAGCTACATGGTGCCGTTCTGTAAATAATCGAGCCTGGATCACACAGCCCAGTGATCAACAGCATGAGTATCGATCTGCGCAACTGGAAACCGATAACATGTGTCAACCAAGTTAGCCACCCTTTAATGACCCTGTCCTATTGGTCGCCTGTTATGGCATGCACATAGCCGCCTTTAGTGGCAAGCATGGGTTGCCGGGTTGCTGCAGACCTATTCTAACCCGATTGTTTACGGGTCGGGGAATAATCAATCCCAAGTTGGCTTTCTGTCGTCTGCTTTTTCGGTGAATTTGGGTGAAGTGGAAGTGAATTGCCCAGCCTTCATGTTTACCCATTTGACCAAAACATGCATGCGGAAGACTCGTGATATAATAATGTGTGAAAACAGGTAAATCCTCAATCCACCTTCATGCTTTAACTCAGTTCCGTCTAATAACCAACACAGTACATAGCATGTAAACAATAATTCCTCGCTGAGAGTACAAAGGTCACATCATTCAAAGTCTATACATTCCCAAACCGAGGTGTTGGACTGGATAGAGGAAGCAGCCACGTGGTTAAAGCTTCCGCTTGTCACACCGGTTCGATTCTCTCGTTGGTACGAGTGAAGCCCATGTGTGGTGTTCCCGCAGTGTATTACTCGAATAATGCTATGTCGGCGTAAAGCCCAGTGCAATTACTCACAGTTCTACACGTAGACTTCTGGCACTTAGTTTCGGACGTTCCAACATGTATTCGTTGGTAGCTATGTAGGTGGAGTTTGTACATCCTATACATGCAGGATAAACATCGTTGGAGCCTATGGTCACCAGTATGGAGCCCCGACTTTGATTTTGCCCGACTTTGCCCGCTTTACGGCAATCATATTGTCAAATGTGTATCTTGTCTTCAGTCCAGCAAGGGAATGAAAATTGATTTTCACTATTTGTGGCACTTATTTGAATTAATCTTAACTGAAAGATGGTAATGTTCTTTCAGTTGATATGTGATGCAGATGATTTTCAATAATGATTGTGGGGAGGTGGGGTTGCCTATTGGTTAAAACGTTCCCTCGTCAGGCCGAAGATCCGAGTTCGATTCCCACATGGGAGCGATGTGAAACCCATTTCTAGTGTCCCTCGCCGTGATATTGATTGAATATTACTAAACGTGGAGTAAAACTAAAAACACTCACTCATTTAAACAGATGGAGATGAAGAAAGATGAAGCTTGCTTACCTTTGAGGGCATTCACCTCCCACAGAAGTTACCTGTCATATCTTCCTACGAACGTAGCACAAACTAAGAAGATGTGACAAGTAACCACTGTGGGAAGAGAATGCTTTGAGGGTAGAAAGTGAGTATTTTCCCACATCCGGGTGTACGTTTCCATAGCGGCGGGGAAAGTAATAACATATGGAAACAGTATCGGAAAGAAAAATCACGGCAGACGCTAGATGGGAGACACGATAAGTCAGTGAGTTTAGTTTTACGCCGCACGCAGCAGTATATGACGGAATACATCTAATAATACTCTTGTGTGGACCAGACAATCCGGTGATCAGGAGCGCGGGACCAATTCTAACCCGGATCTTCACGAATGTGGGCGACACGGAAGAAAGTATTGTCAGCCGAATAGTCACATGGTTATCATGCCATTTCTAAATATAAACTTAGGATATTCCATAGTTGTAGTAATATCGCCCATTGTCAACAGGTTTTAAATATGAATCGTTTCTTGTTCAATCTAGTGACATTGGGTTGATACACTGTTGATCTGACAATAATATATTCTGTACAGTCTACGTATCAAGATAATATATTGCTCTCAAAATATTACATGGCTAGAACACCAGACATATGGAGTGCACTATAAAAAGCCCCTGTATAACCTGGGGTATGGTCAAGCTATTACGAGAACATATATTTTTCAGTTCATGAAGGACAGACGCGCGCATGCACGCGATGACATCACAGTCGTACATATAAACATCGTCCCTAGAACTTGAAAGACACTACCTGCATCGATTTCTACCAAAATAGTATTACCACACACACTTTGACCACTGTATTTACTGCCGTTTACATAATTAATAGCTTCCGGGGTCGTGCTGCCGCCACATCAACTGGTTGTTTACAAAACCTCAGAATGACCATCACAACACAGAGCATGTTTTTCAGATAACAAGCGGAATGATTCATTTGGACTGACCATGTTATGTGTGCGCTTTGATTGCCTGTCACATAAACGGTTGGGGTATTATCGAGAAAACATGTTCCTGCATATTCAGGACCTTTCTAAGACAGCTATATGGCAGTTCCAGTTTAGGTCGTCCACCCACGAAAAACCCTGGACAGAATCTATGCGCTTCACACCATGATGTTCTCCTTATGAGACAATGCTGTTAAGTGAGACGTTAAGGCATATATACATGTGTGTGTGTGTATGTGTGTGCGTATATATATATATATATATATATATATATATATATATATATATATATATATATATATATATATATATATATATATATATAAATACGTTTTGAATGTATTTGGATGTATATTGAAAAGTTATAACATACCTACATTTTCTTTTATATATATATATATAATTATATAAGAAAATGTAGGTATGTTATAACTTTTCTTCCTATATAACATACCTACATTTTACATATACACACCTATATATATTATAACTTTTCAATATTTGCAAATGCGCATTTTAGCGATTTTCTGATTCTTCCTTTGAAGCCATGTGACTATTCTTTCTATACAGACCCTGGAGCAAATACATCCAGATCGTATACATGCAAACCCGCACAAGTCTAGAAATTGAGGCTTGTCTCCATTTCCACATCTGAAAATGAAGAAAGTCTCAGGGCTCCTTTTCATTACATTTTATTTATTTATGATCTTTAATTATTATGAACATTTGTGTTTGTAAAACATGTTCATTCCAGAGACTAGACGTTAGTCTACCATCTGACGTCTGGTTGCTTCATCGTTGATAAAATACGACATGACGTCAACCATAATAATCTGTGACATAACAAACAGAACACACGATACGTCACCTGCTTCGGTGACGTCACTCTGCGGATTGATATTTCATACGTGTTTTTATTTTCGCTGATAGTATGTAAAAAAAATACTCGAAATTCAGAATTACGGATGAACTTGTCCTTGTTAAATAAAGATCTAAGTCTTTGACAATAGCTTAGGACATACACCATACACTCCCTTGAGGCTGCAGGGGGCATGCATCGTTATATGGGTATATAAAGCCAATCCTACCAAACAAAAGGCTGACCTTAATATATTACCTAGTGTTTGAGTCAATACTTGACCTTAAAGGTCACATGCAACCAAAAAATCAAACATAATTAAAACACATATATCACTTATTCATGACATATAATATACACTGCTCCTTTTAAAAACACAGATACACACAATTATAAGCGTACAATCGCGATTCAAAAGTGCAATATTTTGTACTTGGGCTTACTTCCCCCGAAACGAAGCCCTCGGGAGACCGAACCCAGCCATAGCGGGTGGATATGCACTCAAGTGAAACGACGGCTTCCGATTGGCTGTTTCATTTGCTGATATGCTAGGTTTCATTGTGTGTACAGAAACATGATCTGTTTGATGGGCATTTTAGAAGTATAGCCAGTCACCAGAAAGTAAAATTCTTTATGGATAACAACTTCTTTTAGTGTATTTGATCCGTCGTTTCAGTATGGATTCATATACAATTGTCAAACAAAATTATATACACTAAAAGAAGTTGTTATCCATGAAGAATGTATATAGAGATGTTGGGTTTGGAAAATACATATTCTCTGAATTTGCGCTCCATCCAATAAAAAAATCATGTCAGTAAAGATGGTAAACTACTGCGTGACTGTAATCTGGCATTCGTCCAAGTACAAAGCAGGACTTGAAACTGACAAGAGTTTGCACCAGTTTCCGTCAGATCCAGTCATCCGAAAAAAATGAATGTAGTATGTTTGCAAACCACAGACATAAAAACATGTCATGTGTATCATACGTGCCTAATTACATAATGTGGCAGACACGGGACTCGGGTGCAAGAGTCATAAATCAACTTGTTTTCTTTATGTCGTATAGTCTGATAGGTGTTAAGTTCAAATCGCACGTGGTCAATGACTGAAGCTGTGTATTGCATGTTGTCTTTAGCAGACAGGCAGGCAGACATATAGGTGTGAATAAACCAGACACTGAACTTTCTCTGTGACAGAGACTGCTCACCACAATCAACATGTTTTTTTTACGTAACGAGAAGATTATTTACTTGTTTGTGTACACAACCAAGATTAGACTACTGCTCACGACCTCAGTATGCGTACTGTTTCAAGCTCCGCGAATCTATTCACTGCGCATGCGTTATGGACGCAGCGCAGCACAGCTGTTGAAACCAGTTTTCCCCCCAGCGCTGGGGGGAATTTAGTGAAACGTTTGAACTCCGATTTCGCGGGCTTTTTTTTCATCTCGTTTTTTTTCAACCTTTTAGATTGAATTGGCATTTTTTATTATTCGTTTCGGTAATTGCATACCAAAAGGTACCAGAATCTGCAAAGTTGTGTTTTACGTTGCATGTTGAAATGAACCCGTGAAGATACGGTACAGACGTGGTCTTTAGTAGCCTTGTTTGTGGTAAAAGGAGACTATAACGGGATCGGGTGGTCAGGTTCGCTGACTTGGTTTACACATGTTATACACATTTGCATAGATCGGTGCTCATGCTGTTGATCACTGGGTTGTGTGGAACAGACTCAGTTATTAACAGAATGTCGCCATATAGCTCGAAAACTGCTGAGAGCGACGTCAAATAACGTCAGAGACGTAAACAAGATCAAGGTCGTTTGTCTTTACTCGTCAAATAACATGATTATCACATCCAGTGAACTGTAAAGGTGACATGTGGGTCGCAGACAAACAGTCTCTGAAAAACATCTGTTATTAAAGTAAGTGTTTACGGATTGCTGTTCATGTAGAGATGCTTCACTTTAGTTGAGCATCGAGTTGTATTTGTTGTCACCTACAGTATTTTATCACTAAATACTTTTAAGTCAGTACAGATGATTTCACATTGTGATATGATTGCTGAAAAATACATGCAAAACGTACTGACTACGAACACACTGACATGTTGAAAGCGGTCAAATGTAACACGTTATGTTTGGGATTACATTTTGTCAGCAAGGTACAAATGTGGGCACTTTTGTTGTGTTGAGTCCCATCCGGGATTCGAACCTTCACCCCCATGAAGTTTTCGGGCACAATGGCCCGACAGAGAACATATCAAATTCTGAAAAAGTAGATTTTTTAACAAACGATAACTTTACACTTGATTATTTTACAAATTTAAACAAAAACCCAACCCTTATGCGTCAGTTTACCATTACGATTTATAAGCCGTTCGCATACGTAATATAAAATATTATTGTATATGCATAGATCTTCATATACACTGTTCAATACAAGTTTTACTCTTCTACAAATGACAATAATGAGCCGGCGTCCCTGAACATGCGTGGTTTTGCTGTCACTACCTTGAGTCCCGCCTATCATCGCCAGATGGAGCTCTAAAATTATGCTACAGGAAGTAGGAACAACTTTGTTGACATGCGCAGTAATGGAGGCCGTCTACATGCAAATATTAAAATTGTATTGATTTGATCGTTGTCATTTGAGCCGTGTTTCTGTACCTTCCCAGCTCTAATCTATGGCATAGGGAAGGAATTTTCGGATATATGTGAAATTTTAACCTTTCGCCGGACTGTAGTTGTGTGTGAAAATGACGAAGGACCGTCTGGCGGCTTTGAAAGCGGTAGGTGTTGACTGCAAACCTTACCCACTCGTTGAGTCCTACCATAGTCTATATTGTGATTGTATTGGCTGGGACGGCTCAAATCTTATCAATCTAGTCACTGCCCGCTATGCATCCTGTGTGGACATACTCAGCCACTGTAGCTTATGTGATTGTGAGCAACTATCAGAAACTCACACCACCTAAATCCCAACCGAAAGGGCACTGGTACATGGAAAGAAACCGGTGGGAGTGGTTTTAGTTCAACTGATGAATGAAAGGCTTGATGATAGTAATTATTCCCGTACCGTACGTAGAGCTGTGTAACGGGGGAAAATATAACTGTATGTGAGAGTTTGATGGGGAGTGCATCACAAAGTTTACCGTTTGCTCGGGGAACGTGTACCTGGGTCATGTACGCCGAATCAGGTGATTTTGACTGATGAGTAACTGCTTATAATAAACCAGTTGAAAAGCAAACAAATTATATTTTCAAAATATGGATTGGTCCAGTTATACCCGATACATGAATGGTATTGTAGGTAAACTCATCAATGCTCATAGTAGATTTTCCTGAACTTATCTGACTACTCAAGTGTCATCACTTGACTGGCTGTGATGAGCACACAATATAATCACCATATTCGTGTGGTGCATATTGTATCAGTGATGTGTGATGAAGCATATTTCACTGACCATATGGTCTCGTTTGTGTGTTCATGGTTATGATACAGAACATATTATCTGGAAATTCTTTTACATCATCAGTGTTAGATTTTGGTGAAATTTTGAGTGGGTCCAAATTGATGAAAATAATGTTTCTGGACCCCTTCCAATGTTAAATAGATGGGCAGATGTAAAACAGAGGGGGTCCTCACTGAATTTGATGAGTCAAAACACCCCAAAACCCTCTCTTGAGCCAACACTGCATCATATCTAAGTTGTCTACATCATGACAAAGCTAAATGCTGTATACATCTTCCTTTTGCGTCAACCAGAAATATAGTTTATTATATGTACCCTTACATAATAAAGATAGTTCTAAAAACTGGCATGCACGGAGAACATCACGAATGCTCAGAATAACTTTCTGAGTAGGACTGGGCGGTATTGGTCTTACTCCTATCCCATACAAGGCTTGGTTGGTGGTGTGAAAGTAGGTTTCAGCTAGCTGATTTAGTAGTATGATATGACAGTACATCAGGATTGTCAGGTGTGTCCGACAGTTTCTGAACCAAAACCCTGTTGCATGTTTGAGTGATTGTGGACTAACAGCATACATTTGGAGAATACAGAGTAAGAGTGTCACTTGTGCCGAATCCACCTTTTTTCTTGCAGTGAAATATGTTTAAATCAGCATATACTGAACATGTTACTTTTATTGTTAGTATGAAGAAACAAAGAAAAGGTGTGTGGAGAATGGGGTCTCAGGCTCCTTGGTAATGTAAGGACTGTCAGTGTGTTGCTAACAGATGACATGTGACTTTGTTCAAAATTACCTCTGTTCACCCAGATGTTTAAGGCATTTGCTTGCTTGCTTGCTGAAGACCTGGGTTCGATTCTCCACATGGATACAGTGTGTGAAGTGCATTTCTGGTGTATTGTGCCATGATATTGTAGTGATATTGATGAACATGGTGTAATGTTATGCTCACTCTGTATTCACCTAGCATTGAATGGGTACCTGGTGGGATCATGAGTATTGTTTACCTTCTGGTGCCTCACAGGCCACATGGTTTGTGGTGCTCACTGATCCATTGACAAGGGTAATAATGAGCATACATCTTGTGTGTGAAAGTTGATGCAGTGAAACTACAGACATAATTACTAATGTCTGTTTCAACATATTTCAGATGAAGTCCCCACCCTGATATTTTCTCTCCTTCACTCACTTTAATTGTAACATGATATGGTTGTGATTATGATAAGGATTGATTGACTGCTATGCTTAGTTTTGCCCATAGCAGCTTGTTGGTGTAGGTGTTGCCTCCTCCAAGCTGACACACCATGATGACATACACCTGCTTGATCATGTATACTATATATAATGATAGTGACATTGAAAAAGGATTTCTCTTCCAGTCTGTAATAAACACATGTTTTCCCATAACTGATGGTTATTGCAAATACATGCTGACTTTTGTAAATGAGACAGAATGATTAATGTTTATTTTGACATGGCCTATTGCATCATTACTCAGAATTATATGTATATATATATATATATTAAAAACTGCAACTAACATCACACACGCACCTATTCTCTCTCTCTTTCTCTCTATCTCTCTCTCACACAAACCCCCCCCCCCCCAAAAAAAAAAAACCCAACAGATTGCTGCTGCTAAGGGAACACAAGGAAGTGTTTCTTTATTATTTTCCATGTTTCTTCACAAAGTATTTTTTGTAATTTGTGTGAAATTCTGGAAAAAGATGAAAACACATGTACTTTCAAGTGTTCCCTTATTTGTTCCATGAGTATATTTTGACCTGCAGTACAGATTGATTTGTCAATGTCATCATTGAGATTTCCCTTGGCTCGACTGTTTCTGTGGTGAAATGTTATGCTTGAATATCATTGTCATACTTCAACACATACAACGTTTATTCAGTCATGACTGAAGCACAACATTTATTATTTATTATTCATCATCTGTCATTTCAAGGCTTTGATAAAGGTAAAATGCATGTGACTAGAATTAATAAGGGTAGTATTGATTTTGGCAAAATTAATTGTAAACAATATTAAATGAAATTTTAATTACAAATAGTAATATAGATGAAAAGGTAGCTCCAGTATTACAAAGGAAAATATTTTTCTAATGAATATGTGCAATGACGTGTGTAGATTAACACAGATCACATCATGTCTGACCCCCCTTGGTGCTGCATGCAGGATGATAAATTATTATAAAAGTGATCATCAAGTAGTGTTGGTTTCTGGTAAGTGGGACATAATACAATGTAACTGCCATTGTTGGTAATTGAAATTCACTGACAGAATCTGATTACCAGCTCAATTGAGCATTTGATGAAGGATATATTTCTTTTCACGAAAAGCTCGGTAGGGTAGCCTAGTGGTTAAAGTGTTCATCCATGCCTATGACCCAGGTTTGATTCATAATACATTTCTTCTGTCCCTCAACATGATATTGCTAGAATATTGCTAAAAGCAGTGTATAAGCGAAAGAGAAGGTTCAGCTGTGTACAGGTCACTGTGCTACAACATACACATGTATATACTTTATATACAGGTCACTTGGTTATAGGAAATACGTGTGTTTACTGATTGTACAGAATGACTTCATTACATTATACAGTGCTACGGACAAAATGTTGTGTTAGGAATTGGTTGAAATCTCACAATTTATGATTGCTTCATTATCTTGAATAATCATCGAAAACATTGCTTAGTGTCATTTTTCAGATTTTCCTATCCTGATTGTTACAGCAAATATGTATAATATGATGCAACTTCCTGCTATAAAGTGATGACCAACGCATCATGAACAAAACTTCCTGGAATCTTCAAGAAATGTTCAGTCATGACATCTCAGTTAGTGAAGTGACTTTTCTAAGAATGAAACAAGTTTCCAGCCCCTGACAACTTTGAAAATGTTCCATAATCAAGTGTTTCAAAGACTGGAACAGTAGTTCCAAAATCATTTGTGTTCGATAATGAGAAAATGGTATCGATTTGCTTGGTCGGTTGGTCACTGTGACCAATCTTAGATTATTTCAGTTAGTTGGAACACCAGTTAGACAATACGAATTATGTAATCCACGTACCACGGTGGTTTGACTGACTCAACAATTGTTACCCTGTGGGTATGTATGGAATAATGTGGCATCTAGGTATGTATTAAATACTAAAGTGAAGCATACTGAACAGAGATAAGTATATTTTACAATGCACACAGCCCGTTAAGCAATAACTGACAGAATGAATTTCCATTACATAGATTTACATACTTAGACCATTGTGGTGTAACTGGCACAATTTTGTTATACACAAAATACACAGACAACTGTGGAATAACTGACAATAGTGATGCTATTACATACAGGTAACTTACATGGTCCGCTGTGGTGTGAAGGACAGTGGTGATTACATTTTACACAGTGTACTCTGTAGAACAACTGATATAATAGTAACAGTCTTACACAGTATTACATGGCACTATGATACTTTCATTATACAGAGTTGACACAGACTGCTTCTGTATAACTGACACAGTGGTAATTTCATTATACACAGTAGACACGGACCACTATGGTATAACTGACACAACATAGTAATTTTATTACACACAGTAGACACGGACCACTATGGTATAACTGACACAACATAGTAATTTTATTACACACAGTAGACACGGACCGCTATGGTATGACTGACACAACATAGTACTTTCATTACACACAGTAGACACGGACCACTATGGTATGACTGACACAACATAGTAATTTCAATATACACAGTAGACACGGACCACTATAGTATAACTAACACAATGGTAATTTCATTATTCACAGTATGCACAGATCACTATTGTATAACTGACACAATGGTAATTTCAGTACATACAGTATTCATTGACCACTATATTATGAATGAAATAACAGTAATGGCCAATAATGTCATACTGACACATATGAAGTTACAATGTTGCAATTACACATTGATGTTATCAGTTTCTCTTTTTCTATACAGATGCCAATGTCAAATTTAATCCCTGTAATCATAGATTTATTGACTCCCCAGGGGCAGTCCTTTAGACCGTGACACTTTTAATCCCACAACAGAATAGGTAGGCTTAGTTAATGAAAGATGCTAGTAATCATAGGCTGCATATCTGATTTATGATGCTTCCAAAGGATGTTTCATTAAATAGTTATTACAAGTAAATAACTTTTGCGTGACTGTTACGTTCAAAATTACAGTATAGTGGGATGGGAGAAAATTCAGAAAAACACTATTTTTTTATTTTACCAAATGCAACATTCTTTTCCTCAAACCATTTCCACACATACTAGGTTAATCTACAGCAGTACATACTCAGGTGCACATATCTTGGCAACCTATCAGATAACTTGACAAACAAGAAATTGATCAAACACATTACACATGTATTTAATTTTGCCATATGTTCAAGGAAATAAAGCTGTATTGTGCAGGTATAATGAATATTTGAGCCTCACAGTTAAAAGCATCAGTGTGTGTGTGTGTTAGGCAGTATCACTGTGATGGCCGGAAACTCTACATTATCAAGTCTGGATCAGAAACTCATGATTGATATAATCAGCACTGGTCCTTGCTGGGACACAGTGACCTGATGTCAAGCCAGGTGGCTGAGCCTGACCAAGTGGTCTCTTTGGCTACCTCATATGATTAACATAGATTACCGAATACTCATGGGGATATCCTGCCTCCACAACAATATTTGGGCAGCATCTAGAGCTGAGGATTGCTGAACATAAGTGTATTACCTACCATATAGAGTTCACTCCCTTACTGACAGGATCCAGGTCCTTCATTAACTATATTTATCACTCATGACCTGTCTGCATGTTATCAATGGTTACAGAATGGTATGACCTGCAAGAGTTTGGTATTTCTTTCTTCATTTCCTGGTGCTGACACTTGTCTGAAAGTACAGTGTTAGCCATAGACTATTGAAATCTTGAGGGACCAGTGTAGTGCTTCCCAAATCTGGTTCTTGTACATTAATACATCCCCCAATAGAGCTTCTGACTAGGAGGATATGACCAATGGTGTCTGCCACAGGAAGAAGTGCTCAAGCTGTGTTTATTCCAAGACCACCAACCCCACAACTCTGTGCAAGTGTTCACTGTCGACTATACAAGAAACAATAGAACATAGGAAAAGAAGCGAGTATCATCACTTGAAGTTTGTAGATCATTACTAATAAATGCTTAATCAATAAATCAGTCCCAAGACACTGCAGTGGATCATCGACATCTGAGTCAGACCTGGGCCATGTGTTAATTGGTCATTTGTGCAGTTTATTTGAATGCAATCCATAGACATGGCTCCTGATGTATTTTTGATAGAGGAGGATGTTTGTGTGGATCGCAGGAAGACATACCTACTGGGAGTTTGCTCTTATAATGACATTCCTCTTAAATATTTCATAACTTGAGCTGTTGCTGTATGCTGTTTCAGATCAGATCAGTCTCTGGGCAACCATTTTAACTGTCACCCACAATATCCTTAGAGCTTCTTTTCTAAAATTTGTTAATGATATAGGGGATTTTCCTGCCAAGAGTGGATGAGGTCATAAAGTATATTGGTGCGGTTGGTCATCCTCTTAATAGTTTGACAACACATACAAATAGTTTCTACAGCATGAGATCTGAAATGAAATTGAATTTAAACAAGAAGCTCTATATGTAGGTGATGAAGTCAGTAATGGTATAATATATGTTGTTGTGGATGCGATTTTACTTACTCTTTATCTACTCTCTCAAGAGGTTTTACTGTTTCACTAGAGGTTTCACTGCAGATATTGCCGTAGGTTTCACTGAAGGTTTTACTGCAAATTTCAGTGTAGGTGTTTAACACTTGTTTCACTGCCAGTTTCACTGCACACATTGCTGTTGGGTTCACTGTAGGTTTCACTGTAGGCTTGAACACAAATTTCACTTTGCCCTTGTTGCTTTCACTGCAGGTTTCACTAAAGATTTCACCATAGGTTCCACTGTTGAAATTCAATGATTGTTATACAAGAGGTTTCACCTAAGATTTCACTGCACGTTTTACTGCAGATTTCATATTCATGGAGGCCAGTGGCAAACAAACCATTAGTGGTTATTGAAACTCCTGAAGGTGTGCTCTAAATATAGTTTATTTGCAGAAGCCATTTGTCCGAAGGAACTATGGGCAAGATGACAATGACCCATCATTACAAGATAATTATAGCGTTTGAATATGGGTATTTCCGGCAAAGAAAAATGTGTAATCTGTATGTATTGAATATATTTTTAGATATAATTGTTTTGGTCGAAATGGGAATTTGACAATGAAAGATGACCAAAGGCTACTTTAGCATTCAGCCATTGTATCAGGTAGACTCAATTATATACCTTGTGTACCACCAGCTGTAGAAGAAACGAGTCATTGATTTGATGTCTGTATGGTGTGGAATTATTATTACTGTACACAGACTGAATAAGAAATGGTTATGCGACCAGCTGAAAAATTTCAGAAAGGTGCAACATGTATAGTGCATACCTGTGATTACGCCTGGAATTTGGTAGCGGCACTGGAGACCATGTGACTACCCCTTCTCCCATAATGCAGTAGTTCATATACCTGCACCAGATTTTCAGATATTTGGTGTACATAATTGCTATTGTCAGACAGTTATAAGTGGCAATTTGGTGAGGTAGCCTTGTGGTTAAAGCATTTGCGAAGACCAGTTTCGAATTGCATTTTCAACAAAGGTACTATGTGAGAAGCCATTCCCCCCCCCCCCCCCCCCACTGTGAGTTTGTTGGAATATTGCTAAAAGTGGCATAAAAACGTATTCACTCATCACTTGACATCACTTGCTTGACAGTGACTTTAGAATTTGTCGAAATGTTGCCTTTCACAAAATAAAGAAGTTGTATATCATAAAATTGCCATTCTACTGGAGACCGTAGGTCTACACCAGACAATGGGTGCAAAGTTATTGATATCCACACCAGACTTAGGGTTAAAGGTTGCATTTGTACCAGATAGTTGGTGCAAAGATTGCATTTGGACCAGATGGTTGGTGCAAAGATTGCATTTGGACCAGATAGTTGGTGCAAAGATTGCATTTGGACCAGATGGTTGGTGCAAAGATTGCATTTGGACCAGATGGTTAGTGCAAAGATTGCATTTGGACCAGATGGTTAGTGCAAAGATTGCATTTGGACCAGATGGTTGGTGCAAGATTATCTTACGTCTAGATGATACCAAAACTGATGCACCTAAAGGGCTACAAGTCTGAAGTATGACTGAATGATTTAGGAAAAATATAACTTTATCATGCTGTCAGATGAGACATTGCCAATTACATTGACTGGATAGTTATATTCCAAAGAAGCTGAATTTATGACCAGCTTGTTTCTTTTCACTCCCTGCTCTCTCATACAGTTTGACCAATCGGTGTTTCCTTACCTGTGGAATCCTGTTGTTTGATACCTTTGTTGGTCACAGTGAAATGATCATCAACATTTGCCATAACACACATACACAGCCTCTGGTTGGTGTTGTCGCACTCATCAATTTTTCAGGTATGTGGTTGTTGTCTGTATATCATTGAGTCTGGACCAGCCAATCCAGTGATCAACAGCATGAGCATGCATGTACTCAGTTTAGATATGATGAAATGCGTCAACCATGTCAGTGATCTTGACGACCCCATCGCATGAGTTGCTCACATCTTCACAACTGAGACCAAATTGTTTGCACTTGCAACTGCATTGTCATTCTGCATCAGTGGTTACCTATTGGCTTCCATTACTAAAAGAAGCGTTGCAACTGAAATATTCCATATTGAAACTGACATTCACCATTACACGTTTACACTGACTCCTATCATGGCATGTTCAAATTCTAAATTGTTTTTTTCATTTTCAACGATCATCGCAAAATGATGTCATACGTAAGGGACCTGTATAGTTCTGGAGTAGAATTGACCTTCAGCAACCCATGCTTGCCATGAAATGCGACTATGCTTGTCACAAGAGGCTAATAATGGCGTGGTCAGGTTCACTGACTTGGTTGACACGTCATCGGTTCCCAATTGTGCAGATTGATGCTCATGCTGTAGATCACTGGATTGTGTGGGCCAGACTTGATTATTTACAGACTGCCGCCATATAGCTGGAATATTGCAGCATAAAACTTCAGTCACTCTCTCTCTCTCTCACTCACTCACTCACTCACTCACTCACTCACTCACTCACTTAAATGATAATGATGGACATTTATAAAGCACCTGTATCTACTTACTTGTGTATGCTCAAGATACTAAGACATCATTACCCTGGTCAACTCACTCACTCATACGCAATCCAAACAATTACTTCATTAGTAAGCCATAATCAGTTTGGCACTAGAAAGTTTGAAATCATAACTGGGAAAATATTTCCAAAAATGATCAGATTCTTTCTTTTCATATGAATTTTATCATTAACTTAATGTTTCTCAAATATAGATCATATCAGAAAACTATCCAGAGATACAAAGCTGGGATTTTGTGTCCACATGTTTTTTTCAAATGTGTTCATATGGCCACAACCTACTTTTAATCCATGAATATATGTACATTGTTTTAGAATTTTAACTGCAGGAGTAACCATTATGGTCTAAAGCCTAAAGTCTGAAGTCTCAAGCAAAATATTTTTCTGTCAAGCTAGTTCAGTTAATAATGGCCCATATATCGATACTGATGACTGTTATAGTTATTGACAAGAAGGCTCTTAACATACATTATTGGCACAGGCTGATGCAGAGGAGAAGTATATGTTGAGATATCATAACTACACTTTGTTAGTCCTGATTAGCATGAGAAGCTGCTGCTCACGGCCTTGTTTATGTCAGGGTAAGATCGGCTCTGTGGTTATAGTCTGTTAGCAGTGGAAACCTACTGATGAATGTCACGTTAAACAAAAAAGTAAACCAAATAAAGTAAAATTAAGATTGAGAATCCTCATAATTTTAAGCTCAGTCGTTAGAACAGGGAAACAAATGCATCTACAATTTGTGATGAGCGTTAACTTGGATCAACCCTGCTTGTTCTAAAGTTTCATTTAATCTGCATACCTGCTTGTAGTACAAGCAAATAAAGTGATTTGAAACTGATTGCTTGTCCTAACTTTTATTCTAAGTTGAATAAGATTCTGAGATTTAAATGTCCAGTTGGCAAGGTAAAAGTATGATTCACAATCTTAATTTCACTTTATTCGATTTACGTTTTTGTTAAAAGTGAAATTTATTGGTACATTTTCACTGCAAACAGATTATGAGATAGCATCCCACATTCAAAACAGCATCAAACCCTGCTTACTCACCCACCCACTCACCAACCCTCCTGCCTTCTTACATTTTCACTCACTCAAACTCACACACTCACCAACCCACTCCCCACCCACCAGTGATGGTGGATACATTTTGCACAGTGATGAAGAGTGATGATACTCTATATGTAGAAGTGATCCATTACTTATGATGAAGGCTAATATATTCTTATGTTTTCAGGCTCAGAGTGATGACGATGATGCTGACGATGTTGCCGTTACTGTGGATACCGGGGGTTTCATGGAGGAGTTCTTTGAACAGGTTCGTAGAACGTTGGGAAACTCTGTCCGACCCACATGGCTGTCCAAATCTAATGCTGCTCATTACAGCCCTGTGATGTTAATGTAATATTTGGACTTGCATGTCTCAATGCTGAAGATACTATGAGCTGAATTGGTCTGAGTATCATTAGGTTTCCACACTAATGTAATGTTGAACTTGTTAAATCCCATACATCCCACTTCAAGTGCATGTAACTCATCACTAGAAGTTCATTTGTTATGAAACATACTTTCAGTGAAATATTTGTGTGGGGCTTTTGGAACTATCTTGGGCTGTTTCACACTGTATGGTAACAGTGAGAACAAGATCAGTTATGGCATATAGGATGGGGATGGGTCCAAATTTCTACTGAGGTAACACACACAGCCCCCCACCACACTCACAGCCCCCCACCACACTCACAGCCCCATTACCCTACCCTACTCTATGTTAGTTCCTTACATCAGTTTGTAAGAAATGGAATATATTATTTTTTGTCTTGGAGGCTAAAATGTTTACGGATCAGGGTATTGAGATAGTTACCCAGGTCCAACTCATTACCCCTCCATCCCAGGTGTCGATGGCCTTAGTTGCAAGACAGACATGTCATAGGTCTTCTCTACTTTTTTTACCAGTTTTTACAGTGACGGACTGATCAGTCATTCAAATGTCTAGATTTATCAGGAAGAATCGACAGTTGTCACGTTAAGAATCTAATTCTATCACAGGAAGTAAGCTGAAGACCATCTGAAGAGGAACCAAAATAGTATGGTTAAGTATTGTCAGATATAGCAGAAAAGTTATTTTCAGGCTGTTACTCAATCTCCCCATTTACGTCAGCCATCATTTATTATGAAGCTAAGTCTAACTTCAAAATGGGCATTTAAAAAGTGTCATTTGTAATACAATATCATCGCACACTAATTTGAAAAACCCATGGTTAGTTCCAAATAAGTCGCTTTGGACTCGTGAAAAAACCTGCATTGCTCATTTCTGCACTAATCTTTCTTCAGTGTAGTCCTTTTATAACGATTCCTATCTCCCTACCTCTTGAACTTTAGGTAAGCCAAACTTAGTTAACAGATATTTTACACTTTCACATATCATGGCTGTGAAAAATCAGGTTTTTTTTCTATTTCTGACTGTACTTTAGGTATGACTTCATATAACAGGAAGTGAAATAGTGCTTAATTTACATGCAATGGTACAACAATTATTGAAATGGCATGGATAAAATATTTACAGCGCGCCCTTAACTACAGTTTCAAAAATGATATTCATCATGATTTATTTATTGGAAAATGTGGTAAATATGACCAACTGAAATCATTTTTGCATCAAACTGTTTATTGTGGTGCTTTCATTCTCGCAGTTTAACAAGGGTGTGGCCATTTTGAATGCCACTACACATAGCTATTTATCAGCAGGAACTCATGCTTTATATGATAGCATAATTTGTGGGTTAGTTTATGGATCCAGGAAATGAACCTCACTATTCCTGTAGTCATGATAGTGGTCAGGAAATTCAGCTGTCAAGTTAAGAGGATGCATGATATTTACTGATTTATCAAACAGCAAATGACATAATTGTTTGATGTATAAGTTAAATGGATCATCAAACAGTATGGACGCATATGTTTTTCCAAAGGCACTCCTAAATTATCTGTCTGGTGCCCCATGGCACCACTTGACAAAATTGTATTTCTGCCCCTGATTATAATAAAAATGTGGCATGTGGTTTTACAGAACTTACCAGCTTGAAATTGTATTTTCAAGTTAGGGACTGTTTATGATTTATGTCAAGGGGTATAATGATCATTTTAAGGGGGATGGGTGTGGGTGTGTCACTTACTTTGTAAACATTTTTAGGGTGAGTAGGGTGGGATGGGGCCTTAATTTATATTTTTGTGTGCGTTTGACTCTTGAGTTTGTTTAAATATGATTTAATAGTTATTTTGTATCAGTCTGAGACCTAACACTACAATGTTGATATAGTGTATTGTGTAGAAGTACCTGAGAGCACCACCGCTGTTATATGACATTGGCTGTGTCTAGGTTGTCATGATATATGAGTGTAAAATTGCTGCTTACAGGCCACTGGGATTAGCAATTACAGACCACTGTAATATTGTTAATTACAGGTCACTGGGATATTAATGCCATATCAAATAATTGAGGACTCCATGTTACTGAATATGTACATGTATATGCTTTAGAACAGTGTCATGTAACTGTGAGATACAGCTGACTATACATGAGAAAAAGGTGTGATATGACAGTGATGCAACTTACCATGAATGCTGTAGACCAGCGTGATATGACTGTGCTACAGTTGACTATACCTCTCATATACTAGTGTGATGTGACTGGGATACAGCTGACTATAAATGCTATATGACTATGTGATATGACCGTGATACAGTTCACTATACATGGTATAGACCTGTGTGATGTGATTGTGATAGAGCTGAAGTAAATGCTGTAGGCTAGTACGATGTGACTGATACAGCTGACTATAAATGCTCTAAGACTGTGACCATGATACAGTTGACTATATATGGTATAGACCAATGTGATTGTGATAGAGCTGAAGTACATGCTGTAGGCTGTTATGATGTGACTGATACAGCTGACTATAAATGCTCTAAGACTGTGCGATATGACCATGATACAGTTGACTATACATGGTATAGACCTGTGTGATTGTGATAGAGCTGAAGTAAATGCTGTAGGCTGGTATGGTATGACTGTGATACAGCTTACTATAGATGCTATAGACCTGTGTGATATGATTTTAATATAGTTTGACAATGTACTTTACAGTAAATGTTAATCTATGCTAACATCAAGCGTAGATGTGTCGACACATAGTATCAAGCACAGATCCTAAGATATGGCTACGTACGGTATCAGATTTAGATGTGTTATCAAGCCTGGATGTGTCTACATGTGTCATCAAACATAGGTAACATAACAGTCCATTTATAGGATGTTAATTCCATGCTCAGTGCATGCTCAAAACACACAGTTAACAGAAGAATCGGGAAAAAAAAGGTTTGTTAGAAAAGATGGGTTTTAATTGATAGAGTTCCTTATAGACGGATCATCTGAGGAAGAGAACTCCAACATGAGGCGTCAACAAAGGCAAATGCATGTTGATCAGAAGTTGATATTCTGACTTAAGGCACCCTGAGGTGTTGCTTTGAATCAGAGTGCAGAGAATGGCTAGGGACATAAAGTAAGTCCAAGAGAGACGGAGCTTGATTGTTGCACTTGTAGTTTAGGCAAAGGACCTTGAATGTGATTCTGCAAGAGCCAGTGAAGGACCCATAGAATTGGTGTGGACATGTATCAAACATATTTGTGTCTACATTTATTATCAAACATAGATGGGTGGACATGTAGTTGAGCACAGGTGAGGATTTTGATCCAATTGGCAAATGGATGTGTGATCCGACATCAACAAGAGATCAACCCTTCAGTAAACATACTGTAATGGTTAGATTGTTTTTGCATTCTGAACCTGTGATGTTTACTCGAAGATTATTGCATCTGTAGAGTATGCGTCTCAGGCAATGTTCTCTCAATTATCCCTAAAGAAAGATTGATCTGCAGCAAACCAGCTAAGTTTTCATGCTTAGTTTAACCCCTAATTGTTTCCTGAACTGATAGGCTGGATTACAGAGTGACAAGTGAATCTGTTGGCTATGTTACATCATGTGGAGGTCTGCTTTGGGGGAACACATTGTATGGAGGTCTGATGTAGTGGAACACATCATGTGTAAGTCTGCTGTAGGGGGAGACATCATGTGGAGGTCTGCTGTTGGGAAAGACATAATGTGGAGGTGTGCTATAGGGGAAGACTTAGTGTGGTGGTCTGCTGTAGGGGAAGACATAGTGTGGAGGTCTGCTGTAAGGGAAGACTTAGTGTGGAGGTGTGCTGTAGGGGAAGACTTAGTGTGGTGGTCTGCTGTAGGGGAAGACATAATGTGGAGGTCTGCTGTAGGGGAAGACTTAGTGTGGTGGTCTGCTGTAGGGGAAGACATAATGTGGAGGTGTGCTGTAGGGGAAGACTTAGTGTGAAGGTCTGCTGTAGGGGAAGACTTAGTGTGTAAGTCTGCTGTAGGGGAAGACATAATGTGGAGGTCTGCTGTAGGGGAAGACATAATGTGGAGGTCTGCTGTAGGAGAAGACATAATGTGGAGGTCTGCTGTAGGGGAAGACATAATGTGGAGGTCTGCTGTAGGGGAAGACATAATGTGGAGGTCTGCTGTAGGGGAAGACATAATGTGGAGGCATGCTGTAGGAGAAGACTTAGTGTGGGGGTCTGCTGTAGGGGAAGACATAGTGTGGAGGTCTGCTGTAGGGGAAGACATAATGTGGAGGTCTGCTGTAGGGAAAGACATAGTGTGCAGGTCTGCTGTAGGGGAAGACATAATGTGGAGGTCTGCTGTAGGGAAAGACATAGTGTGCAGGTCTGCTGTAGGGGAAGACATAATGTGGAGGTCTGCTGTAGGGGAAGACATAATGTGGAATTCTGCTGTAGGGGAAGACATAGTGTGGAGGTGTGCTGTAGGGGTACACATTGTGTGGAGGTTTGCTGTAGTGAAGATGCCATGTAGACGTCTGCTGTGTCCTTGAGTGACTCACTCTAGAGACTAGCAGTGTACTGTACTTAAGAGTACAGGCTGCTATGTGTGTGTGTGTGGTGGTGGACAAGGCGTCTGTGTGGGTTGTCATAAACACAGTCTGTGGAGCTTGCTGCTTCATTGATGCTAAGGACCATTCCAATCAATGTCCACTATGAGCTCAAGTGTTTCAAATGTTCTGTGTTAGTGTGCAACATAGCAGATCAATATAGCAAGCTGAAGAGAGGTTTCTCGACTTGGTCTTATCACATGTTCTGTTGGTTGATCAGCCGATGCTTTCATCCATTGGGTTATGAAGATTAATCCACTGCATGGCATGTAACTCAGGTCGGCTTGAACTTTAGCAAAGAGGGTCGACTGGGCAACTGACATGTCAGGCTTTTGTGAACAGTGCAGAATTATATCCGTTGTCCTTAAGTAATTGGGAAAACAGTGTGCCTCATTACCATAATCTCGAGGGGGTGTGTTCAAATCCCATCTTGCAGCAGGCAACAAGACGGGGTAATCATCACCAGTTCACTTGTCAGATCTCAGCAGCAACTTATCGCTGTCTGCTCCAGTTCAGTATGTAACATCATATCTTTAGGGAGATGCTGGGGTGTGTGAATGATATTGAGTGTGTGAATGAGTTGATAATGATAATTATAATAATAGATATTCTTGCACCAGTCAGCATTCTATGGTGGAAATTATCTGCTATGTATGTCCATTGTTATTATTGTTGTGAGAAAGAGTCTTGAAGAGGAGAAAACACACAGAATTGGAAAAAAATGGCTCGTTTAGTTATGTCAAAGTGTCTAAAGTTCATTGCTGTGGTATTTATATATCATGTCTGTGAACCCCAAAGTAATGATAGTTATAATATTTGGATTGTCATGTCCATCTTTGCATTAATTCTAGATTTGATCTGGGAAATGGTTAAGGTGTTTGCTTATCATGCTGAAGGTCTGGGTTTGAGCTGAAAGATGTTCCTGGAATATTGCTGAAAATGGTTATACTCACTTATTCTGAATTCAGAACTCTGTCAGAGTATTCAAGGTCAGGTGATTGCAAACTTTCCTGTTGGTGGTATTACTATGCTTCAAGGAAGTGTCAAACGACACATTTTGCAAGGGGTAATAAAATGCACTCTGTCTATGCGTCTGTCCATGCGTCTGTGCTCATTTGTATTTTCCTGACCAGAACTTCAAAACCATTCACTATTTCTTTACCAAACGTGACACATAGATAGATCTGGTGGTGTACTGGTGCCTTTTGGTAATTTGGGAAATCTGAATAAATTTTTTGTTGCGTCTCCATGACAACAAGTTTGACTTTGACTGAGTTTGGTGGGTGTGCTCTTTTCTGGACCAGAACTACAAAACCATTCACTAATTTTTCACCAAACTTGGCAAATAGATTGGTTTGGCGGTGTACTCATGGTACCTCTTGGCAATTTTGGAATTCTGAATATAATATTTGCAATATTCTCCTTCCACTTTCCAAAAATTTGACATCATCATAACTAGTAGACATATTCATGATGAGTATTTTGCCACTGTGGTGGTTATCGATGACTTTGTCTTCTTCTTGTTGCCTAAAGTGTAATAGAACAAAATTAACAATACTCTGTATTGATTGACACAACCTGACCGGTTGA
Organism: Haliotis asinina; assembly: GCF_037392515.1. Taxonomy (NCBI): domain Eukaryota; kingdom Metazoa; phylum Mollusca; class Gastropoda; order Lepetellida; family Haliotidae; genus Haliotis; species Haliotis asinina. The sequence goes on from NC_090280.1 coordinate 99,570,739, forward strand.
ATTGTTTCAGTACTTCTGTGTAGTTCACCAATGGAAATCAAAGATATTGGATTGTGAGGAAAAACTGGTTGATCAACATAAGTACCAAGATTTGACTGGACAGTTGTCTGCAATAACGGATAGACATGTGATGGCTGATTATGTCTCAGGCTGTGCTTAGATGACCGTAAACTCAGGATTAATTTGACCTTGGTATTGAATGAACACAATGACAGAACATAATGCTTGTGAGTGTACAGTAGCTCTTTCTTTGTTAATATCAGCAGAGAGGATAGACATATTGTCGCTACACAGGTTCCAGACAAACAAACATCTCTGTGTTTATGGGAGTTGGTAATTATGGATGCTACACATGCACACCAATAGTCAGACATGATGTAGATTTGCTTCCTTAGTAATGGCCGCTAGTGGGTGTAGTCATACAGACCCTGAAGTACTTATAGCCAGGAAAGCCAACACAAGTCTAGAAAATGTGGCAACCAACTAACCAACGCACGGCATGTCTTAGGTGCATTGTTGGTAGTTTTGGGTTGGTACAGTTCTAATGCATTTGACCAAAATGAGTTGTGGTATTCATCTGTTAATTAATAATGTAAAGTTATTTATATCTCATGGAAGTCACATTTGAAAACTTGCTAATGTTACTTGTAGATAATGATTTGGAATTATTTCTCTGTGTGTGATGTTATCTTGATGCTCATTGGTCACAGCATTAACGTGTTTCATTCAGTGAGTTTCACACTCCTGTCAGCGATATTCTAGCTATATGGCGGCAGCCTGTAAATACTTGAGTCTGGACCAGACAGTGTAGGGATCAACAACATCATCATGGATCAACACAAATGATATACAATGACGTGTGTTAACCAAGTCAGTGAGTCTGACCATCCGACCCAGTATGATATACAATGACGTGTGTTAACCAAGTCAGTGAGTCTGACCATCCGACCCAGTATGATATACAATGACGTGTGTTAACCAAGTCAGTGAGTCTGACCATCCGACCCAGTATGATATACAATGACGTGTGTTAACCAAGTCAGTGAGTCTGACCATCCGACCCAGTATGATATACAATGACGTGTGTTAACCAAGTCAGTGAGTCTGACCATCCGACCCAGTATGATATACAATGACGTGTGTTAACCAAGTCAGTGAGTCTGACCACCCGATCCAGTATGATATACAATGACGTGTGTTAACCAAGTCAGTGAGTCTGACCATCCGACCCAGTAAATCACCTGTCACAACAAGCATGGATTAGTAAAATTCAATTCTAACATGGCTCTTAAGAGATATGTTGTTTCCTTTTGACTGGAAGTATGTATGCACTGGAATTCCAATGAATATGCGTATTTATTTGCAGGGATGAAGCAAGGTGGTAAAAGCAAACCTGTAATGTATGTGCCATGATCTGTAACAAAAGGGATAGCCATGCTACTTGTCTGTAGGGCCTGGACAAGTAATAATCCAAATGGATTACCTGAAATCTAGTTACTTTTCTGAACTCTTATTTGCAATGTTAGAATTAATTTGACCAATGGAGTATTTGGATCGGAGACTTCATGTGACAGATTCAGTAAGATCTCTGTTACCCAACACAAACTTGCAGACACACTTGGGTAGGGGACAGAAATACTATTCAAAGCGGAGTTGAACCCGGATTGCTTGAGAACCAACACAGAAGACAAAATCTGATGCATTTTTATGTATCAATGTTCATGCAGTCTGGGGGTGGTAGGTTTAAGCGTTCACTTGTCATGCTGAAGACCTGTGTTTGATTCCCCTCATGGGCACAATGTGTGAAGCCTATTTCTGGTGTCCCCTGTTGTTACATTGCTTTAATATTGCTAAAAGCAGCTTAAAACCCATCCAGCCTCCTCACTCACCCACTCATGCAGTCCAGTATTAGGCATTGGTAGGAAGCTATTGACATTTCAAACACATTTATGTAGTATTTGCTTCATGGCATATGACAGGGGAATCACTGTGTAGCATTTTGTTCATAGAGGATTGACATGTGTGCAGGTCACAATACCAAACAGAGAGACCGAATATTGTGTAGCCACTGAGGATGACTTCCAAATCATACTTTAACTTATAGTTTAAGGGGAGTAGTGACGCAGCCTGCTGGTTAAAACGCTGAAGACCAAGGTTTCATACCTCCATATGGGTACAGTGTGTGAAGCCCATTTGTGGTGTCCCCTGCTGTTATGTCACTGGAATATTGATAAAAGCAGTGTAAACCAATTCTTACTCACTCACTCCAAATGCATCAGAAAGGGGATTTTATTAATTGCAAAGGGTATAGTTGATCACAAATATAAATATAAAATTTCTAATGATCAAATGCATTTCCGTCTAGTTCATGATGAAAAGACATCAGCAAAGTTCTAAGATAGATCAGATGTCTTCTCTGTGTCAAGTTCATTCCCATTGGGTATTATCTTTATAAAGGACCTGTGACATACTTGAAAGAATTAGTTTTGCCACTTGGGACATATAATTCATAACACCCTGAAGCTTGTGCCTGGTGTTCTCTAAGTGTCAGTGGGTCACTGATGGTCCACTCATCTGAACTGCAGCATTTCGTTGTGCAAGGTTAAGCCCCTTAGGAACATGAGATACCTGTATAGTCACTGGTTTACATCCCAGTTGGCCGGAAAATGTCTATGAGTTGGTCAACAAAACACCTGTACTTATGAATTTTGACACAGTGGTAAGCATGGTAAGTGACCTGCGTCACTTCTGGTGTTTGTTGGTTTTAAGCTAGCACAGAGTGACATTACTTGGATACTCTTTCATTTAGATTAAAGTGTCATTCAACACAACACAGCACAACATAGCACAGTACAACAACCACACAGCAACTCAACTCAACAAACTCACTCCGGGCATACTCTGCACAAATGGGGAAAACATCATTTACAGCGTGACATCATTTCTTTGTAAGTGTTTCTCACTACAGAAGCTTTTCCCAGTATCAAAATAGTTCCATAACCGAAATTGTCAAACTACAGCAAGCAGCACAAATGTAACTTAATCTCTATAGATTTGACCATGACCTTTATTTCACAATAGCAATTCATTATATTACAGAAAAATATCCCTTCACACATCTTCCTTCAGGATGGAATCATTAAAAATGATTGCTACAAAGCCAGATAAATCTTTATGTGATGTTGTCAGAGAACGTTCCATATAGAAATTTTGTAACTGATGTTTCTGTTACTAACAAGCTATGTCTTTGCCATGTCTACAAACATACTAGTTTCCATTTTCAAACTTTGTCCACTTCTGAATTAGAAAGTTAGTAAAGAGCTTCTGAAATGTTCAAGTGTCATAAATGAAATGTTTCCTCCAATGTATGTTTCCTTGAAGTAGTCATGCATTGAAGCAACTTCTGAGTTCATCAGTCACTACTTGAATTGAAAAATCACAGTCCAGAGTTGCTCCTCTTATGTGAAACCAAAGAGTGTGAGTCCCAGATTCACTGAGATTATATGTCTAGGTTTGTAAACGCCATGGCCATGCTGATATTTTGTTTTAAAACTGATATACCTTTCATAAAATATAACAGGACTTTGCCTGGGAGTGGCAATTCTGTGTCCTAATGTCACTGATATCACTGATATCCGATGTGATTCCATCATTGATCAGATTAATCATATTATTGTATCAGTTTGCAGCCTGTCTAACTGAAGGAACAGTCATGAAATCTGTGATCGTTGATTTTCCAATTCTCAGCTCAAGAGACAACCGTGCTGGATCATCTAATTTAGGACGGTTTCTGTGAATTACAGAGAAACAGTGTTGGTGTTTTGTAGTAGAGACACCATGTGGAATGTTATTGACTTTGGCTTTAAGCAACACGCACAGACAAAGGTTCTATTTATTATTTAAAATAACATCCTGTGTTGACATTTACATGTAGTAATTGACTTGAAAACATCAATAGTTCTTGAATTTTGCTAGAACCAGACAAACAGACATATGTTAATTTAAGACTGACTTTTGACATATATATTTTACTGCCACAATTTTAGCCTGAACATATATACTATATGTACAAAGTATCCGAATTAAGAACTTCCTTTGAAAAGTAACCTGTAACATACAGCACTGGAAGCGAGAGTGCCTAATATTCTCCTTGCCAGAATGATTGTTGAAAGTGGAGGCGCCAGTCTAGATCTGTCATTGATGAGACAGTTTGAAATGGGTTTTACAGATGTTTCATCAAGTAAGTACTGGACTGTACATTTGAGCCAGTGAGCTGTTTCGATTTCCCAAGATAGATTTGAGTTCCTGGCACAGTGCAAGTTGCAGTAGCGTGTCTGTCAAGTGGAGACATCTCAGCGTCTATTACAGTTAGGTTGCGACTGATCAATCGTGACGGACATCGCTATACAGAGAAATATCCAACACTGTAACACACAGGCTGCATTCTGTAGTAAATAAGTATCTAAATAAAGTCCAGAGGAGTTACGAGGCGCTTAGGCGAGGAACTGTCTGTGGCTCAGGCTGCAAAACAAGGCGAGATCCTTCGCAATTCATAGGACACCAGAACCAATCACTGCACAATGAAACCTCATAATATTGCTATTGATTTTTATTGGTGGTTTCAGAGGCAGGGTATTACTCAATAAGGGCCCTTGATGTTCATTGCTATTGCACCACTTAAATTTGCCTTATCAGCAGTTTGAGGATGTGCCATTCATGAATGCCTTGGTATTGGCTCTCGTCAACATTATTTGTCATGGCATTTTGTCACTGTTCTGGATTGGACAGTCCTTTTGGATGGGGTAACGTGCTTTTAGTCTCAGATAGAAAACTAGAACAACTTCATTTCAAATGATCACTGGTAAGGGGGATAACATTCTTAGGTTATCATACAAATGTGGTGTAATTGCCTGGAAGATTATCTTAGAAGTGTTAGGCAACTTCCTCAGACAGCATCACAGAAATGTTGGGCAACTTCCTCAGACAGCATCACAGAAATGTTGGGCAACTTCCTCAGACAGTATCACAGAAATGTTGGGCAACTTCCTCAGACAGTATCGCAGAAATGTTGGGCACCTTCCTCAGACAGTATCACAGAAATGTTGGGCAACTTTCCTCAGACAGTATCACAGAAATGTTGGGCAACTTCCTCAGACAGTATCACAGAAATGTTGGGCAACTTTCCTCAGACACCATCACAGAAATGTTGGGCAACTTTCCTCAGACAGCATCACAGAAATGTTGGGCAACTTCCTCAGACATTATCACAGAAATGTTGGGCGACTTCCTCAGACACCATCACAGAAATGTTGGGCATCTTCCTCAGACATTATCACAGAAATGTTGGGCAACTTTCTCAGACATTATCACAGAAATGTTGGGCGACTTCCTCAGACATTATCACAGAACTGTTGGGCAACTTCCTCAGACATTATCACAGAAATGTTGGGCAACTTCCTCAGACATTATCACAGAACTGTTGGGCAACTTCCTTAGAGATTAGTACAGAAATGTCAGGCAAGTTTTTGAAAGATTATTTAAAATAACATCCTGTGTTGACATTTACATGTAGTAATTGACTTGAAAACATCAATAGTTCTTGAATTTTGCTAGAACCAGACAAACAGACATATGTTAATTTAAGACTGACTTTTGACATATATATTTTACTGCCACAATTTTAGCCTGAACATATATACTATATGTACAAAGTATCCGAATTAAGAACTTCCTTTGAAAAGTAACCTGTAACATACAGCACTGGAAGCGAGAGTGCCTAATATTCTCCTTGCCAGAATGATTGTTGAAAGTGGAGGCGCCAGTCTAGATCTGTCATTGATGAGACAGTTTGAAATGGGTTTTACAGATGTTTCATCAAGTAAGTACTGGACTGTACATTTGAGCCAGTGAGCTGTTTCGATTTCCCAAGATAGATTTGAGTTCCTGGCACAGTGCAAGTTGCAGTAGCGTGTCTGTCAAGTGGAGACATCTCAGCGTCTATTACAGTTAGGTTGCGACTGATCAATCGTGACGGACATCGCTATACAGAGAAATATCCAACACTGTAACACACAGGCTGCATTCTGTAGTAAATAAGTATCTAAATAAAGTCCAGAGGAGTTACGAGGCGCTTAGGCGAGGAACTGTCTGTGGCTCAGGCTGCAAAACAAGGCGAGATCCTTCGCAATTCATAGGACACCAGAACCAATCACTGCACAATGAAACCTCATAATATTGCTATTGATTTTTATTGGTGGTTTCAGAGGCAGGGTATTACTCAATAAGGGCCCTTGATGTTCATTGCTATTGCACCACTTAAATTTGCCTTATCAGCAGTTTGAGGATGTGCCATTCATGAATGCCTTGGTATTGGCTCTCGTCAACATTATTTGTCATGGCATTTTGTCACTGTTCTGGATTGGACAGTCCTTTTGGATGGGGTAACGTGCTTTTAGTCTCAGATAGAAAACTAGAACAACTTCATTTCAAATGATCACTGGTAAGGGGGATAACATTCTTAGGTTATCATACAAATGTGGTGTAATTGCCTGGAAGATTATCTTAGAAGTGTTAGGCAACTTCCTCAGACAGCATCACAGAAATGTTGGGCAACTTCCTCAGACAGCATCACAGAAATGTTGGGCAACTTCCTCAGACAGTATCACAGAAATGTTGGGCAACTTCCTCAGACAGTATCGCAGAAATGTTGGGCACCTTCCTCAGACAGTATCACAGAAATGTTGGGCAACTTTCCTCAGACAGTATCACAGAAATGTTGGGCAACTTCCTCAGACAGTATCACAGAAATGTTGGGCAACTTTCCTCAGACACCATCACAGAAATGTTGGGCAACTTTCCTCAGACAGCATCACAGAAATGTTGGGCAACTTCCTCAGACATTATCACAGAAATGTTGGGCGACTTCCTCAGACACCATCACAGAAATGTTGGGCATCTTCCTCAGACATTATCACAGAAATGTTGGGCAACTTTCTCAGACATTATCACAGAAATGTTGGGCGACTTCCTCAGACATTATCACAGAACTGTTGGGCAACTTCCTCAGACATTATCACAGAAATGTTGGGCAACTTCCTCAGACATTATCACAGAACTGTTGGGCAACTTCCTTAGAGATTAGTACAGAAATGTCAGGCAAGTTTTTGAAAGATTATCTTAGAAATGTTTGGCAACTTCTCAAGAAATTATCACATTAATATTTGGTATTTTCCTGAGATATTATCTTAGAAATGTTGGTTAACTTCCTAAGAAAGATCACAGGTATATCAGTTAGTTACCATTCTGTATCAAGATGTAAAAAAAATAACACTCTGTTATGGGTTACATTTTTCTTACAGTGAGAGTAAATGGCAACAATACCTTGGTTCTATGTCATCATTTTAATAACGTGTTTATGCAAGCTGAGTTTTTGGAAGATTTTGTTGTTTTGTTTTCCAATCCCATCTATATGTTAGTTACTAGATAGAATATATTTCGATGTACAATTTGGTCATTACAAACTTCAGTATACTAGACAAATAATCATTCTTGTGATTTATTCACTGTAATGAACAATTGTTAAAAAATGTCTAAATTAATGAAGATCTAACAAAAACTCTCATTGTTTACTTACCAAATCGATTTTATTGAACTGAATTCTTAGGGTCACTCATAAAACATGCGTCAGGCTTGACTCATATGATAATATTTTGAGAGTCTTTTACAAAAATGTTGGGTCCAATTTGCAGAGCCCATGCATCCTGTAATACCCTGGTTCTTCATTCAATATTTGGGCTTTGTAATAAATATCAAAAGCTCATACACTTTTAATATTTTTCCTGTCTGAGCATTTTTAAGATCAGTGCAGTCACAGTAATTGCTATGACCAAGATCTGACACTTTTGTGCTTTGTCAGCAGTATTTAACTATTAATAGTGATTTGATACTTTTGCTGTGACCAAAACATGCTGTTCTCAGGACATGACTACTTGATCAAGAACTATAAAAGCTAGCTCAAAAAGATCTTTTTTTTTTCCTTTATCACTTCTCCCTGCTTCTTGTTAAGCCTGTATGTCAGAGATGTAATGGTGGCTATTCATCCACAGTCAGGACAGTGATTTGTAGTTAATCGCATTTAAGTAACCTGGCAATACTTGTTTTTGTGACTGTTGTTCATAGTTGACATTCTTGACAACATAATCACATTTCTCTTAAGGTTTTTAGATCTATGAGCATTGGTACGAGATTATCTCAAGGCATCATTTATTCCAGTAGATTTCAGTGTCAATCGAGGTCCGATTTGGTTCTTTTGAGTGTGCTCATGTAGCTGGAGTAGGTTTTACTTCTTCAAAAGATGACTTAACAGACAAGCAAACATGTAAAGATTTGAATGCGAAGGAGCCCTGGGTTTCTTGGTAGTGTTGAGATCAAGGGTGTGGCAGCCAACAGTGACAGGGGTTTTCACTATTCCTGTTCAACACAAGTTGTGTCCTCCACCAACTCTGCCTTACGCTTGTCTTGTTCACATTAACCCAGTCCGAGGCCTGCATATCCAATACAGGGAGAGGCACCATATGCAGAAACAAATCAATTGCAATAATTAGTGGCTGTGTAAATTGTACTAGTTGTGCCTTGCCAGCGACGTGTGGTCCATGGGCAGTGTCATCAACCTCCCCGCACTGCAGCGCAAAAGACGAGAAACGTAGCAGTTTACCATTCTCTCACTGCAGCTGTTTCCAGGCTTGAACTGCAAAGGCACAAAAAGCCAGATAAAACCAATTCATTCATAGCATACACTGATATTTTCAAACATCTTGCTAATCTCTACTAATGCCAGACAAGGCCAGTGGTGGTTGTTAAGCATATCACAGTTTATTGTCCTGATGAGACAGTTAGGCCAGGTGTTGTGAGCTGTTTTCAATTGTTTGTACTGTTGGTATGGGCTTCCACTCATATGAGGCGCCTGTGTCCATCTGGCTGGGACAGGGAATAGTAATGTCACACTGATGCAAAAGGATCACAGTTTTACCTATACCATGTACCATGCTGAATAGGCCTGTGGGTAGCCCAGTAGTGCATGTTGTTGCAGCTAGCCAGTTCTATTCCCAAGCTGTCAGGATGTGCTACTTGTCGTTTGAATCAAAGTTTAATACTGGTCCTTGGTTAAAACAACTTCAGAGATTACCCAAAGTTGTAAACAGCTGCAACCTGAAGGTTCCTGGTTGCAGCTGATGTCCAGCAACATGTTTGTCACAAGATACAGCGTAGTTGATTGACTGGTCATACCTGTATATTTGTGTGCCTTTTGTGTCATGGATTGTTGCCTGAAATGTCAATCATTGGTTTGTTTGGTCCAGGTTTGATTATTCACAGATGGAATATTTTCTCTTTAAACAGAGAACAAAACTCACATGCAGTGGTGAATGAAATACTTAAGAATCAGCACGACACTTCATCTGAGGCAGTGCATGTGTGACTAGATCAGAGTTATAAGACAGGGGACATGGAACACGCCATGATCTTTAGTTTACTGAAACAGGGCCAGTCTTTTCACCATGATTCTTCTCTAGAACTGATGGGTGGTTGGGGTAGCTTTGTGGTTGAAGTGCCAGCTTGACATGACAAAGGCTTGGATTTGATTCCTGACATAGGTACAATGTATGATTCCTGACATAGGTACAATGTATGATTCCTGACGTAGGTATAATGTATACCCCCTAAACCCCCCTTCCATCATCATCTTAACCTTTCATATCTTGTGAGTAAGTGAGTGAGTGAGTTTAGTTTCACACCCCTTTTAGCAATATTCCAGTAATATCATGGCAAGGACACCAGAAATCGGCTTTACTCATTGTACCCATGTAAAGAATCAAACCCCCTGTCTTTGGCATGGCGAGCAAACACTTTAACCACTAGGCTACCCAATGCCACTCTCTTACAAGTCTGACTTTTGCTGATATAAGCAGAATACTGTCTACAGTGGTTTTAAATCTAACTCCTACAGAACTTTACCTCCAGTTCAACCAGTAGTTTAATAAGGCCTTGTAAATCACCAAGTTAGCACTTATGATTATCCTCTACACTGAAGCCCAACATAAATCTGCTAATGATGGGGGAAATAATGTTATTGATGGTAACGGGGCTGCAGTCATGGTAATATAAAGAAATTGTGTTATGTCCTCTTCAAGAGGAGGGATTATAGCAGACAATTACACAAGCAATCAGTGTCAATGGTAGAACCATTTGTGATGCTGCTGTGTGTGAGGGACGACTGTCATCTGTGATTTTTAAGACATATAATTTTAGAAATTAGGATGACATGGTAACAGAATAAAGCAAGGACTTATTCAACTACATTCTCACTCATTCACTTATCCTTTGGTAAAAAACGATAAAAATGATTAGAATTCATGTTTACTTTATGATAATGATTGCTTATTTTAAAAAAGCACTGGTTTGCATACAAAACCGTGTTTGTACATGTACGCCCCTGGAATGTTAAATGTTGAATTTGTTGGTGGATGTGAACATTCAAAATGCCATTTTGCATGTCTTACATGAATCAAAGTCAGTACTGAGTGGAACCTCCTCCTCATACCCCCTGTCAGCCTCCTGATCCTGTGAAGGGGAAGTTTATGCCATTACTCGTGTAAATTTCTGTACAGGATTACCACTTTGTTAAAAATGACGACCAATGATGTCTCAGATATGTTCCAAAGGATGATATTCAGGGCTCTGTCAGTTGTGAGATATGTCAGGTTATGCTTGACTAAGTTCTTTGTGTATATTATAACATCCTTTGAAACATAACTGTTTGTATATCTTTTAAAAAAAATCAAATTTGTGAGGACAGTTTTCAATCAACATGTAAACAATGTTTGATTCAGGGAGTCGGTTCCTTGACAAATTTAAAATATGAGTTTAGGGATTTCATCATAATAAAATGGAGATCTGATAGTTGAGGAAGTCCATCGACTATTCCACAGATGTTGAAATTGGTCTTTCAGCCATGATGATAATAATACCTGCAGATGGCACTTGCTACCTGTTCAGTGCTTAAACCTGATAATATAAACATCAACAGTTCAACTATGCAAAAGAACCAGATACCATCAAACACTGTCCTGTTGATGAAGATGATCAAATGTATGTTTATATATTTTTCTGTCAGAGTCATAATGTGTAAAGAATACAGGATCTGTAAATCAATCTTGGTCCAAATCCTGATGGTATTGACTATACCTGTGTAAATGATCTACCTTGACCTTTGGAACACCTGTGTACTTAACTGTATTGATTGACTTGCATACACAGTGCTTGTTTGTCAGCTCGTCACAATGTCTGTGACTAAATACTGTAAGGAGAAGGTGCAAGGATGTATATATATTGGTTGGAGGAAACTGGCAGCCTTGGTTATTTTTCTATTTGCATAACAATGGTAATTGGATGGAAGCTATCAGGTGTGACTTCGCTGTTTATACCTTCCATGTTAATGAGCAGAGTGTGTGAGTGAGTGAGTGAGTGGGGGAATTAAAAATGAAGCATACAACTTTGTGGATTGTTCTCGTTTATTACGTTAAACAGCGTTTCAATGTAGATTCTTACATTGTTATCAAGCTAAAAGTTGGGATTCTATATCAAAACACTGCTTAACACAACAGACAAGAAGTTGTATGATTCAGTTTTGACTCACCGACTTCTAGAATGCCCATTAAATAAGCAGTGGAGGATGTTAGTCAGTAAATCAGAGAGTGAGTCATGAGTGAGTGCAGCAGTGTTCACCCTAACTTGATGCTTTCCATTTTATTGAGGAGAGAGTGAGTGAGTCACAATATTCCTGTCATAATATATTAGACTAAGCAGGTCAAACCAGTCGTCAATGGCATAACAAACGGTTCTCACAATGAGTGTACCTTGATACATGGTCAACCAGGTGTCTGTGCTGCAACCACCTGAATTTCAGTCACCTTTTCCCAGATTAACAAGATGTTTGGCTCATGGAACTGATTCTGATGAGGTTTTGTGTTTTTGTTTAACAATCACTCAACAATATTCCATGTATCAATATAGCTGAAAGTATTTTTTAGAATGTTTCTGCTTTTTAGTTTGAGCTGTTGCGAAAGTCCAATGAAGGGTTTTTACCTTGTCTTGCAAAACTTAGCGTCTGTTGGATACCTAATAATTAGTCCTGAGGGTTGTAAGACTTAAATGAAATATAAGAAGATATCAGGTGATGGAATTGAATACTCCACTTCAAGAATTGATAATTACTTTTATTCAAGGCACTGACATACTTTGGTGAGAATATTTAACAGTGAATATCATTATGTACCCTTTGGGACACACCATACTTTATCTGAATCCATGGTTTACAGTTTGGCCTACTTGGAACATTTCTGCATCTTTGTATAACACTCTGGAAAAGAGATTTTGGACAGTCCCATGGCCTTATATTGAAATGTTATGGGGCTGATGTTGTCACTGATATGGAACCTTTGGGTACTAACACTCAAGCACATCTTTACTTCACTTTTAACTGACAACGTCATATTCTAGCAATATCATGGCAGGGGACATCAAAAATGGACTTAACACATTGAACCAAAAGACAATACAGATGTGTGAAGACACAGTTTCCCAACAGAGACTCCTGGAGAATTGTAACCAAAAATACCATTGAGATGTGAAATACCCCAAGGTGTTAAAACCCCTTTCTTAAAAAAAATCTTAGAGACCCTGCACAATATGCACGTGAACGTGCGTGTGCAAGTTTTGCTGCCCTCATATTCACTCAGGTGAGATCCAGCATAAAACTGCTCACCCACATTCAGTCTCATCAATCACAAAAATACCAACGTAAAATTCTGCATTATGTTAAACTAGTAATATCTTGAGTTGCCACTCCTTTATCTAATTTGGACAGTATGGCCGTCCTCTGAATGATTCTGACCACTTGAGTATTGAATCCAACTCAGCTGGACACTCGCTTGAGTAGGGGCCTCCAGGAAGTAATTCGTGCAACACTGACATTTAACTAATCAATGCCCCAACGCTTATTTTCAGTGTCTCGTACATGACAGAGCTTCGTACATGACGGACACTCGAGGCTTACGACACAGGCCTCGTCAAGTGACATATTATCTAATTAGAACACTAGAGGTTTATGACAGTAGTCAGACCTGTTCCAATCATCACCTGTTATGTCCTGTAAATAATCTGTGTTATAAGGCTGACATGGTGGAGAAGCTTGTGAAATCTTAATGTTATCTGTGGAAGGTGTTACAATGAGGAGTGGTAGGATGTGCTAGACTTACTTTTTACATGCTGTGGAGTTGCCTCAAGGTAGACAAAAAGTCCCAAATGGGTAAAAGTTTCAGATTTGGAAGCAGTTTTCTTTCATTGTAGCACAAATAAAGCTAGAGCACTTAGATTTTCAGAAGAAATAAGACTGTGCACACATTGTACACTTATTTTAGTGAACACAGAGATTTTTCTGGGTTACATCTTCTTTTTATTCTAGAGTACAATGTTTTTGGGCTTGTTCTATCCCCATCATCAGGTAGAACTGAACAGTAATAGCTTTTTCCTGAATAAGAAGAAGATGTAACACAGAAAAATTTCTATTTTCATCAAGTAGCATCTTCTAAAATGCCAGTCAATCAGCTTGAGTGTTGATGGATATTTATTTCGGGGTTCTAGGACAGACAGATGTTGCAATGTTCTACTTCTTCACTTAAATCATCACACTCTGTTTTACTGACATAAAACAGTTGGAACAAATCATCATAGAAAAGCTGGGGGAACTTCTATGCACTACTGTGTGGTGTGGTCCTGTACATGGAGCTCAGGTCACAAGTCAGTTGAAATTATAGTCCTTGGATGGGTGACCATGTTTAACAACTTGACTCCAGAGAGTACTAGGACATCAGTCCTTCCCTACAAAGAAGCACATGTGATACATGTGGTCTCACCTTAGGCAAGTGAGTTTGTTCAAAATTGCCTTTGTTCACCCAGCAGAAAATGGGTATATGGGTGGATCAGTCATGTGACAGTTAACTGTCTAGTGCCTCACAAGCAACTGGGGTTATCTGGGGTAATAATTATCAGATTCTGTTTACAGCGTCCAGTGAGCAAGTGGTCAGATAGATAGCAGGTGCTGTGTATGAAGTACTATTATTATTATTATTGTTGTTACCATGGCGACTAATCTGGTCCAACATTTTCAAGAAATAACAGATTGTGATGCTGATGCCCCAGGTTTGATTCAAACCCATTTCTGATACAGTGAAAGCAATATGAAGTCCATCACTTACTCCAGTCTGAGCTCTGAACTAGGGCATCTTGATTCTGATGTGTTGATAGAAAAAAAAAAAAAAATGAGACTGAGTTCGAATCTTTCCCTTAATGATTCTCTTTCATCTGCATTTGTCTTTCAATGAAGGAAGACCTGACCATGCATTTTAATAGTCCTGTCCCAGATTATTGATGATGCCCAGCAGCTTGGCAAACTGACATCTATTACTTTCATTCTCCAGCAGCTCAGACTCAGGGTGAGTTATGTAGAGACTCGTTCAACAATGTTTCCTGCCATCAGTTCAGATGTTTTTTCAAGCTGCAAAATTTAGAGAAAAGGCCATCGATCTGCTTAAGTCGTGCCATGAATTTGACCATGTTTGCTGATAGCTTGGCAGTATGTGGGGAAGAGATGTGTTGGTAATGGGCCTGTTACTCTGTGTGTGTGTGTGTGTGTGTGTGTGTGTGTGTGTGTGTGGTTGCGTGCGTGCGTGCGTGTTTGCGTGTTTTTTTGGGAGGAAGTGGGAGAGATGTGTTGGTAATGGAGTTGTTACTGTGGTTTGGGTGTGTGGGTAGTTTTGGGTGTGGGGGAGAGATGTGTTGCTAATGGGCCTGTTATTGTGGTGTGTGTGTGTGTGTTGTTGGAGGTGGAAGAAATGTGTTGGTAATGGAGCTGTTACTGTGGTATGCGTGCGTGCGTGCGTGCGTGCGTGCGTGCGTGCGTGCGTGCGTGCGTGCGTGCGTGCGTGCGTGCGTGCTGTTGTTGGTGCAGATCTCTATGTCTACAAGGTAGGGTAGTGTCTTAGTTAGTTGAATCACAGCAATATAATCTTTTCTCCCTCTCTGTCTCATGCATATATATTGGGATCGTTATTTAGAAAAGAAAGTGTCAGAAACTAGATACTCTGATTCAGAAGGAATCATTGATTTATCATACCCATGTCTCTTATGCTGAATAATGATCTTTAAATCCATCACAGATGTAAATAATAGAGTGTATCAACTCAGAATTTGAATTTATGATATATCTATCTGCATTTGTGTGTCAGAAACAGTTAAGTTTATGATGCTTATCACAGAATTAGTTGACTGGCCAACCCAACAGCATCTGAGTATTTTAACACCGATACAGTCAGACTTGCAGTATTTCTGCATCAGAGCAATCCCAGATATCTACGGAATGTCGTGTGGAATGTTGAGAGCTCAGACAACAAGACTACTACTCATATATTGTATTAAAGGACTATACTGCACAAGCCTGTCTGAAATATGCCTGTGGACAAGTTTGTTTTAATGTGCTGAACATGCTGAAGCAGATCTAATGCCTTTGAAAAAAATTATTTACCTGTTATTTGAGAACTTCCAGAAAATACTGATTGTGATCAATTCTATTTCCATGTGTCCTTGAATGGAGGAGGAAGTCACGATCTGAGATATATCAGAATTTATTAGCGAAATGGGAATAGAGATGTACGACTTTAACTGTAATTGATCAGTATTTATGGCGTCTTTCAGTCCAGTGTGATTGGTGATTAAGGAAATGATTACCTCTGATTGGTTCCATAATCCCTATCCGAAATGTTTGTGGCAAAACATATTTCTACCGTTTAGCTCACCTGACTTAAAGTAAAATGTAAACTAATTTAGTTGATTAGCAACCCTAGTAATGTGATGATAGCAACAGTATTTTTTGTTTCACTGTCAAACTTTCAGCATTAAGGTGGATTGGCCACGTCAAAGTCAGCATAGTATGTGAGAGTTGGGTATTCTTGTTAAACTGCAACATGGTTTTTCAGGTTTGACATAACAAACCTCACAGAACACAGTCCTGACTAGTTCAAACAGTTTACTGACACATGCATGCATCTTGTGGAGACCCAGCTTTGAAGTGATCTTCTGCAACCCATGTTTGTCATAAGAGGTGACTAACTGCAGGTGGTCAGACTTGCTGACAAAGTTGACAGATGTCATCATATTCCAGTTGTATAGATCTATGTACATGATGCTGATCACTGATTTGTCTGTCTGACATGGTTATTTTCAGACCATATAGCTAGGATATTGCAGAGTTCAGCTGTAAAAAAACAACAATCATATACATATAAGTGCAGTGACCTTAACTCTTGTAACTGTGCTACATGAACTTTATAATTTTTTAGGGGGTTGGAGGGGAGGGGCATTCCAGAAACAAATGAATTGTTCTTCATGCTGGTGATGTTTCTAGGCTTGTTACAAGGTCAAGGATCTGAGTCAATTCAGACTTTCATCCTATTTCATGAGCATGCCCATGATATTTATGAAGTTTTGTTTACAGCTGCCAGATCAACTCACTGACGCATTCAGTGCCATATCAGTAGTACAGGGCTCCAGATAATTTTTTCAATATAGGAGTACTGGAAAAAGTCAAGAGTAAATTTAGAGAACTGAATGAAATTTAATGGCATGTAATTATTCTTGTGTTTTGTTTCATATATGCACCACAACATTGCTACTTTGTGTAAACAGATCAGTAAGCAATAAAGCAATACTTTTTAATACATACACCAATACAGCCTTTTCCTGGAGCCCTGAGTATTAGCTACACCTTTCAATGCAGTGTTAATTATGCCTCATTCATCCTGTGACTTGTATCTGAAACTGTATGTATCAAGTCTTTCCTTTGCCTCTTTCTAGGTTGAAGAGATCCGGGGGATGATAGACAAAATATCTTCAAATGTCGATGAAGTCAAGAAGAAACATAGTGCAATCCTTTCGGCACCTCAGACCGATGACAGTAAGTACTACCTACCTATCATGTGTACCTTAGCAGTTTCAGACCACTACTAGTTTTTCTGATAGATCAGGAAGTATTTCCAACCTGACAAATGCTTCTGGCCAATGGGCAGATGACAGTATGTACTTCCAATCCGACAGATTCTGCTCATCACTGGCAGTAAGTTCCTCCAACCTGACAGATACTTCTTTTGACAACAGACTGGTGTTAGTTTTTCTTATAGGTCCTTCTTGACAGTGTCTGACTGAAGACTATAGTTACACCCAAGCTGTGAAATCCTTCTGGTCAGTGTTCAGCTGAAGACAGTAATTACACACACCCTTAGAGATCCCTCTTGATGGTGTCCAGCTGAAGACAGTAATTACACACACCCTTAGAGATCCCTCTTGATGGTGTCCAGCTGAAGACAGTAATTACACACACCCTTAGAGATCCCTCTTGATGGTGTCCAGCTGAAGACAGTAATTACACACACCCTTAGAGATCCTTCTTGTTGGTGTCCAGCTGAAGAAAGTAGGTACAGCAGCTTGTCAGTGTGTAGTAAGAAGGATATATCTGGTTGGGTTCATCTACTATCTTCATCTGGACACCATCAAGAAGGATCTCTCAGCACTATCTACCTACTTTCTTCAACTGGACACTGAAGACAGTAAGTACACCCAACCTGAGAGATTCTTCTTGACTGTGACTAATCACTGACAGTTAAAACTTCCAGTCTGAT
This sequence comes from Haliotis asinina, assembly GCF_037392515.1. Classification (NCBI taxonomy): domain Eukaryota; kingdom Metazoa; phylum Mollusca; class Gastropoda; order Lepetellida; family Haliotidae; genus Haliotis; species Haliotis asinina. The sequence continues at coordinate 99,588,525 of NC_090280.1, forward strand.
CAATATGTCATGGTGGCTTCGACCTGATGCTAGTCTTGCTTATGGTTTGATCTTGTGTAAGTGAGGGTCCAGCGACAGCATGTAATTACATCCTGACAAATGTTTCTCATCAGCAGTGAATTTACTAAAAAAATTGCATGTTATCAGTTCATGAGTGATGCTCTCATTATTGTCTTGCTTCAGTTAGGTGACCGTGGATCATAATATCCAGTGTGGTATTCCATTGCAAATAGCCAAAAACTTGTGATATTCATAAGTGATTGTTTGCTTCAAGGCATTTTGAATTTCGAGGTAATTCGTGCTAAAGTTTCAGGAGCAATTGACTATCACTATTTTAGAGCAGTTTTAACAGCTAATGTTCAGAATTTGTGATATACTCTGTCACACGTTGCTGGCTATTTGATGTGGGGTCTCTAATAACACACACCTTGTCCTTTGATGTCAGTTTATTGATCTTTTTTTCAGAAATGAAAGAAGAATTAGAAGACTTAATGTCAGAAATCAAAAAGAATGCTAACAAAGTGAGAGCCAAGTTAAAAGGTATGTTCATGCACTTTGACTTTGATCATCTTGGTAAATATAGGCCTTGATAACAGCTTAGCATCAGCAAGTCATTATTTTTATGCAGACTCATGTTGATGTATGTTTTAGATTGTCTACACACTGACGTCATTTTGATATTTGTCTTATGGATGCCAACAAATTGTGTTTGTTGCAAAACGTGACTGAACAATTTTTTTGTCCCACTGACTCAATACAGGATATTAATTGTGTTTGTGGAGACAATTTATACCATGCTGATAAGAGGAAACTTCAGAGTGTTTGTTCAGCTACACAGACACATCCCACCCCATCCCATCGCCTTCCACCCCACCCTGCTAGCCAACACATAGTCTAACACAATTACTAGCCCATCACTCACCCACCCTGTCAGTGCTACCGCAGTACCCCACACCCAGCCATCCCCAATAACTTACCCATACCCCACTACCAGTGTTCCAGCCCTGTCTAGACTGCCTTGTGTCTAGAGGTAGCTTCTTTGCTGTCATGCACTGGCTCCTGCCAAGTCTGATCTAAGTAGAGACTAAGCTGGATTAGTGCATACTCATTCGCCTTCACTGGAGCGTGAGGACTTCGTCATCCACCTTCTGATGCTTACCTTCCAGCAACAGATGCATTCATTTAGAAACTCAGGATAGAAAGCCTGAGAGAGACAGTGTCAGTGATCAGGCAGTACAGTTCAATAAAATGCTATTGGTATTTCTTGGCAACCTGCCCAGTACTTCCAGTCAACACTAAACATCATGATTTAAGACCATTATGCAACAGAATTAAAACAAAATGGTGGGTGCTGGGTTCAAGCATTTGCTTATCATACTGAAGACTTGTTTGATTTCTTGCATGGCTAGTGTGTGAAACCCATTTCAGGGTTAATCCTTTTCAAGGTTAGACATGTTACGTAAGTATGTGTCATTAGATCCTGGCTTTCTGTTTCTGATCTGCTCCAAGACAGAATCTGTTGTATGGTTAATTGTGTAGGTGGACTGCTATTTCTGACTGTCTAAATACCTTTGATGATATTAAGATTGACAGCAAGTCAGTGATCATCATGGATGTGTATGATATATACAGACATACAACAGCAATGGCAGACACAATCCAAGAGATTCAGTCCTCAAGATTCATTCTAGCAGAAGCAGTCCTGTGACTCTGTAGACTGTCTAGTGTCTACTTTCAGGAGGAGTGCTGCCAATTCCAAGTGTGCAGACAGTACTGATGTCTGAATACTGCAGATGTAATCCTGCAGACCCAGTCCTGCATACTATCACACCAAATTTGTCATACACAATTCAGCAGACACTATTCAGCACACATGATTCAGCCCATGCTATTCAGCATGTGCAATTCAGCAGACACAACTCAGCACATGCAGTTCAGCAGACACAACTCAGTACATGCAGTTCAGCAGACACAACTCAGCACATGCAGTTCAGCAGACACAACTCAGCACATGCAGTTCAGCAGACACAACTCAGTACATGCAGTTCAGCAGACACAACTCAGTACATGCAGTTCAGCAGACACAACTCAGCACATGCAGTTCAGCAGACACAACTCAGCACATGCAGTTCAGCAGACACAACTCAGCACATGCAGTTCAGCAGACACAACTCAGTACATGCAGTTCAGCAGACACAACTCAGCACATGCAGTTCAGCAGACACAACTCAGCCCATGCAGTTCAGCAGACACAACTCAGCCCATGCAGTTCAGCAGACACAACTCAGCCCATGCAGTTCAGCAGACACAACTCAGCCCATGCAGTTCAGCAGACACAACTCAGCCCATGCAGTTCAGCAGACACAACTCAGCACATGCAGTTCAGCAGACACAACTCAGCACATGCAGTTCAGCAGACACAACTCAGCCCATGCAGTTCAGCAGACACAACTCAGCACATGCAGTTCAGCAGACACAACTCAGTACATGCAGTTCAGACACAACTCAGCACATGCAGTTCAGCAGACACAACTCAGCACATGCAGTTCAGCAGACACAACTCAGCACATGCAGTTCAGCAGACACAACTCAGCACATGCAGTTCAGCAGACACAACTCAGCCCATGCAGTTCAGCAGACACAACTCAGCACATGCAGTTCAGAATATATGACTCACCACATACTATTTGCACACACTATTTAGCAAGAACTATTCAGCGCACACTATTCAGCACACAATTCAGCATTTACTATTCAGCGCACAGTTCAGTATACAATATTCAGCACATATGATAGCTACATCACTCAGTAGAGGCAGAGCAATTGTTTCATGTTTGTCTTATTATTCAGATTGGTTCAGAAATGTTACCATCAACCAGTAGGGATTGATGCCTAACTTCCAGATAAGGTTTCTGCAAGCTCCTACTATGGCCTGACATAGCTGTGGGATGCAGTTGACCGTCTGCTCCTGTAGTCAGCCATTGATCTTCCCTTCTCCAACCATGTTTGTCAATGAAATTTAGGGGTATTTTTAGCCGGAACAGTTTTGCGTGTGTCATCAGAAATGCCAGAATGGCATCCAATGGAGGTGGTGGTGCCTTGCGCCAATTCTACTGCTGAAGTGTAACACAGATTGATAGGATCAATAGTGGCTACAGCAACTGGCTAAGATTATTTCCACACAAAATAAGAAATTAATTTGCCAGGTGTAATCAATACAAGTATGAATAACATTGCCAGGTGCATACTGGCACAGTTTTGGGATACCGAATTGCGTGCAGTGATTGCCCAACCAGAGACTGGAAAAGACTCCATCTGAGTCAAATCATAGGGGTGTCTTCTGAAAGATGCTGTGGAAGTCAGTCTTCACAGTTTTCCATGTTTTACACGATGGCTGTGTTGCTAGACGATCAATTATCATCACACAATATCTTGCAGTATTGATTTGTTATTATGATAGTGTTGTGGTTGAATGGAGAGGGGTTGTGTAAAGGCATGGTGGGTGTGTTGGAAGCATTCACGCAGGATTTATTTTCACGAGAAAAATACTGGCAAAGTTATTAAAGCAGATGTAGCTGTTTATAAAGCCTGTGAAACGGACAAGAAATTGATTACTTTAAGTGTTCATGGGTTGAGAAAAAGACATTGATTTCATTATCATTTTGGTCAGTTGTTAAAAGGATATTTATAAAAATAGAGATGGTTTGTGGGTAAGAAATGGTAAATGCATTTTTTTACACAAAAGGAGTTTTAATTAAATGAGAACAATTTAAGTATTGTTAAATCATGACGTATGAAAGTCTTATAGCTTAATGGTCATGAATGGCTTGATCAATTCATGATGAGGCAGAAATTTCTGTAGTTTTAGAGAAGTACCTGATTGGTATCACTCACACTGTCCCTCATTCATTCATTCATTCATTCATTCATTCAACCATTCATTCATTCACTTCACTCACCTACAAACTCACTTGCTGACTTCATTTCATTCCTCGCTTCATTCAGTCATTCATTCTTTCACATCACTCACTCTTACTCCATTTATTTCTTCACTCATTCCATTGCTCACAGAAGGGAAATATTAGTGTATTAGTTTGATGTCTTCTAATGGTCTTAAAGGTGACCACGTGCATTTGGTATTAAGGTTAAATTTGGCCTAAATTTGGATATCCCCATGAATGAGGACAATTGTTTATGGATATGCAACTTCTCCATAGGCGACTCTAGAATCTGTACTGAGACATGGCCTATACAGAATATGGAAGATATATAATCATAAGCTCAGCTTCTATAATGCCAGTCAAAGAAATCTTTATTGCGTGACCAACTGACTGGTCCAGTCTGGATAACTTGCACATTATTTCAGGCGTTCATTGTATTGCAGGAATATTGTCGTGTTAAACGAGGAACAGCCACAGAAAAACAATCACCCAGTATGTCAAATATGGTAATTGTAATTTGTGCTGTGCCAGTGTTCAAACAGGGATGTAGGTAATGACGACCATTATAGTGTCTCACAACGGTTGTTTGATGACTCATGACATTATAAGACTTGCTCGCCATTCAGCAACCTTTTTCAGTGGTAGAGCTGTGTCATTCTTGCCATACAAGCAAAGCCTTTGTTAGTCAGTAAATTGTGCCCAGCCTTGAGTTTGCTAGCATGATTGTGGGGAACTGTTGGCCATGAGGGGGTGGATGCCCTCTAGGAAGCTGTTCATCTTTTTGTTCTTGGATGAAAGTCATTGCTCTGAGATGCAAAGGTTGTTAGTATCTGTAGCTGTAAGCAGTGACCTTTTTACTCTGACCTTTGATGATGACATTTAGCTGTGTCCAGAGTGGTAGTTGTAGGCCTGTGTAGTTGTGTTGTAGGCATGGTCTAGTGTTGTTGTACAGGGTTGTGTCTCTTGGATGTGATCTTGGGTTCAAATCCAGGTTCACATAGATTATGTTTCTTGGTTCATATTTGTGCTGGTGGTTTCACCAAAAAGGTGACCAAACAGCACACTGTAATGCTGTATTAAAAAATAGAGAAGAAATAATCGCTTATTATGCCAACTGATTGGAGATAGCAGTTCAGAACCGTAACCTATATATATTTGAGGGACTTATAACGTAATAGTAGGATCGGCATGTATGTTTAGTGCCACTAGTCCTAACACTCTCGTAAGTTCCCAATATATTGTAATACATATTGCAATATGTAATATGGTTGGTCGGGTAGCCTAGTGGTTAATGTATTCGCTTGTCATGCTTAAGACTCAGGTTTAATTCCCCACATAGGTACAATGTATGAAGCCCAGCTCTGGCATTCTTCTTCCACGATATTGCTGGAACATTGCTAACTGTCAGCGTAAAACCATACTCACTTGCATGATTAAAGCATGTAACATTGTGTACAGTACCTAATTCATATGTTAAGAGTGGAATAACTATGTTATCCATATGCTTATTGCTGTGTACTTACGTTATCCACATGTTGGGAGAGCAATAATGATGTGTTTAGACAAGACTCGAGAGCATATTATTTCCAAGTCAGTTTAAGTGCAGACATTTGGGAAAATTTGACATGTAGGGAGTGGGACTGAAGGGTAGGCAGAGAAGAAACCTTTGCCCAGTTTAGGAGACGCCATGTGTTGTGTGTGTCGGTTCGTAACTAATCCGCAAGGACAGATCTGCTGAATCAGCCTTCTCTGTACAGAATGATGTCATAGTGCTTGCTGATTTCAGGATGCTGAGGAGATGTCTGCCGTCACTTGATCATCATGTTCCAATGAAGACATGTAAATTAGTCAAACTGGAGAGGCTGTTTGACCCTATCATGGTATGGGACTAAGACCTATGTTAATGTGGCATAGGCTGGCCTGTATCAGACGAAGCCTTGCAAGATACTTGCAGATAAACTACAGCCATTAATCGCATTGCTATCGATTTTTCTTATTATTTGTGAGGAATGGTTTTTAGGTAACGGTAATGTCCAGTTGTTTGCGGATAAATATTTGAAACTGCTTCCCTCGTGACTGGGGATCTATGAAGAGCAAGGATGGAGGAGGGCTGCCGTGACACTGGAATCTGACACAGCGTAGAGCTGCTGACCTCAGCAGATTTTGCTCCACAAATATTAACAAGTAGACACTTGAGTGTTCTGTTTTGTCAGTGACAGAAAGCTTAGTTGTTCCTCAGCTTTCATGTCAAGCAGAACTCAAGGGTTAGTTCGAATCAATGATAATTACATCTCTGTCCTTCGTTCAAAGTTGGGCCAAGCTGAAGGGGAAACAAACATGGCGATTCCACATGCAGGTGCTATCCCAACACTTTCAAATCCACTCACTCACTCACTCGCTCACTAACTGACTGACTCACTCACTTGGCATCAAGACTTCAGTGGTCTGTGACAGACCATCTCTGTGGAATAAGTGATGTTTCGTTGCCTGCTCATTATGATTGTGTTATCCAGTGTTGCTATTTCACCTCCGTGGTTCCTCGGGGCATGTGCTTCTCTCCCGACAGTCATAAATCTTTGGAGCATCTCTTACCGACAGGTTCGTCAATACCAGCCACAGGAAAGTCAATGCTTCTCATAAATATCTCACACATTCATCAGAGACGATGCAGAATAGTATTTGCCGTGGATGAATGCCTGTCGGAATGAAAACTGTGTCATCGTTGTATTTATATCAACTGTGACCCAGTACAGATAGATATTGATTTAGTGAAGCCAGGACATGAGATTGTTGCCGGCTGAGCAGCTCTAGACCGGATGAACAATGGCCAACACTTCTCCCTGTTCCCTTGACATGTAACTATAGATAGCCTATGTTCCACCCTGAAACTATTCTGTTCTCCTCCACCTGTTACACCCAGTTGTGTGGGGTCTTTTTCCAGAGATGGTCGACATTCACAATTTTTGACAGCTTTACATGTGCCCTAAACCCATAGTGTAGCTATAAATAGCCATGCTGCTTAAAGTAGTTCATATTGGATTGGTCCCTACTTACAGTATGCATGGGACAGACTGGTATAGGACGCAGGCCACCAGCTGAAGGACAGGCAGCCAGAACTCACAGTGGCCATTGGTGGTGCCATGATGTACAGGGATGTACATTTCCTTGTCCCATTTCTTCATTTTACTTCCAAACATGGTACACATTGTTTATGATTATCTGTAGTAATGCTGTGTACACTTTAAGATACATTAACATGGAAGTGTGGATCAGCTTATTAACTGGATTGTCATCAGGTTATTTCTGTTCGTCTGGTGTTTACTTTCAGTTTTTCATATGAGCATTGTCTGCCATGAATACCTGCATAATCAAGCATTGTCTGCCATGAAGACCTTCATAGTCAAGCATTGTCTGCCATGAAGACCGTCACAGTCAAGCATTGTCTGGCATGAAGACCCTCGACTTAAGCATTGTCTGCCATGAAGACCTTCATAGTCAATCATTGTCTGCCATGAAGACCTTCACACATAAGCATTGTCTGCCATGAAGACCTTCATAGTTCAGCATTGTCTGCTATGAAGACCTTCATACATAAGCATTGTCTGCCATGAAGACCTTCATAGTCAATCATTGTCTGCTATGAAGACCTTCACACATAAGCAGTCTGCCATGAAGACCTTCATAGTTTAGCATTGTCTGCTATGAAAACCTTCATAGTTCAGCATTGTCTGCCATGAAGACCTTCATAGTCAATCATTGTCTGCTATGAAGACCTTCACACATAAGCAGTCTGCCATGAAGACCTTCATAGTTCAGCATTGTTTGGTTTAAAGACCTTCATACTTAAGTATTGTCTGCCATGAAGACCTTCATAGTTAATCATTGTCTGCCATGAAGACCGTCATAGTCAAGCATTGTCTGGCATGAAGACCTTCATACTTAAGCATTGTCTGCCATGAAGACCTTCATAGTCAAGCATTGTCTGCCATGAAGACCTTCACACATAAGCATTGTCTGCCATGAAGACCTTCACACATAAGCATTGTCTGCCATGAAGACCTTCATAGTTCAGCATTGTCTGCCATGAAGACCTTCATAGTCAATCATTGTCTGCCATGAAGACCTTCACACATAAGCATTGTCTGCCATGAAACCTTCATAGTTCAGGATTGTCTGCTATGAAGACCTTCATACATAAGCATTGTCTGCCATGAAGACCTTCATAGTCAATCATTGTCTGCTATGAAGACCTTCACACATAAGCAGTCTGCCATGAAGACCTTCATAGTTCAGCATTGTCTGCTATGAAGACCTTCATACTTAAGTATTGTCTGCCATGAAGACTTCATGCTTAAGCATTGTCTGTCATGAAAACCTTCATGCTTAAGCATTGTCTGGTTTGAAGACCTTCATACTTAAGCATTGTTTGGTTTGAAGACCTTCATACTTAAGCATTGTCTGCCATGAAGACCTTCATAGTTCAGCATTGTCTGCCATGAAGACCGCCATAATTCAGCGCTGTCTGGAATATGGTAAGACATGCTGTTGTTGTCGTTAAGATCAGGGTGGTATGGGTTCATCTGCACTATGATGCATGATAAAGCATGGTTTCATATGCCAGAAACATCAACATATCATTTATCTATGTCTTATCTATTGGAAACCCTCTGTACCACTTTTTGTTCCCTTTTCATCTCGACAAACAAGGGGAATGGCACTATGTTTTTAGTGTTGTCTGACACCATGGTGAGCTCTCATCATCAATATTGAGATTCACAACAGAGATTTTTGATTAGGAAGTACAGCAACACTACCAGCAGCAGCTCACAGATCACTTGATGACATAACAGCATTTGTCAGTTGTGACCTTGACTCATCAGCTGATATCAGGAGTTGTGTTAGCGAAGGGATCACTGTCAAGATGCTCATCTGAGATCTGGAAACTGAAACCTTGAATGAACAATCCCATCATGCTTATAGAAATGCTATCAATTTTTTGATAGCATAGTCCCATTGAGAACAATGGTATAGAGATTCTTTGTGTAGTTTTTGAACTGAGGGATGAAGTCAAGGGGTTCCCCTGTCATATTACAGATTACTGATTCTATCACTATAGCATCAAACCTTGAGCAGCCACAATGCTCTTTATGAAAGCCTTCTGGCCAACATTGTGTATATTACCAACTACAAGGACCTCAAGTCCTGGAGCGGTGGGGTAGCCAAATGGTCAAGACCCAGGTAGCCATCTGGTTAGAGGGTTTGCTTGTCATCAATGTCATGCTGATGACCCGTGTTTGATTCTCTACATGGGTACGATTTGTGAAGCCTTTCTGATGTTGACTACAGTGATTCTGCTGGGATATTGCTAAGAGTGGCTTAAAACCACACTCATTCAATTCCTTACCTGATCTGGGGTAGAATTGGTCTCCAGCAACTCAGCTTGTAAGAGGTGACGATAGGGTTTTCAGGCTTGCTGACATGGTTCATGCATCTCATTGTATCCTAGTTGCATAGATCGATGCTCATGATATCAGTCTCTGGGTTGTTAGGGCCAGACTCAGCAATAAAGAGGCCTCTATAACAAAGCTGGAATATTGCTCAGTGTTTCATTAAACGATAAACAAAGCCATCAGTAATCATAAGGTATAATACACTTGTTGATTATGACTGTATGTATTCATTCTTCAGTAGTGTTTTGTGTTTGTTTCATGCTCCATGAGATAAAATAAAACTGTTATAGTAGGTGGAATAACATAATAAATTAATGTGATGTGTGTGTGTGTGTGTGTGTGTGTGTGTGTGTGTGTGTGTGTGTGTGTGTGTGTGTGCGCGCGCGCGTGCGCGTGCGCGTGCGCGTGTGTGTCTGTGTCTGTGTCTAGGTCTGAGTGTCTGATCATCATTACAGTGTTGTTTTCACTCTTCCGCAATGCTTTGTTGTCCAACAGCTCAAGTTCTACGTAAGGTTAACTATAATACTTTGCAGCAGCGTGGATGACAATATCTTCATTTACTCTAATCAGTGACACTTACATTTATTCTACATGCAAAGTACATGAGTAACCAGCAGCCATTCAGTGATGGTGCCAACAGTGTTGTGTCCCACCTGAAGATGCTTGGGCTGTTTAATGATGCTGGACCAGGGTGTGAAGTGGCATTGGGTTTCCATAGTAATGGCCACAGTTTTGTTGCTTATTTGATTGTTTGGCATAGCTTTAAAGGGCTATGTGAACTGTTGCATTTTGGTTCATACAATATTGATACGTGTTATCGGGACATGTAGGCAGTTGGGTTATTGTTTCATTTACAAACGTCAGTGGTTGTTGACATTTAAGGTGGAATGGAGATTGAGATTGTGGGCATTGCTACACATTTTTTCAACACAATAACCAACCATGGTAGGTCATTATGGAAATTGTGTGCATTTTGTATAGGAGCTATCAGAGCAGTGGCTTGCTGTGGTTCCTTGGGAATGGATAGTCTCTGGAGTGATCTTGTTATTTTCTTGTATATTGATTTGAGACCACAATGCCCCATAATGTCATCTTCCTGTTGGCCATCGGCATCTTGACATGAATGAACACAGAGATTGAAACTGGGATATTTACTCAGACCAGATTAACTGAACAGCCAGTGTCAGTGTAAAGGAAGCTTGTCCTGTTCTTCCTAGGGACAGATTGCCGTCTGCTCTTTCATTATACAAATTGAAAAGTCTGCAAACGAAATTTTCACTGAATATTTTCGCTTTGGTTATTAGATTATTTATGCAGTGAACTGTTAAGTTTGTATTAGATAAAGGATGTACGTCTCTGATGCCTTCCCTTGGGATTACCTGGTGAACAAATTGTTTCCCATCTTTGAAGAGTGTGTTTGATCCCTTTGAAGAGTGTGTTTGTTTGGTATTTAAAGGCAGGTGGTAATATTGTCATATAGTTTCACACATTAAGTATGTTCTAAGTTTGTGACAGATTTTGGGGACAGTTTGGAAGGAGGTCAGCCTGTGTAAGCATTAACACGAACACTGAATGTCAGTGTTAATTGATAAGCAAAACTAGAGCATTTGTGTTATAAACACTAAATGAGTAGGTGTAGTGAGAGATAGGCAGTAATCATACCTCACACATAAATGTCACATTCTCATTGACTCAGTGCTCTTCTACTATCCGGAATGGCAATCGATCCTGCACCCTCTTGGGAACCTGTGGCCCTCAGACCCCCTGCTGATTTTCAGCTGAAATCACTTTCACCTGTTGCCATCCCTGTAGTATTTATTATATTCAATGTACCCCACTTACAGTAACAGTTTTTATGTACCTTGCTGGAATTGGCAAACTCATTTGGTTCTTCATGGTAGAAAGTCTTTATCTCAAATAACATGGAATGTGATTTACAGAAATTACTGATGTTTTATGAATGCAAATCATTGAAATTGAGGTAACTCTAAATCTATTTTTCTTCTTTGTTTATGACAAACATCAAGAGTAGATAGAACTTATGGGCCCCTCATGACCAGTGAACTACTTGTAATATGGAAGGTCCTGTACCAGTGCTCACAACTGTCTGAGAAGTTACTGTTATTAGTACTCATCACCGATGTGGAAATGTCCTGTTCCTGTACTCACCAACCATATGAGAATTTCCTATTCCAGTACTTAATGCCATTGTGAGTACTTCAGTACTAGTGCTCACCAAACCTGTGAGAATTTCATATATTAGCCCTCACTGTCCTTCTAAAAAGGTGCTGTACAAGTACTCACTGCCTCTGTGAGCAGGTCTTATACTTGAACACACCGCCCCTAGGAGAAGGTCCTGTACTATTACTCATCACCAATGTGAGCAGTTCCCATATTGGTCCTTACCACCTCATCAGGTACACCCGTACCTGTGTTTGTGGGCATGTTGAAAGTGCCTATAAGCTCTTTCTCCTACTTCAGACTGCTATCATATAACTGAAATACATCAACCCAACTCACTCACTCACATCTTCTTAGGACCTATTATTCTTCTACTTCTGGTAAATGACTCCTTGGAAACTTGAAAGTGACATCCTCTTGGATCGTCCTTATCAGGGTCCCTTGGCATTCTCAAATGGTAGTTTCCAGGAAAACAGCATCAATGATCACCAATTACCCTGTGTTCAGCTGAGGCAATAAAAATATCCCCAAAACAAATCAAGTTAGGCGAGTCAGGTTTTGAATTAAACCAGCAACCTCCTCCTGCACTATGACATTTGTAGCGATGAGAGCTGTTTCAATTACAGGGGACCTCTGATATTCTGCTTGTCTCAGACTAGTCGGGAGGAGAGTCATCTAATGAATACATACAGCCAATTGGCTTGTAGTAATTTACCTCTGTGTCTTCAAGTCAACACCGAGACTCTAGAGTTGACCAATGTTCTATGGACGTCTTTGTGGTTGACCATTGTTAGTACTAGTCTGTGTGTTTATAGTGTCATTTACTCAACACCATTTATGTCCATATCTTATAGAGGTTGCTGCCCAGTGTTGAATTAGGGGGCAGTGTTTTAATGTTGTTTGGTGTGTGTTGGTGTGAGTTGTGCATATGTGGGACTTTGAGTTGTGTGTGTTGCTGTAAGGCTGCTTGTCCTGGTTGGATCAGCTTCAGTCTGATTTAAGCATCTATAGATACACTGCACATGGTGTAAATCACGTTATCAAGTCTTCATTGTGCCTGGATGCAGCAACAAGCAGCTTGGCCACAGTAGAGACGATGTTGCAGGATTATATGGTGTTGTTGTAGGCTGCCCTTGATGAGGCTGGAGTGAAGATTAGATTGACCAGTGATCCGCCGTCATCTATCCTTACAGAGTGACGTGCCTGTGCCAGAGACTTGCTGATATCGCAGTTTGTCAGGAATAGCATATGTAGACACCAAGTGCTAATTCCACATAAATGCATTTATATGTCAGATTCCTTATTAAGGCTTATGTGGAACTATTCCCTGAGAACATAAAGAACACCACATGTTTTGTGTATTTGTGTTGTTAAAATGCTATGCCATGGCAGATAAAGTGTGTATCTTAATCATCCATTCTGACCCCTATCCCTCAAATATGAACCCTCAGTTAAGAGGTGTTTCATGCACTGTGTAGTCATTGCATAAACTGCTGTGACACTACATGACCCATTTGCCATGTGTGAACATTATCTACGTAGGGTGCAGCTGTGGTGTAGGTAGTTATTGTCCTTCCTTGACTGTGTTGAGATTGATGTTCTGTGTCCAGTTTGTCCTTGTTGATCAATAATGTTGGTGTGCACTCCTGTCACAACTACAACAGATGTCTGGCCCACACTTGGTCAGAATCTGGCAGGAACAATTAGCTGTCAGTAACAATACATAGGAAAAGAAAATCTTTTAAAAGCAAACTAGGTCATTATTAAGTCAAGTAAGGCTGAAATGACTTGAACACATTTGTTTTGTCCTGCCAATACTCGGTGCTGAATGAGCGGTCTTCTCTCCTTCTAGTATCAACTCTCTGGTAGTAGATTATTGAAGCCCCCAATGACTACCCAACACACAAATTTGTGATATATATAGGAATGGGTCAGCAGCATTCTCTGATCTGCATTCTCTGAAATGTCAGATGTACATCTCTACAAAAGCAAATAAGTGTGAAAAAACAACAGAATATGTAATTAAGGTGAAGGTCAGGATGCATATGCTCTTGGATGTGATGTTTAGCACTCTCTCAGAGAACATAAGGTTTCCTTCCCTGTGGTATATTTCATGTTGGTAGAAAAAAACAGAAGCAAGGTAACAAACACATACAGTAAGTTAATGTCAACAAGAAAGAAGAAAATTGGGCAAGCATTTGATCCCCAAATCAACATGCTGGCAATTTGTTTCAGTTTGACCCGTGAAGATGTGGGTTAGAATTGATATTCAGTAACACACTCTTATTGTAAGAGGCAATTACTGGGATCGGATGGCCAGACTCACTTGGTTGACAGATGTCATTGATTCCCTTTTGTTTAGATTGATGCTCATGATGTTGATACCTGGATTGTTTGGTCTAGACTTGATTATTTACAGCCTGTGACTAAAATATTTCTGATCCAAAATGATATTGTGTTGCAAATTTACGGTGTTGCTGCTAACACATTGGTTTAGGTTGGTTGATGTTGCAATAGTCAGAGAGGCCTGTTAGTTTCGGTATTCACCAGCACACCTTGAAGTGATTGACAAGACAATCTCAGAAAGGACAGTATGTATTCTCACTGCTTATGACGGGGGATACTCTGTCTCAGCTGTCAGTGGCACTTGTTTCTTCATCATATAACAGTTAGGCTCACAGTCTGTATCATCACAGCTATTTACAATAGGATGCATGGTCTGTACATTGTCATAACAACATATGACTGTATGAATCATAGTCTTTACAGTGCGACATAGTGTCTATGTTACTATCACAATAGTTACCAGTCATTGCAACTTGTAGTGATAGGACGTCTCTATGTCATCACAGGAGCGAACACTAAGACACACAGTATGTCATCATTACAGCTTGTAGCAATAGGATGTCTCTCTGTCTCTGTGTCATCACATTATTGAACACTAGGACACACAGTATGTCATCATTACAGCTTGTAGCAATAGGATGTCTCTCTGTCTCTGTGTCATCACATTATCGAACACTAGGAAACACAGTCTGTCATCATTACAGCTTGTAGCAATAGGACGTCTTTCTATCATCATCACATTCACTGAACAACAGGGCTCATGGTCTCGGCCATCATCACACCACTGAACAACAGGGCTCGTGTTGTCTGTCATGACAGCACTGTACAATAGGCCACACAGTCTCTTTGTCATCATCACAGCAATGAACAGTATGCCACACATTCCCTGTCATCATCACATCACTGAACAATAGGTCACACGTTCTCAGCCATTACTGCCCCAGCCAGGTAGACCAAAGCAAGGAAAACACACTGCTTTGTTGGATCATGATTGTATTATATGATCTAGCGGCTCTTGAGCACAGTAATTCATATTTATTGGCGTATTGAGAGCTGGCCGGACATATTGACTTGATTGTCTCTGTACAGTACAACAGTCCATGATTGATGTGATGCATATCGATACTAGGAGTGGAGTGTCCGGAGGCACACAAAAGAACTGCCCGTGCTGGAGCCTTGTAGATGTTCTGGTGGTGCTTGTTCATGGTGAACGTCTGTTGTGGCGTCCAATTAAAACCAATCTATTTAATGTCATTTTAGTGTATTGATGGTGTGGAGAAACAATGGGTCTCTTTCATCCTGGGTCAGGATAGGTGGTTAGTTTGTATGGACTGGATTATGGATTGAGCTCGGTGGATTGTAAAATGTGAACTCTCGTTCTGTGTTTGTGACTTGGAGTTGATCTTTATGACCTTCAGAACTAACAAGGGGGTCCCCCAAGATGGTTAATGTATTTGCTGACAGAATTTGAGGTTTGTCTTTGCAATGTCAATGCTAAAAAATATATGTCATAAATAAACATAAATGGGTAGTCAAAATAAATTTTAAAAAATAAATAGAAAAATCGTGTCCTTGACTACGCCAAAGGAGAGAGTAGTGGTCACAGTAAAATTGCAGCACAGTTGGTTGTTAGTTGGTTGTTAGTTGGTTGTTAGTAATATTACAGCCATATGAAGGTGGTCTATAAACAATCTGGATCAGACAAGCCAGTTATCAACAGCATGAGCACCGATCTACTTTACAGGCTCTGTGAAGACAAGCATTAATTGTAGACCATTATGACAGCATTAGTTTTGATGATGTCACAGCCTTTATTCGTCCCTTTCTCAGTCTGTTTGATGTCATCCAATAAGAACAAAACCTCCTTTGTAGGACCTTCAATTTGTGTTATTTGTCAACACTGACATTACTGACGAGTGATAATTTCATCTGTAAGTTGATATGGCATACAGCAAAGGTCGATATCACTGGCCTTCTACCAGCTGGTGACGATTTGTTTTCTGAACCTTCCCATAATGCAAGACTGCTGAAGAAGCTTCATGTGTATTGAAGCTCGGGTCCTGTAGAAGCGTTGAGGAATAGGATCAATATGATGATGCTTTGTTAGCTCTCAACTATATTGTGGCCTTCCATGTATCCATATGTAAAAGTGGTATTGCTGGTTGATATTTAACATAAATATATCATGGTATTTACTTTTTGTTGTGAATATGTACATACCTTCTGCTCATGCTTGAAAACAAAAACACTTCCAGATCTGGACATATCTGTGCTTGTGTCAAGAGATCACTATTGGGATCAGGTGGTCAGGCTCACAAAATGTCATCTTTATGAATTACTATGAAATTGTAAAGATTTAAAAATTGAAAGTGAGAAAACCTTTTCCCTTTCTGTGAGAAATCTGTTCTAAAGTCTGTGAAAGTTTTACAAATTTTACTCCATCTTAAGCATGTGTTTGTGAATAACTATCAAACAGTAATGACACCAGGTGTTTGAGAAATTGTGCTTGCAAATAGCAGTCTCCAGCACAAAAAGGGAAGGAATTTCTTCACCTGAAACTAAAATTGGTACAACAAACAGTGATTAGCATCCTTTACCTCTTTTTTTGTTACTATTTATCAAATTTGGAAGTATCCACAGTAGGTGTACAAAATAATTTTGAAAGGCATTATTACAAGACAATTATCATTAGTATAGGAAGTGATTTTAATATCCCATAATCCATGTTACTGTTGGTAGCACCACCATGAGGCTAGTTTATTAGGGTTACTAGCATCAGTGAGCTGGAGGTGTTTGAGAGCCTGATTCGTGACCCATCCACAGCTAGGGAGAACGTGTAATGTATGTGATGTTGCGGTGTTGTGACGAGGCTGATTATCCGCCTGCCAATCTTGAGGCATTGATAGCCTCACTGTTACGGTCTTGGTGATATTTATTGCAGTCACATGACTGTTGTGTAATGAGTTGCCCAGGGCCCAAGGGAGCCAATGTCCCATGTGATGAATAACATGATGCCGACCAGGCGATTATAGAACTAATTCTGTGCTGACATGCTGTACATGTGCTGACATAGCAATAATTGACATCTTTTTCCTCATATCAGCTTGTGGTTACTGTTTGGGATTATGAGACATCTGATAATCAGAAAATCTATGCTAGGTTGGTATGCTCAGATAACCTGGTGTTTATGATCCTATGACACAGTATCTTGTGCTGGTACATACAGATAACCTGGTGTTTATGATCCTAAGACACAGTATCTTATGTTGGTACATACAGACAACCTGGTGTATATAATCCTAAGACACAGTATCTTATGCCGGTACACATTAATAGCCTGGTGTATATAATGCTGAGACACAGTATCTTATGCTGGTACACACAGATAATCTGGTGTATATACTACTAAAACTTAGTATCTTATGCTGGTACACACAGATTGGGTATATGGTACTAAGATATACAGTATCCTATCTTTGCTCCCATGAATAACCTGGTATACACCAAGCCTCTGTATATCAACACATGTAGCTTTGATGTATCTATAGTGTTTGAAGTACAGCCTGGAGACAGTGAGGACCTTGTCAAAATGTCCTTAAACAAGCACCTTGTTAAACACCTTTATGTACATGCTCTCATATTTGAGTTTGTATAAAAAGAGTTATGCCATATACTAGATATTTAGACGATCTGTATCACATGTGTAATTGTACAGTATAACTTAGCAAGCAATTGAGTATCATCATTTACATCAATAGTGAAATGGGGAATAGGTGAGCCCTAAGTTAAAATTCAGTGTTCAGAGTTGCCTCCCTTGAGCATTGGTTCAAACCCCTGGTCAACATGAAAACGTGCCAAGGTTATCCTCACTATAGTACCCAGGAGCATAGATTTCTCCAAGGTAGACATCTGAGGCAGGCAAGACACTTTAGGCTTTGCACCAACAACATGCATGCCGCGATATAACCAGAACACTGTCTACAGTTGTGTTGAAACCAGTGAGTGAATGAGTGACTTTTGTTTTACGCCGCACTCAGCAATATTCCAGCTATATGGCGGCGATTTGTAAATAATTGAGTTTGGACCAGACAATCCATTGACCAACAACATGAGCATCGATCTGCACAGTTGGGAAGGGATGACATCACAGTGTCAGCCAAGTCAACGAGCCTGACCACCTGATCCCGTTAGTGGCCTCTTGCAGCAAGCAGAGTCACATTTTATAGCAAGCATGAGTTGCTGATTGTCTGTTCTACCCCGGGACCTTCACAGGTCGTTAAAACCAGAGAAGTAATGATATGATTACGTTGTCTTGGTTAAAACCAACTCGCTCAAGGTTGTGACCTGTTTCTGCAACCAGAGAGTGTGAGCCTAATGGTTAAAGTGTTTCCTCATCACAATGAAGGCCTAGGTTCCATTCTCCACATGTAAACAATTTGTGAGCCCATTTTTGCTGTGATGTTGCAGGAATATGGCCCAAAACTGCATAAAATCATACTCACTCACCCACTCACTCACCAACTTTCTCACTTCAGGAGACCAGTAACAGTGACACAATATACCAACAATGAAACCGCCAATCTGAAGAGGCTAATGTTTCCTCCTGATTCCCTAGTGAAAGATAATCCTCTATATTGTATCTGTTGTATGTTGTTCTGTATCACGCTGGCAGACATTTTCTTCCATAAATCGTATGTTGTTATTGGACAATGGTGGCAGCGATATCAGTGGCTCATTGTGTAACAGAGTTTGACAGTGTGGAAACTGTTACTTGGTATGGATCCACTGGGAATCCAGGCTTGTAGCAGGCGATTTGATTGGTTGGGTTTCATGGCTCATTTACCGCTGGTTCAAAGAGTGTTCTTGTGCATGGATGATGTGGATGAGTTACTGGGTCTCAATTGTTTACAGACTGCTGTCATAGACCTAAAATATTGCAGTTAGATGTTGGACAAAAATACGAACATTCAAACTAATAAACAATCCTTCTCCTCTTCCTCTTCTATTTTCTCCTTTGTGTAATGAATGTTATTGTCATAATAGATCATCAGTCATTTACAGCGTAATGTTGTATGCCAGAATTGTACAGGCAAGATATTCTGTGAGTACAGACTATCCAAAGTACCAAGTCAGCAAATCTGTACTGAAGTGTGCAATTTAATTCTGTTGTACCACCCTCTCGTTATAAGAAATTGTTCATGTTATTTCTTTTATGTCATTAATTTCTTCAAGATCGTCAGAGAAAACATCAGTAGATCATGTGTCTCATGAATGTTTTCCAGCAACCATGGTCAAGGCACTGCTATTGAGAACTGAACCTTAATATTCAGAGAATGAATACATGTGTCATCACTGACATACAAGCATGGGTGACTGTTCAGATTGTGTAATGCATAAGAAAATATCCTTGAGCAACACAGTAAAAGAACTTTGATATGGGATCGCTCTACACTGACAAGGTATTTTACCTAGGGTAAGAAGGACAAATACTGTAATAGTGATAAGGACAAACCCTATACTGCAATCGAACATTAGTGAAGGCAACTCCTATACTTATGGAGCATTAGGGCAGGCCCTGTAGTATTTGCATTAGTAAGGGGAATTCCTGTAGTGTTGGAATATGAGAACAGTGAAACTCTTGTGGTGTTGAAACATTAGTACAGGAAAACTCCTGTAGTGTTGAAGCATTAGTACAGGGAAATTCCTGTAGATTTGAAGCATAAGTACAGTGAAACCCTTGTGGTGTTGAAACATTAGTACAGAGAGTCTTGTAGTGTTGAAGTATTAGTACAGGGAACTTCCTGTGGTTTTGAAGCATTAATACAGGGAAACTCATACAGTTTTGGAGCATGAGTACAGTGAAACCCTTGTGGTGTTGAAACATTAGTACAGAGAGTCTTGTAGTCTGGAAACATTAGTACAGGGAAACTCCTGTAGTGTTGAAGCATCAGTACAGGGAGCTCCTGTAGTGTTGAAGCATCAGTACAGGGAACTCCTGTAGTGTTGAAGCATCAGTATAGGGAACTCCTGTAGTGTTGAAGCATTAGTACACTGAAACTCCTGTAGTGTTGAAACATCAGTACAGGGAAACACTTGTAGTGTTGAAGCATCAGTACAGGGAAACTCCTGTGGTGTTTAAGCATCAATACAGGGAACTCCTGTAGTGTTGAAGCATCAGTACAGGGAAACTCCTGTAGTGTTGAAGCATCAGTACAGGGAAACTCCTGTAGTGTTGAAGCATCAGTACAGGAAACTCCTGTAGTGTTTAAGCATCAATACAGGGAAACTCCTGTAGTGTTGAAGCATCAGTACAGGGAACTCCTTCATTCAGACTTTCATACAATGTCTTGGTTTGTGTGTTCGCTCGCAACAGTGAAAATTTAGGTTTGCGGGTCTAAGTCACCTATTTCCCAGTCACCTATACTTGTTGGATGAGTGGATTGGGTGGCAGGGTTCAGGGACATAACTGCCTTTTGTGTCTTTGTGTACATTTCAGGAATATTCCTGTGGTCATTGTTAAACAATACACACTGTTGTAATTTACATGTATTCAATTGCTGTTCTTATTCTTTCAGTAATCGAACAAAATATTGAACAAGAGGAGCATTCCAACAAATCGTCAGCAGACCTCAGAATTAGGAAAACACAGGTACTGTAGCAACTGCTTTGTATAAGGATTTCATGTTACTGCCTAGTTGGAAGATGGATGTTTACAAATGACTGCATTCATGATGACTTTATGCTATAAACAGATTTCAGCTGCCCGTGAATACGATCAAATACATCCTCTGTCATTGTGTCGATGCTGGGAATTACCTCTTCTATTCATTCCCAACACTTGTAAACCCTTTGAAGTTTGGTTACTTGATCAAACTAGAAATCACCCAAGTAACTAAATCTGTTAGCTGAATGTGTGACTCCGCTGAAAATCAATACCATATTCTTCAAGGGTTGCAGGAATGCCAGGCAATTAATAGTTCACATGAGTTGTCTCCCCTTAATGTACACAATGGTTGGATTCTACAATAATAGCTTGAGAATGTTATTAGATATTTTACATTAAATCATTTTTGGAGTGGTAGAGGACAAATGGAAGTATGATGTCGTTCTATGAAAACAAAAATATTTTGTTCTGTGTTTCGCAGTGTACTGGTTGTATTGATCAGTATTTGAAGGCATTAGTTTAGTTTTGTTGTTGTTTCATTTGTGTATCAGGTGGCTAGCTGAATGAATCTTCATTCAACTGAGGACACCAAGGGATTGTTTGTCTCCCTCCGAGGCACAAGAGACTAAATTAGAAAATGTATCCTATTCACATTAAGAATGGTTTGGGCAAATCTAGATTACTTCAGGTCTGAAATGAAGCGTTGTTCAGGGTTCCATTTTAAATTTACTCTGTGGAAATGTATTTTCAAATAAACTAACTCCATTTCTTGATCTAAGTGTCATTCTGAGGGCCTGTGATTGTTTTTTACTCTCTCGTGTATGTGGAAGGAAGTACTCTCTTTATGCAGAGAAAAAAATATGGGGAACAATTTTCTCATCAGATAAATTTCAGGTTCATATTTTTTTGTAACATTTTTTCCAAGCTTCTGCTTATTGCAGTGTATTTATCAAAAGAAAGTTCAAGTGTTTTGGAGGGGCTTGTCAAGACCAGTATTTTTCATTGGCTGAATTCAAGAACCTCTTGGTAAGATCAGATGAACAGCAGTGCCTTTGATTGTCTTCCTAGTGATTGAGCAGCAGAATAACACCATTTTTTGTTGTGTTTTCTTTTTTTTCATTATTGTAGTTTTGATAATGCCAGTTGTTCCCAAAGGTGGATGGTAATGTTTGCTGAATTTGAAGTATTCACCAGCCCACCCAGGGAGAGTACAAAGTTCAAGTTTTGAATAGAATCAGTAACTTGTGCGTTCTTTGCACGAAATGTCGCCTCATTAACTTTCCTGAAGCAACTATTGATTTGCCATGCTGAAATGTAGAACAAAAATCTTGCCCGAGAAGAAAGTGAAAACATAATCATTAGCCTTTTTATGCCAGTGAGATGAACAAAAACGTAGCAGTTTTAAAGAGAGGGCATCTACTTAGCATTGATTAGCTTGGCTTGTCAGATTTGAGTAGGAGAGGTTGTTGGTTATAAGGGGCATCAGGTGATATTGAGTATTGGGGCACCAGGGGGATGTTAATCATTGGGGCACAAAGGGATGTTGAATATAGGGGCACCAGGCGATTTTGTGTATAGGGCCACCAAGGGGATGTTGACTATTGGGGCACCAGATGATGTTGAATATAGGGGCACTAGAGGATGCTTAAAGGAATGATAAGGATTAAAGGAATATAGCTTGGATATAGTTGCAGTATAGCTTAGAAATAGGAGGAATGTGGATGAATAGTACTAGGCTTGGATAAACTGAAACATTGCTTGAAGGCTCATATTGCTGAGATGTTCTTGGACTATATTTTTAGTTATTGAAAAGATGAAGCAGGGAGATATTGCTTGGTAATACTGCTAATTTATTGCTTTTATATAGCTTGTATATTGCTGGGATGTTGAAATGAACCTCTACCCCTCAGATGACTTTCGCCTGACAAACTTTAATCTTAACATTTGTTTCAGCTAGAATAAGCCTCTGATATCTCTTACATGTTGAGTATTGATTGCTGTACGCAGGATGACTTCAGGGATCATCCATGTTCAGTTTATGTGTGTTGTCAAAGAATTTCTTGGTTCTGAAGTAGCAAAATCAATATCTTTAGTGCCAGATTTTCATCCATATTCATTGCTTAAAATTCTTATACAGGTGCTGTTATTAAAGAGTGAGTCAAGTTTGTGTATAAGTTGATTTGATATGTATCCTAACTGCTGCCCTGTTCGGAGAGTGTCTTGTACTTGGTGCTTCCTTGCATCTTGATTGGCACTCACTCAAGGGAGTGAGTGAGTTCAGCTTTACGCCACTTTTAGCAATATTCCAGCAATATCATAGCGAGGACACCAGAAATTGGCTTCACTCATTGTACCCATGTGGAGAATCAAGATCTTCAGGAAGAAAAGCGAATGCTTTATCCACTAAGCTTCTCCACTACCCTGACACCAAGTGGATAAAACCCTTCGCTGTGAAGTGTGTCAGAGTGTTACACCACCTGCTGGAAATGGTGTCTCTGGGTTAAGCAGGTGGCGAGTGCGGTGACATCACTGATAGCACATCACTGCACTTCGCCTGTTGGATAGCTGCTCATTGTACCATCCACTGGATTGTCTGGTCAAGACTCAGATATTCACAGAACTTTGCCATAAAGCTGAAACAGAGCACTGTATGGTATTACAATGAGAAACCAAGTCGGTATCGTTAACAGCTTTCATTCAGCTGAAGTAGATAATTCAAATAATCCCAGATTATTGTAAATTTTCAATTTAAAAATTCAGTGGTTACAATGGGGGATAAGGCAGTGAAGTAATTTCTCTTTCAGCCTTCGTCATCAGTCAGTAAATATTACGTCAAGGGTCACTAGTGCCCTGTACTCACAAAGCGATCTTAGTGCTATAATGATGATAACGCACATTCTCCAACACAGGCTTAAGATAGTCATAATGCTATGAACACTTTGTGTAAGTGGGCCCTGGTTATATAAGGGGACATAACTCTGTGCATTTGGTTGTGAACTCTTGATTTGTGAACAGGTGGTGAAATGAATCCTGATTTACCATGAATGTAGTAAATTATGCATACTTGCAGCCTTAACCATCCAGAACCTGCTACTCGTCAGCCTTTTACTTCATTTCTCAAGCTGAGACTCTGTGATGTAATTGAAATATTGTTTAAAACACTATCAAGTCCAATTCACTCACTCTATGACCCTCTCAGGTTGAAAAAGTGGGATAAGATTTATAGCTGTGACTTTTGTTGAAACTTTTTCTGTTTTCGCATTGTATTGAATGTGTTCAGTGTGAGAGTGTAAAAGATATGTGACTTAAAAACACCTCTTTAAGTCATAACATTAGGTGTCAGTATCATCATGAATTGGTAATGCCATCTTGCACTGGCATCGATTTAGACTTTGGGTTATTATCAGTCTCAGGTCTTTGACACTTTTTTAAGTTGGTTTACCCAAATATTTGGTCTAAAATTTAGTGTAGGTAACTGAGAAAAAAAATCAGTTTCAAGGTTGAAACTTATGGGTGAAATGCAAAAAAAGTACAATTGTCGAAGATGAATAAATGTGTTTTTTTTTGTCAGAGTAAAGAGGAAAATGGGGATTATTCACCAATGATTTTAAAAAAGTGGTAATTTATTTCTGTTTCCATTTTTCTGAATCGATTCGGCCAAAATGTTTTGTGTTCTTTCAGAAAATGTTACTAGTTTTGTAAACCAACTAAGAAAGTATGTGGTCTGAGCAGGTACAGTTGAATCTCTGAACCCTAGCTCTTATTTCTGTTGTCAGTGGGAAGCTGTAGGTACGGTGGGAGTAATCAGGTCACCATGGTTTTCTTGTAGTATGCGACTATCTCGCGTCAGTTTATTGACGCTATGGGCGAGTACAACAAGGCCCAGCTTGACTACCGAGATCGCTGCAAATATAGGATACAGCGTCAAATGGAGATCAGTAAGAACATCACGGGTTTTCTGTAGACATAGAAACCTTTTATTATTATCATTCAGAGTATTTTGTTTTGTGCAAATCAGTTGTCTCCTTGGCTTCTGGTACCTGTTTTGCAACTCTTTGGCACGTGGATTCTTGTCCACCTGGTGTCAAAATGAGTCGACCTGGACCAAGGGAGAGAACTGATCTACATCATTCTTAGCTAGAAGCTGTTATTATTTTGAATTGCAGAGTGTGGCAGTCATTCATGATTCCTTTTCTTTTTTTCTGATACTCAGCATGCCACGTTATCACGCAAATTTGTTGAAGTTATGAACGATTACAACGCATGCCAGATCGACTATCGGGAGAGGTGTAAAGGCCGCATCCAAAGACAGTTGGAGATCAGTAAGCTGAGTTACCTCCCCTTGTTAGAGTTAGACTACAGACAGCATGTTAACTTGGCATGGGCAGTAATTGAAAAATCAATAAGTTGAAAATAGACACATTCTATGCCATATATAGTACATGTGTCATATAGATGTCTATGTTTGGAAATTTTAAAAAGCATGCTTGTCACTCAAAGCAAAACATTAGGATGAGTAGTAGAGTGTATCACCTAGGATTTTAGAAGTGATAAAATGCAAATATATGAGGAAATATAGAGACGAGATTTTCAAGTAATGAATTTTCAGGTTCAAACAAATTAAAAGAAAGAGAGCTTAGATTAGCATAGAAAGAGCTGCATGGAATTTGAATATCAGTTAGGATCATGTGAATATGTTAGTGGTAGAAATGGTCTAGTAATTAGATTACCCGCCAAGTGAATATCTGCTTAATATATTGTATTTGATAGATATTTGTTCAAAATGCTTTAATTTTACGTAATGTGCTCATTACGTTTGCGCATAAGCTAATGCTAGTACAACACTGACGGCGAGGATGAGGTGACTCAATACTGCATGCTGTATATTATATATATCAATATATATCCATACAGCTGTGGTTTATATTCCACATATAACCTGGACATTGTGATCAGTGCTCTGAGTATCTATAGCCTGCAGTTTATATAGCATATCATGCACCATTCTCATCTTTCAACACAAACTTTTAGAAGTGCAAATATTCTATCATCTAGACCTCATCCTCCACAGTTATATAAATCTATTTTTCATCAATATGGCTAGTGTTTGCTTTGTGCATTGAAACTCTTTACCACATATTCAACATACTGAGAAACGTTATTTTCTTTTGAGTTTTTTCTTTGCTCATGAATTACATACTTCCTTACTTACATTTTCGTGATAATTATAATCTTTTACAATGGTTCTTGCGAGTTTGTTTTGTTAAACGTTGTATTGTATGAGACAGATATTTCCATGTATTTATGGATATTTTTAAGAAAATGAAAGTTTCAAGTTTGAATTTATTTAATAGATTCATTTTATAAATTTTTGTTGATCAGTCAGAATATTTATGATTCTCTGTGTTGGAATTGACAGAATTTGGCCTTGACCTTGTTCCACAAATCTGTCTCAGCACCATGTCTATCTTAATCCAGAACTCTGACATAGTCTCTGATAGACATGGAGCTACAGTCACTTTGTGGGAAAAGGTAGTGTAAGCAACATAAAGTGTGGAATGTCATGTAATTTAGCACATGTTCATTTAAGATATGGCATTAATGACATAGTGATATACAGTGTACTGTAATGATGTGTAGTATAAACATTGATGTATAGTTGAACACATTGATATAGATTATAACATACTGATGTAGATACAACACATATTGGACTGTTGTCATCCAGAGGCAGGAGAGAGTCTTACATAATAAGCTTTTCACAATTATACTCAATAACAGATTAGCACACAATATCATTTTGAAATACATACTTGATTAGAGCAGCAAATATTAATGTTCTGTAATGGATTTTAAAATATTTTTAAATTTTGAAAGATAGGTTAAGTATTTCAGTCACCATCTGTAACTTTGTTGTTAGAAATTAAATCTGTCAGAACTCGCCTGGCTCTGAAAACACATGTTATAGCAATGTTCACTGTCTACACAATCAGTTAAGTAACTAGCTTCTGTTTCTCATTTTAGCTGGTAGAACAACAACCAATGAGGAGCTGGAGGATATGCTTGAGTCTGGTAACCCGGCCATATTCACACAAGGGGTATGTACCCATCTAGCCATATTCACCCAAGGGCATGTACCCTTCAGGATGTATTCACACAAGGGAATGTACCCATCTAGATGTCTTTACACAAGGGCTATGTATCCATGTAGTCACCTTCACACAAGGGGATGTACCCATTTCCTTTATGCTGACCCAAGGATTACATCTAGTCATATTCACCCAGGGGTACATACACCGTCAAGTCTCATTTATCTGACATCGTCCATTGCATAGCAAATTGTCCGATTAACGAGGATGTCGGATTAAATAATTGAGACTAAATTACATTTATTCAATTTGTTACCAACAAAAGCATCAGATACAGCTGACTGTCGGATAAATGGAGATCGGATTAGTGAGATTTGACTGTACAGTCATAATCACTCAAGGTTTGTATACCCTTCTTGTCATAATCAGACAAGGGGAATGTATGCATCTAGTGACATTGTTCCCCACATTTTGTTGATATCATGATGTTAATCTCTGTGTTTTCAGATCATCATGGAGACGCAACAAGCGAAACAAACATTAGCGGACATAGAAGCCCGGCATAATGACATCATCAAGCTGGAGAACAGTATACGAGAGCTGCATGATATGTTTATGGATATGGCCATGTTGGTAGAACAACAGGTATGTTGGTAAAACAAGTGTCAGTGTTGTTAGAGTCATCTATAGAACAACCAGTTTTTAGGATTGCAAGTTGGTAAAAGGTCAGGTTTGTTAGTAGAATAGTGGGTAGAACAACAACTTTATTAGTAGAACAGTGGGATCCTGTGTGTGGTCCTGTGTACAGAGCTCAGGTCATGAATCAGTCAAAGTTAAGCAACATGGAATTTTGACAGTCCTTGGATGGGTGACCATGTTTGGCAGCTTGACTCCTGAGAGTTTTTAGGACTTCAGTCCTGCCCCACAACGAATCACATGTGGTGCATGTGGTCTCACCATAGGCAGGGGAGTTAGGTCAAAATTGCCTCTGTAGACAATAGGTACCTGGTGTTTTTGTAAAGTCATGTGACTATTGTGTTCTAGCATTGAACAGGCAGCTTGGGTTATCTGGAGCAATCACTGCTCTATAGAAGATGACATATTTTAAATGGGATTGACCACAATGCGGTCAGTCATGTTCAGAATGTGAATCAGTGTGGTCCAGACTGGATGCCTTCATCACGTCCTCAAGATACTGCTGAGTATGCAACAAATTACTGGTGAATTACTGGTGTACAGAAAGTGTTCGTGTTGCAGGGAGAGATGATAGATCGGATTGAGTACAATGTGGAACAGGCAGTAGACTACATAGAGACCGCTAAGATGGACACAAAGAAGGCTGTCAAGTATCAGAGTAAAGCAAGACGGGTAAGTTGACAGTATGTGGCAGATATATTTCATAGAGCCAACTGGTTTTTATATACAAGTGAGCTTGATCAGATATATTGTGTATGTCACTGAGATTCAGGTAGGATCTATTAGTTGAAATGAAGTTGTTTGAGTTGACAAGCTAAGGCAGATGTGGCTTACATTGTGGAGGTAGGGACAGTGGTTACACTGTTGGCTCATAGATTATACAAGTAGATGAAGATGGGTAGGTGGACTGGATGAGTTGGCTGGCTGATTCAGGCATATGTTGGAGGTAGGGACAATTATTATTCTACTGGCACAGTGAATGAAGACTGGTGAGTTGACAGGATGGGCAGATATATCATGCATATGTTGGAGATAAGGACAATCGTTATCCTATTGGTTCATTGAATGAAGATGGCTGTGATGACTGGATGGGCAGATATATCATGCATACGTTGGAGGTAGGGACAATCGTTATCCTATTGGTTCAGTGAATGAAGATGGGTGAGTTGACTAGATGGGCAGATATAACAAATATAGCCAGTAGATTGGGACAACAGTTATGACTTTTGGATCACGGTAAATAAACCCTGTGAGTTGACTTAGTGTGTTGACTGGCTGAGGCAGATATAGCATATGTAAGGGAAACCAAGGGCAGGTAATTTGAGACAGACAGTGATGGTAGTAGATCCAGGGTTTAGCATAGATTTAGTGAAGTGTGAAACCTCAACAAACAGAAGATACAATCTATACAAAACAACAATATGGCA
Source organism: Haliotis asinina (assembly GCF_037392515.1). NCBI lineage: Eukaryota > Metazoa > Mollusca > Gastropoda > Lepetellida > Haliotidae > Haliotis > Haliotis asinina. Next base: position 99,617,319 of record NC_090280.1, read on the forward strand.
CTATACAGAATACCTGTATATGTGAACTAATGATGCCATGATGCATCCATACTTTTTCTAAGATATACAATTATTGATACATTGAAAACTGTATCTATATTTAGTTTTGAAATTATTAGTCAAAATATATTTTTGTATCATTTACATTTTGCAGTCATGTTTTTTGACTTTATGAGAGCTATATATGATTATTTTTCAAGCACAAAGATGGGAAATTAGAACTTTTTATCTCTGTGAATAAAAAATGTTGATCTTTTCATGGACAATTATAGAATATGCAGTATTAATGTTCAAAATGTAACTAAATTTGTGCAATATTGCCGCGAAAATAGTTATCGTGATACGTATCGAATCATGACATTGGGTATCGTGATATGTATCTCTTCATGAAACAAATGTATCATGACATCCCTAGTGCATACCATGGATCTTCTACTGTAGCCTGTTTAGCTGAGTATTGTCCTTAGAATGTGTAAATAGAATTTAAGTTTCTGAGCATGTTTGAAGTTCTTTTTGTGATTCTGTCCATTGTATTGAATTTTTGAGTTTTAATTATGTTTTTGAGATGCCTTTTGGATGTAAATTTGATTTATCCTGTTGTAGTGCCATGACATTTCTCAGCATGATTTTATTGTCATTTTCTTATTTTCAATGTTTAATGTCATTGTATTTTTCTGTTTTTCAGAAAAAGATTATTATCATTATTTGTGTGTTTGTTCTGTTGGCCGTTATCGCACTGATAGTTGGAGTGACAGTTGGCACCGGATAGTCGTCGGCCTTCACCTTTCCTTCCTGAGTTATGTCATGTTTGTCACACTATTTATTGTGCTCATTTCACCATGGTAACAAGAAGGAGCAAAGACTCTCCTAGCGCCTTCAGTGATCGGAGGTCTCTGTCCCAGAAAGCTCTAAGTTGTGACTTTATGTTTAGTAATGTGAATGTGGGTGACATTAAGAGACTAGGAAAAGTACCTTCCATGGACACAATACATTCCGTGACATATTTACACTATAGCTTTTGTTAAGTATTGCTGACATCAGAATAACATTGACTGAAATATCAAAAACTGTTGAAGGGGCCCCAAGATGCTATTTCATCTCAAATATTAACTAAAATAATCTGGTCTTAAATTTTGAGAAAAAACTATATTTCTGCATGTTATCTTTGCTGTAGCTATTTTAACCAGGGCGCTGGAGTGGCCTAGTGGTTAAAGCTTGCTTGTCAGGCAGAAGAGCTGGGTTCGATTCCCCACATGGGTAAAATGTGTGAAGCCTGTTTCCGGTGTCTCCCACTGTGATATCGCTTGAATATTGCTAAAGCCATACTCACTCACTCACTCACTCAATATTTTACCCAACCAGTGGGAACTAAATGGCAACTAAGGTCAGTTCTAAACACAACATCTGAGTAAAACATGAATAGAAAAAATAACTACAAGAAAACTTTCCTCCCGTATTGAATTCATCTGAAATTTGTTTCACTTTGACTGTCTAATCCTGCATTCTATCCCCAAGAAATGAACACTTCCTACTCAGTAGCTACCTCACTCACCCACAACATCTGGATGTAAAGTCACAAGGTTGGAGTATCTCAACCAGTCGCTTTTTTACCACTTTTACTTTGTTACACTGAGTTTTACCCAGACTCTGATATTTGTATGTCATACTGATCACAACTGGATGTAAGTCATGCTGTCATGCAGCTCATAGACTGCTTCCCACAGAGGCACTAGGATTGTAGAATTAATGGATGTGTCCTTGTTCTGGTGGTCGTGTTATGATGCTTGGCAAAAACTCATATTCATTTGTTTTCAGATTGAAATATATTTGGGAATCAGCACTTTCTGTTTTTGTTATTATTAAGTTGAACCAGAAAGGTTTGGGGACCTGAATATTTGGGAGATATTTTTTTGTGGTGAAGACTAATCACACAAATTTATTGAAATAGCTTGAATATTCATGATCCTAACTTTTTTGTCACTGTTGATATTTTTGCTTAAATTTATGTGAATCAATTTCATAAAAAAATCACCAGAATACTAATATCAGGGACACCTCCATTATTTCTGTAATGCCTTCCTTTCCATGTGCAGAGAATGAGAAGCATATTGTGTGCTATAAATATATTTTAGATATTTCTGTACATTTTGATTTAAATGCATTTTTCTGTTCAGCCTGAATAACTAATTGTACAATGTTAGCAATATAGTGTAGACAGAATACATTAATTTAATAGAGAGCCGAACTGAATCAGCATGAACACATTTGTCATATGAATAAAACTGCTTGAAACTTAGAAAATAGATTTTCATTTATTAGGCCAGATAAATTTCATAGTATTTCAAGTTTCATGTTTTAAGAAGGTTAACTAAAGTTAATTCAACTGAGGTGTAGAAAGCAACTAGTTGCTATTTTGGCATAGTGCTAGCTGTCTCTAGATATGATGTGACTACAGTTTTTTAGTTTTGAGTTAGGTATTAGTATTTTTATTGGTTGGAGAAAACAAGTATGATTGTGGACGATGGTGCTGGTGTTATTCAGGTTGTACAGATGTACAGTCTGTAGTACAGTGTACAGTCTATGGTACACTGTATACTGTGGTACTGTTGTGCAGTTTCTTCATTGCTCATTGTGTACCTACTTGTTGATTGTTGATTTACTGTTTTACACGTTGACTGTACAGCACTGTACAGACATGTAGCCATAGCAACCAAATGTCACAATAGACCCACAATACTAACCATAGTAACAACACTGTAAGGATGATGACCAAGGGCTCGATGTGTCTGTGTTGGCATGACTGGCGACAGCTCGATTTCTCCTAAACTGAAAGATGTATGAACGAACACAAGGTCAAGGCCACATGACATGTTTTACTGATAATTTGTTTCGACATTTCATCCAAGTTGAACCCTTAAATACAACCTCAGAATCCATTTTTATTTAATTTGAACAAATCAACTTTATTTTCAAATTAAAAATGACAAGAAAATGCTAACTTCCCACTAACACAATCATGAAAAACATTTGGCCAGATATATTTGTCCGTAAAACAGTGATGAAGTCATTGAAGGTAATTCATGTTTGATCAGTTCTGCTACCAGATCATGTTCAAAATTATATAATTTCAAATCAGGCTTTTTGCTATTCTTGCAGTATTTTTTATGGTCACAGTATCCACTTTTTCATCTCTGGTTTCTCTAGATGTCACCACAAGGAACTACAGATAATACTGTATGGAGAGGTGGCAAATTTGCAATTTGCTGCATACAATTGTTTCAGTTACAGTCTAAAATCATTCAGAACATGTTTAAATAGATATACCAGCCTTCCTTAATCACCTCCAAGTATGTATGCCTAATTTAAATGAATTTGAAATATGAATCTAACTTGAAATCTACTTTTATAAACATCCAACATTTATGAGGACCTGTTTTCTAAAACCATATGGTTACATCAATGCGCTGAGGAAGGGATTGAGGGATGGGTGGAGACAGGTGTTACAATATGTTTTTCGATGTTGTTAATTGGGGCACTTTTGCTGAACAGTTGTCCTTGCAGTGTTGTCTTGGTTACCGTCACAGTAGTTTCAGGGTAGACAAATGATGTGTATATATGTATATTTTTAATCTTAATTGTGGTGCAGCATTGTTTATATCCAAATAGTACATAACACAAACATGTCACTAGAATCAATGTTTCTAATTCCCTGGTCACTTTCTAGCATGACATGACTGGTGGACCAGGACAAGGGAGATAACCCCATTCTGGTGTCAGTTTATGAGTACATTTTAAACTTTAAAAGGCAAATTTCAGTGTCTGAGCTTTGAGTCTGGGACAAAATACATCTTATTTGTGGGATCAATAGTTTGCTGAAGTATGAGAATTTACATATTTCAAGTTTTCACCAAATCATGGCAATGGTGCTGTTGAGCGTCTGAGTGAGGCTGTATTTTTAAAATCAGTATTCATGAACTATATGTTACAACATCACAAACTGTTACACTATAAAAAACATTCCAAGTATTCCCATATGAATGTGTATGTATTGAGTTATGTCCCTTGATAACTGTAGTAACCTTCACCTTGCAACTGTCTGTCTTCATGACCTTCCATATGTGCCAGACAGACATATTCCCCCAGGCTATAGCTTTCTGTCTGGATATTTACTTTTGTTTTTGCCGATATTATATTCCATGATTATAGGTATGGCTTACTTAATTTTTTGGGCATTAGTAGGCTAGTCAGAGTGTCCTAATGACTATTAATGCAACAGTAAGCAAGGATTAACTGCTGACCTGTAAGTGATTGTAGTGCTAGACTGTCTTAGCTGCTAATCTTATAGATCAGGGTGCTGTTGTACAAAACATCTTAGCACTAAGACTACCTTAAGTCTATGTTAAGGTATCTGACTTACAGCCAACTTAGTACTAAGATCACTTTGCACAATGGTACCCTAGGTCTGGGATGGCCAGATCAGGACACCCAATAGAAATTTTGGTAAAATTTTTGGAGTGCCAGACTAGCTATTCTCGAAATGTTTGTAGCCCTACAAACTTTGTAAACATATTCTTAAGACACTGGCTACGATCATAGTTAAGAATTCTTGGGGCTACGAACGTTCCGAGAATAAGGGCCCAGGACTTGTACAAAGTGATCTGTGCTACGACCTTCATAGCTTCTCTTTGATATCTCTAATGATACATTAATGGCTGGTAGATAGTTTTGTGTGAATGCTCCTGGATCTTGCATCACAGAGTGATCCTAGCCTATCGACCATTGTCATGGTGATATGATTGTGTTGTGGACAGAGGAAAGAGATACATAGTTACATAGCTCATCTTGGGATGTCGTCCAGTGAAAACGCTTGATGTGAAGTCTGTTGAAATCTGTCAGACAGTAATATAGTTCCTGTGAGCTTTCCTTCTGACTTTGCTGCAAGTATCTTTGATTCATCTGACCGAGATTGAATGTTTTGGTTCACAACTATAACCAGATATGAATACTAAGGAGAGCACATTTTATTCCTTGTAAATACAGCATAGAAACAGGGGATGTTGGTAGATCGAGTTGAAAATGACAAATCAGGAGAAATCAAGGTGGTAATGATGGCCTGATGCATTTCGAGGATTCCACTATTCAGCTGATATTTTTTTAAATAATGAATCTATCTATTTTTCAATAGATACTAAACTGAAGTAAAATAGACAAAACTAGTTCGGGCTCTAGGAGGCAATCTTGAGACATGGTGTGTTTCCTATTTGGGGAAATTATGGTATGTTTGTCTGTCTTCAGTATAGAAGAATTTATAGTTGCTATGGAAACTATAATGTGATTAAATTAAATCAAAGCTTTATTTGAGTGTATATAATATATCCTATGTTGTATTGTGTTACAAATAATTGTATTCATAGTTAAAGTGACTTTACAGTCAGGAAAGTAACTTTGTGTGGAGTTCAGAGAAAAAAAGGATCAGGTTTCTACGAAGTATATTACCCATATTATAAATCTGAATCATGATTTCACAAATAATTATTTTGCAACTTATTTTGAAATCAAAATACTCTACAGATGTAAAATTGATATCCTGTATAAATAAATTTTCTTGCAATGAACTTTTATATGCATATGCTAATTATTTAAGTGATTTGTTTGCTGAAAGGTGCAATATCTAATATATCTGGGGAATATAATAGAAATATAGCGATATATTGGGCATTAAAGGAAAGGGAAATCCCAACTTGGCTGTCTGTTAAAAAATAGACATAAAGATGTCACAGTAAATATGACAGTGAACTGATCAATATACAAATGTACAAACTTAATCGAGTAGTGTTAAAGCACTGCTGTGTGGACAAACTGTGATGTCATTGTTGATACAACAACTCAAATATACTATCATAAATGTCTGAAATTCGTAACAATTTGGGAGTGAAACGACTATGAATAATTTCTAAGCATAAAGTGAAAACTCACTGCTCATGGAAACAGTTTAAAATACAGTTGCACTCATTCAGAGAGCACTGATTGGTCTTGTGAATGTATTCCAGATTATTCCCTTGTTCAATACAGAAAAACAAATATTACGGTTTTCATCTACAAGGGCTCTCATTTGAGGTAGTTTTATAAATTAAGTTAGTACTGCTTTTTTTTTCATCTAGTATTACAGTAGGCCATGAAAATTAATCATTAATATTTTACCAACATGTGTAATTACAATAACCTTCGCAGTCCTCCTCAAAGATTAAGTATGGCTATGTATGTTTTGATTAATCATGCTTGCCAGTTGTAAATGCAGATTTGAATAACTGAGGGTGGAAACAAATTATTTGATGAGAATATGAAAGAAAAAAACATGATTATGTTGATAGGAAATCTGATCCATCAAATTTCTTTCGGGACAAATAAGGTGAACCTTGAACAGAAGCATAGATAGAACATGTTGCACTGGGCTTCCAATACACAGGACATTGTTTTGAGATTGTACATTTTGTTGTTTATTTTGTTTTCACTTGTGCTATTTAATACCTTGATAGGGATGTATCATACCTTTGTACGTGTACGCTTCTGATGTTGACACTTGAGAAGAAGTAGTGTAGTTTTTAACGGTTAGGTTTTAGAGTCAAGTGATAAATGAATTTAATTAGTTTCCATTTGCTCATTTAGTTGTGTATTATAGGATATTATTTTTGTGTCGAGTTTCGATTGTTATTGAGATAGTGTGTGAGCTGGATGCTGTCCAAAATGAAAATGTCCGCAGCTGAATATGTTCTCAGATGGATCACACTGTTTCCTCTGCACTGTCGTGTTTTCTGCATGTGTTTGTTTAGATATAAATTTGTCAATTTTCTGTTGATTCCTTATAGTAAATCTGTTAGACCAACCCATTTCCATCCTATTTTTCTGTGAATGTAGCATGTCCAGACAGATGGGTTTTCCATCTTTGAGGGGTGGTGGGCTAGTCCACTAACTGACCAGGTTGCTGCTAATCTGACCAGGAGTCAGGTATGATAACAGAGGTCTATACCAGACAGACTAGACTTTCTCTGGACCAAGGGCAGACAACTGTATAGAGTTGTTGGCCCTTTGTTAGAAATTGAGCTGGTCCGTATTTCTAATCCAACATTTTCAATGATCAGGAATCTTGGTCTGTCACAACAATACCTGTGCATATCTGCTTAACAAAAGTAGTTAATTTCTTCTCTAAACCAAACAGTTGTAAAGTGGTTGATGTGCTGTTCAAAGCAATCTTTTACACAACACACTCAACCCATTGTCTACGATAATTATCCCCGGTGTATATTATAGAAAAGGTACCCAGTATGACACATGTGGTCTTACAAGGGGTACAATGTAGAATCAGTCCCATAGTATCAAATTCTTGACTTTCCTTGAGTGGTAGAAGCAGGATAAACTACTGAAAACTCGTCTTTCACTGAAGTTAAGACCAGAATAGATCTGTTGTTCCCAAGAGTTTGTTGTGGTGTTCATGATTGAATAGACTACTTCCAACTTGGCAAATACTGAGGACACAGTTGTTCCTATTTAGATAGATTATGCTTTCGTCAAGCGTGTGAAAGATACACACACACTGCATCATCGTCAAGCAAATCAGGACTGGTCCATAGGTGTAGCATATTGTATCCAAGACAACATGTACTGATGTCTTGGTGTTAATGCGTATTGTTTCATCCACACAATGTAGGTAGAATGAGTGGTCATGTTGTTCAGACACACATCTTATTCAGTCCTGTATCATACAATGTCTGTCTCCCTGGAATGACGACACCCCACAGCACACTCTAACCTCCTCCTCAATCTGTCTAGGCGTGCTACATCAATTATCGTATTTGTTACATCTTCAACAATTCAGTTATTTTTTTGTAATTTTCTGTGATGCACATATGAGTCAGGAAATAAAACTTACCCAGTGATCTTGGCGTGACCTTTTTCTTTGCCTGCTGTGACATGTCCATACTTCAGTATCTTTCCTCCAAGAATCTTCATTCTGCTGGCTTAGACTAGCTGAAATCAAGATATCATGGCAGTCTAATAAACATTTATATTCTTATCACATCCTTTGCCTGATGTGTTGCCACACTGTGAACATCTGATAAAGTCAGGTTATATTTCCAGTCAGCCAAACAGCACCCATCTGTACAGATTCTCATTGCTGTGTCTTGAAAATGAACTGGAACAACCAGTTTCTGATGTACTCTGTGTCATTTCTAGTCCATGACATCTGCACCCAAAAAGGAAGTCACTGAAATATTATTTGTGTTTTGTGCAGATTTCTGGTATTTGGAGATTTCCAAATCAAGCAGTAAATAACATAGAACCATGATGGAGAGCTGACGTCTTATTGAGTGGTTTGGGGGCAGTGGGGTAGGCTTGCCTACCGGTTAAAATGTTTGCTTGTCACTCCGAAGACATGGGTTTGATCCCAACACGGGTACAATGTGTGAAGCCCATTTCTGTTGTCTCCGGATGTGAAATTGCTGGAGTCGTGCTAAAAGTGGTGTAAAACTAAACTCACTCACTTCTAGAATGGTTTTAGGTTGTGGAAGTTGAGTGAAATAAGCCATCTTGAAGTCCTCCCATGATTCTGCGAGGAACTTAAGGCTTGACTGATGTTTTGAAGCCTTGTCCTTAATCCAAGTGGATAAAATTTTCATGACATGATCAGACAAGAAGTGCTACAATATGTCTCGAACTGGATGCAAAAATATATGATAAAACATGCCACAGGGTTTATATGAGATTTTAAATCCTACCATCTGAGGGATAAACATGAGGGCATCAGTCCCGAGAGTATATCCCAAGGGTTAGGGTTTTAATCTCATGAAAACACGGGGGTTGATCAAACTTACAAACCGACTGAACTCATACTTTAGATATAATTTCAATATTTGGTATTTACTGTTGAAATGAACTGGGATGAGACTGACAGCCAACACCTTGCCTTGACATGCAATGCATGTGCCCTGCACATAAGCTGCCCCCACTACTTGTCTTGTGAGGACACAATTCATGCCGACAAACAATTTCATTCTTCACAGCCATCCTTTGTAGCTTAATGGATAAAACCACCGAACTTGTAGGGAAGGGTTGCAGGTTTGAAACCAGGTATCAACACCTGGTCTATGTTGGAAGTTATTGACAAAGTTATAATTTATGATCACATTCAGCAGGACAAAGTTCAATGAATCTTCAAGACATGCAATAACTCCAAGTCAATGGAGGTTTGTTTTACAATCCCAGGGATTTTGTAATAATCCCAGGAATGATACAGTCCTGTGGGATTTATGACACATAATGTGATAGGCAGTATAATTGGTGTGACGGCACTGAAGGTTTGTGGGATCAGAGATGAACATTTGATTCTCTGGGCTGGTTACTGGTTTGGTGGCTAAGGTTATGATAACTGTCCATTGTGTTGTCCATGATTAAGGTGTGTTACACAGCATGAGGTGAACAGTTGAGTTGTCGGAGATGTGAAGGGTGCAAACCAGGTGGTTTGTGATGAACACCAGGTGTTGCTGGAAGTACTCCGATGGACATACTTGGATAAGTATTCACTGCTTTATGTTGGGATGGGTTTGAATATTTTAAGCAATTTTTGATCAGTTTAAATTTATTCTTTCTTGTGTGTTTGTGCATGCACGTTTGTATGAAGTATGTATTGAATCCTCAGAATAACAGCAGAATTATGATCTTTTAGTTTTTATGTTAATTCATGATGAAGAATATTGTGTCATTTGGGCTGCAATTTTAAACTTTGCATCCCCCTATATAGTATTTCTGACATTAATTATGTATGCCCAAGTCCATCATTAGGCCATTCACTTTGGTTTCTTTGTTTGTGAAAATGTGGAAAATGTAGCAGAATCAACCTGACCAGGCTTTTTGTATACTGCTGAGAGTAAATATTGCTTTGACTAAAAACATGAATGAACCAGACTAATATGGATAAGGTCAGACCAAGTTTTTTCTTGTTTTACAGATCCGCCTGCCATATTTTTTCAAGAATAAAAAAAAAAAATAATTAAAGTGAATTTGCCCCGCCCAGAAAATAAAATCATATGGTTTCTATTGGCCAAAAATGTAAACTGAAAAGAAAATCTTTTCTTAGATAGTTTTTTGCCCCATATACACTTCATGAATTGTCAAAAGTAAAATACTTTGAGTACTTAAATGGAATATTACTTTGATTGGTGATTTTATTTTTATTTTATTTCCCCTCCTGCCTTTGTGTTTTCTGAGGACAAAAATCTGTAAAGCAAATAAAATTGGTTTGGCCTAAGAAAGAACATTCTTTAATGCTGAATCATGATTATAAAAACCATTTTAGATATATCGCGTTTATGAGGACCCAAGCCATGGCTTTTTCTTATCAGCAATAGACTAATCAAACTTGAAGATGATTGACAAGATCCTGTGGAATAACATCATTTTTTAATACTATTTTTGTAACATAAGACTATGGTTGTAATTCTGCAAAGCTCCATGTTGATGGTTCTTCTATAGTGATGCTCACCTCCCCTTTAAGGGCAAGTGGAGTAGTGTTATGGATGAATTGTTTCCTTGGCAAAGGCTTCGGTATGATTCTTTGCATACAGCAGTCACAATATATGACGTCTGTCTTATTCATTCCCTGTTGCTATTTGCTGACATATTTTTAAAAGTGACATAAAACTATACTTGTTAATGCATGTTATCTTTATGACTTGTAGTAAACTGTTTCTTGTTTCTGTGTTGCAGAAGAAAATCATGATCGCTATCTGTCTGATAGTGTTGGCAGTAGTCCTAGCTTCCACATTAGGCGGAGTGTTCGGTGGGTGAGGCTGATACTGATCGGCCAATCACAGTACTGCTGCAAGTACAGGCATCCAATCAACACCAGAGGCTTGGCTCAACCAATCGGAATTGACTTTTGTAATCACATGACATGAGCTGATGCCTACCAGCCCAGCAGAGTAGGATAGTGACAGCAGCATCTTGGCTAGTTGACCAAACTCTCACTGGTCTGGTCTCTGTTTTGTTTCTCAATGCACAGGCAAGTCAGTTATTTAGCTAACAGGAATTCACACTCTAAGGCCACAGCAAAATAATCACTTATTCGTCCAAATCGCTTTTTCCAAACTGCCTTGTTGACAAATCAGTTGTTATTTAGGGGGATTGGTTGGAGAAATGACAGGAGGCATGACAAGATCATTACTTTTTTTTCTGTGGTGAATGTTTAAAATATATCTGTATCACTTTAGATTTGACCAAAGAATCCTGAATTCTGTTCATGGACATATGGAGGTGCATAAAGAATATTCAACAAAAAATTTGAATTGGTTGAACTCTTTGAAATTAAATATTTTGGGAAAAAAATTGCCTGACAGAAAATCTGATGAACGAGTATTTAATTTTGTGTGGCCTTAATTGATATAGATTATGTATATAACATGTAGGACTTGTTGCTTCTGTGCCGCGGGTGACTGCACGAGGAATGGACAGACTGTTGGAGGAATAGACACATCTGGTCAGTTTGTATTCCATGGATGACATGCATGAGGGTCCACATGGGGCATGTCACAAGTCAGTCAGTAAAATTGGGGCCTGTAGTGAGTTGGCAGTATTTATTAAGCTTAGAAAAGAGCTCATGCTAGTAGCAGACAAGTTGTCAAGTTGACTGATTTCTTGTGTCGTTAAGTCATTATATATGACTTTTGGATATTCTAGCACAATTGTATAACAAAAAAGTTAAGTTGTAACTTCACTGTGCACTTTTTATGAACATTTTATATCTTTTTTTAAATGAGAATTTGACTCAGCTTTTGTTTTATGTGAATCAGTACACCCCATTAGGACCCTCACCCATGATTGCATCTGTGATTCCCTTGCTGACCATTGATTTTTGATTACCATGTTCAGACTTTGTTATGACCTTTGACCTCTGCTCATTTCCATGTGGCATGTTGTGCACCTGCAGATGGTTTTAGAGGACGCCTGTAGAGGTCATGTGATCACATGTAGTAGGTTCACATGTCAGCCACAATAGAACAGTTTGCCTTTTCATATTGCAGTTTTAATCATTTGAATCTTGTTTGGAAAAAAACATACCTGACAATGGGTTATGATGTAGTTTTGAAGATTTGAAAAACGTTGCATTTTCCTCCAGCTTTCAAGTGGTAAATATGAGTATATATTTTCAAGTACATTTTCCTCCCCGGGTATACGCAAAACACAAGCTATCACAACACATTGTAACCATTTTGTTGTAAAAACATGTTCCACAGTCTTTTCTAATATTGCAAGTAGTTTATAAAAGTAGACATTGCACATTTTGAGAGCATTTGAGAACCAGTGGTAAGAAAGCAGCATTTACCTGCTCTAAAGAGAATTAGGTTTGATCCAATTACAGAACATTTACAGGTTGGTGATCAAATCATTTTATTCTTGGAAGACACATTATTTTCTGTATAGAGCAACCTGATCTTTATGGCTACTTGACATTTTAACTACCACTTGGGTTACAGCCTGGTATTTGATTGAAAAGCCATGCAAATTGGAATTTCCCCTTTATTCATATCATCATGTTATTTGGAAAATCTTCCACTAATGGTAACAGCAGTTAATCCTGTGGATAGAATGAACAGTGATTTGCTCTGAGTAATGATCTTGTAGGTGATGAAAACTCCTCTACGCTAACCCTTTTCAATGGGTGTCAGTTTCTATTAGCAATCTTGTGGCTTATATTCTAAAATAATGGCAAGCGTGGCCTGTTGATGGGGGTTTTGGGGTGGTTTTGCAGTATTCTGTTCAGAGTTGCCTCTCATTGATATGCCAGGAATCTGCAACCATGGGTTTGTCAGGACTGTTCCTGTGCTCATGGGTTTGTAAAAGTATAGCCTAATGTTTCTGTCATTAGAATGTTCCCCCACATGAAGGTTATAGCCTGTTGGTATGCCATGTACTATAGAGACAGATCCCTGTTAAATGCATAGTCTGTCATTGGCACAAGCTTTAAAATACAAAGCAACAAATACACATTTCTGAGAACAAAGACAGACTGAAAATACATGTTCTGGATTTAGATAAATAAGTTCTATTTGGTTGTAATGTTTTGGGTGTTTAATACATCCTGTCATTTCACAGCTCCTATTCTCAAAGGGGAGTACCACTCAAGGAGTCTTCAGTGGCAATTTTCCTTTGCCATGATTGAACAGTCTGGATCAGATGGGTAAATGACAAATTACAAGTTGTTTCACAAAGCCTAATTTGTTTGGATGGAGAACCCACACTTTCTTCATTGAGATTTTGTTCTCAGTTTTGCCCCCAGTTCATCAGACTTGATCTCCTGTAGAAGTTTCCTCAGATATCGATATTGAGAGATACAGGGTCACAGTAAACATTTTGATATGATTGTGGGGACAGGTTGGTCTGGTCATTTGGGGAAAGTGTCATAAATAGCCATTATTTTAGTGATCTTAGGAGAAAAAGAGTTGACAACAGGAAAATGATAGCTGTTGGCTATCCAAGCTATCCTCCGCGTTTCAGTGTGTTATCCATGAAACCCTGATTATATACACCTGCCATGATTCATTATAGAGGTGAGAAGGTTGATTGTGACACATCTTGTGTCATCTGAATGGCATCTACTCCACATTTGGTATAGTGTTATCCGTGAAGCCCTGATTATATACACCTGCCATGATTTATTATAGAAGTGAGAAGGCTGATTGTGACAAGTCATCTGAACGGCATCTGCTAAAGGGGTCCATGCAGTGTGTCAGAATGACGATTGTTCTGCATTGTTTATCACCGGTTACTATGCATTCCAGGTAGATCATTCACCGTACCTAGACAGCTTGTATTATTATTATTATCATCATTGTTATCATATTATTGTTATCCACTGACATCTGAAATACTTGGTGAGTTATAGTCATCCTGCCTGTAACAGTGTTTCCATCATAGGTCATTTTTATGCCATACTTTCTTCTACCATGATATATCAGTGTAATAACATACTGTCCTGTTGTTCAGGAATATATCATAATGATAGCATACTGACTTGTAGCAGGATATATCTTACTTATAGCATTCTCTCCTGTACATGGATATGTAATTTTATTGCCTTATGGCTTCTTGTGCCAGGATATATTAATGTTTTTGCATACTGACTTGTTCAAGGATATATCATTCTCATGGCATCCTTTCTGGCACAGATATATATATCACTTCTATAGCCTGATGTTTCATACCAGGATATGTCATGCTGAAATGATACAGTCTTGTCCAAAGGTTTGATTCACCTACAGCAAACTGTCTTGCTGTACCAAATTATATCATTGTTATGACTGTCTTGTTGAACCAAGGCACCAGCAAAGTGTTGTATATCAGGGCATATGCGTGTTTTATTGTATGTCTTGTACCAAGATATATCACTGTTACAGTATCAATCTGCAAACTTGAATTTGACATTGATGATGCCCATGCGAACAACAGGATGACTTTAACTTGACAAACTGTCTCAAACATTCAGACCTTACATTTATCATGATGGATGCCTTGTATTGAGAGAAGATGGAAAAAATATGTCCTTGGTAATCCAGATTCGTATGTCGCCATTTTCCTGTGATAAACGCACTGGATCTTTATGGCTATAGGTTTGTTTTGAGCCCAAACAGAATAGTGTGGAAAGACAAGCAGTCCAGTTTAGTTGTTCTTGGGGCAAGAGAGCTCCTGAGCTGTAACAGATCTGACAGACTTGGATGGCTAGAGTTCAGGTGCAGTTGGGTTCAGAGCATTTGACCTGATAGATTGGAGATATACACTCGGTAATCAATAACTGGAAAGGTGGGGTATGTTGTTTATACTTCATAAAGGATTGGATAAAGGCAACAGGTCTACTGTGTGTGTGTGGTGGCACGCTAAGTGGTAAATGTAAGGCCTGGTGGTGTGGAGTGGAATACTGTATATCTGTGTACGTGTCTTGTGTGCCTGCTCTGTGGATTTCCCCTGCCATACAGATGGGACCATCGAGGTTACAACTCACTGCATCCTGTGCACCAATATCTCACTGGTTTGTACCACAACACGGTGTCCAATCACCAGTGAATATATACAACCAAGTATTGTGGAATAACAAACTGGTACCTGTCTCATGCTTTATTTCACCTAGTTGGCTTTGTGTTGTTTGCACAACGGAGGTGGGAGACCAGTTTATAATTACATGTTTCTATTTAGGGTCAGGTCATGAAACGAGGATGATCATGTTTGCACGGACCTAAACTAAGTATGAACTCTGTTTGAATCCTATGGTTGCTGATATCTAAGCAATCTGTGGGTTCGTCACATGGTTTTCATGTATATTGTTATTTGTGTGATGTAATCTGAAGGCTTGTTAGTCTGAATTTATTTATAAAAAAGAGGAATGACATTGGACACTGGTTGTATATAGTCGCAGGTGATGGAGAAACGTGTTTCAAACATGTGAAATATTGATGAAGACTACATCTTGTACATGATTGTAAATGAATAATATAATTATTCTACATTGACGTTTAGTATTACTAGTATGGTCAAGCAAGTATTACTGTCCAGGAAATAATGACTCCTTCTCTTTCTAGAAATTTATTCAGTAGATTAGATAATCTCATAAAAATCTTATCTTTTACTCAGATTCAACACTTCAGTAGGACGTTTCTGATTATATATACATATACAATTAAAAAAAAGTAGGGGATATTCCATTTTGTGAACAGACCACTAGCCTATGCCAGTGCATATGAGAAAAATTAATATTATTATATCCATACAGATGAAACATTTCCAAAGGAATGGAATAAATTCTCACATTCTCCATTAGTTTCTCTTTGTCTGTTTACTCCTTGGATTCTTCATTTGCATTTTATCAATCTTTTAGATCCAATATTCCCTACATTTTTTTAGTGATATATTATATATCCAATCGTTTCTCTGGGCTGTAACATCATCACTTGAACAAGTACCAAAGAACTATTATTTGTGTTGTGTATGGTTAATTTTACACTTCCAATTTTCAGAAGTTTTAGATCAGTCATCAGGCTGTACAAAAGTGGTATTGTATTGGAGTAAAAGATGTGAATTGTAAGAGATTGCAGATTAGCCTTTCTGCATGACATGTTAATAAGTGTGATGAATATTATATCACCTAGAAATAAGTCTTGAGATGCATGTGTCTTCACTGTGGAAGATGTTATGACTCATCTGTAGCTGAATTGCTACATTGCTCGATTTGTTTCATTGCATCATCACAATTACATGTTTCACCTTTTCATTTGATAAATGTTTTTGTGCCATATTCTTTCATTGTTTGATATGTAACTTTTACATATTTACATCTTGACATATTTCAGTTAGACACATTGGTGTGGCATAGATTTATTAGATATTTGCTGTAACTATCAGTATAGATATTGCTGGAATGAAACTACAGATCATGGCTGTGTTGTATGTCTTATTCGTATCAGGAGTATTATTGGAGAAATTACAACAGATGAAAATTATCACTTTCCTTTTTGTGTTAGAGAAGAGATTTTCTGCAGATTTTCCTTTCTTGCTACTTCTTGGGTAATTTTTTTTAATCCATAGCAAGAAATACATAAAAACACATCGTCCCTCAGTCCCCCAGCTAACTACTGCATTTAAACATCCTCATTATGGTTTGTGTTTTAATTCTTTGCAAAAATTAAATTCTAAATTATTTTGTTTGACAATATGCAAGTGTGAAGGAAATATGTTTAATACTGTTTGTCACCTGTGATAAGTTCAGTTGTGAAGCAAACAGTGTTCATTTGTATGGAAACCAGAGTGATATTCACGTAATCTCCACAGGACAAATGACGTATATTAGGTTTCTATGCAATATCGTGAATAATGGTCACCCTAAGGGAAAGGTTCTCATGTAGTATGTGATCATGTTGATTCATGTTGCAAGGTCAACTGGTCAACTGGTCAACTGCCCATTTACATTACTTGTCTTCGTCTTTTCAGAAACCTCAGATGTTGAGGAGTTGTCTCATAATGGCTGCCTTGGTAGCCATATTGAAAATCCAATTGGAACCCCAAGGGAAAGTTACCAGATAGTTGAAATGGATTAATCATTGTTTACCAACTAACTCACCTATCCATATTAGTACCATTCTACACATAATTTCTTATGTAAATGCTCTCAACATGTTTTCATTTTATGTGAAGATTTGACAACATATTCAGCAAATATCATCTGAGTTGCATCCCTTGACCTCACCAGGAACCTGTGATCTGTGGTCCAAATCCAATTTTGCCCCAGTTACATTTTTAGGTCTGTCTGCACCGTACCTGAGCATGTGTTCAACATCTGACACATGTATCAACGTTCTTGTGGAGTTATCTTCCTTGGGTATGCCACGGTTCAAACACAGATTTGCCAAAATTATTTTTGTTGGTTTATCAGCAGCAAACCTTTTGAGTGGGCTTTACAAAAGTGGTAAACATTTGCTACCTGAATCTCTTCAGACTTTCTGCTCACATTGAGCTGATATGCCATTATAGAACTGGAATAACATCCAATATGGCATTAAACCGACCCACTCACTCTCTGACAGGAGAATTTAAATGTTGGTATGTGACCACCAGAGTCTTTAGTATATTTAACTTCACCTCAAGCACATAAGACATGAAGTGATAGATTGATGTAAAGAAAGACCAGAAACAACTTCACTTCATGCATTTAAAAGCTTTTGGAAGGGAAAATTAACTGGAGGACATTGAAAAAGCTTGTCACAATCACAGAGTCCAGCTGAACACATTGCATTCTGGAATTTCTAGTGTTACTAATTCAACTCAGAGAAATGCTTAACATGAGTACCTGTTAGTTTATTTGATTTAATCAGTTACTGATATTCTGATTTTAAGGTTTACACAGTGTGGTCACAAGCAGTTGCACTCTAGGCATTGTAGATATAAGCTTGAAAATGCCGCTGATGTAAAGATATATGGCATTGGTTCTAGCTGGCATGGCATATTGTTTCAACCTTGCACTGTATTAATGTTTAACTTCAGAAATGCTATGTTCACCTTGCGATTGAATCTTGCTGAGATAAAGCAAGGCTTTATGAGTACTTATTGCTGGACCTCAACATCTGTTGGACAAAAAGTATTTTCCTGAATCTAGTTTTACCTGTGTCCAGATTTTGCTCAACATTTTATTTTATCTCATAAATGTTTTTATTGGATGTATGGGACTGTCCATGCTAACTGTTTGTTTGATGTCTTTTAAAAAGAAAACTTGCATTTAAATTTCATATTTTAGAAACTCAAAACTGTTGTCTGATAACATTTGTTCCAAACAGTTGCCATATTGGATAAATACAGGTTTCCTTCAGAATTTGTAAAAATATTTTTGAACCAAGGTAGACGAATGATATTTTGTAGTGATGAAAGTATTAAAATGTCTATTTCTTTATTCAGTGTGTCACTAAATTCTCATGTTTTACTGATTACACCTTTAATATTTTCATTCTCTATTTCATAACCGTTCTTTCAGTAGACAAGATAGTAACTTTTCGAAGTGTTGCTTTCGTATGACAGCCAAGTATACCATCGTGATAGCTAAGGTTTCATTTTCATGCATCGTTCATTTTTCTCTCAGTTTTTAGGTGATATGCATTCCAGTGTGTGAATATTGACATTCATTGACAAAAAAATCCTTTTTCGTAAATATTTGTAAGTTTCCACATTCTCACAGCAGTCGTTTGCGAGGGCCTCAATATGGCATCAAGTATTGGAGTTTTAATTTAATCCAGTTGTGTCCCATAGCAGCAGCAGTGTACGTGTAGTTGAGATCGCCGCCAGCGAGCAAGGGTGGTCACCGTAGCAACACAACTACACGTAGTTGTGGACGTGTCACAGTAGTGACCTTTGTGTATCGTCGTGATAGATGTAGTGACATCACCAGTTTCCTAATCTATGTAGACTTGGTAGGGTTTGTACGACAACAAATACTGAGAAATTAAAACTTTACTTCCCTCATAGTGTGTGTCTTTGTTGTACTTCAGTTCTTTATAGTGTCAGAAGTTTTTCAAGATGTTGTGCTTCATCCTATCATCTGTTTGAACTGTTATTCAATCAACAGGATTTGTGTTCATGCAGACCCGTGAGGATCTGTTTCATAACTGTCTTCAGTTATGCTTGTCGTAAAAGGACCGGGTGGTCAGACTCAATGACTTTGTTGATACGTCATTGTGTCCCAATTGCGTAGATTGATGCTCATGCTGTTGGTCACTGAATTGCCTGGTTCTGATGCAGTTATTTACAGATTGCTGCCATGGAGCTGGAATATTGCTGAGAGTGGGGTTAAAGCACTTTCCACAGAAATCTATGATAGTGGGTTGAAATCCCAGTTTGTTCCGATTTAAAAGAAGTCCTAGCACTATGCTTGTGGGATTGACCGTAGTGGCAATCATTTTGAATGTGCATCAATTTGGAGTTTTGGATTGTACCACACTGATAATGGGTTAAATCCTGGTCCTTTGTTTGTCCTCACTATATTGGTGCTTGTGAAAATTCACGTCCCTCCAAATTATCTTGCTATATTATAACTGTAATGGTGTGTTGTCAAATGACACTCTCAGTAATATAACAGCTGCCTGCAAACAATGCTTTCAGTTTGGACTGAGCAAACCAGTGATTGATATGATAAGCATTAATCCATATTATGGGGAAGGGATGACATGGTTATCAACCATGTCATCTCGACAATAAAATGAAATTGTCAGGTCCTATAATCCCGCACTGCCCCAGGTTTGATAAAAAGCCATGGATTTATTGCTTTTGGTAACTGTTATGTATATATATCAACTGTTTTCTTTATAGTGTCTCATTACACATTATTAAAGTCATCGACACTATCTAACAAAGGTACTGAATCACGTTATTAAAGTGAAAAGCATTTTGAAAAAAACTTATACTCAGTCAAGAAACTTATAATTTACAGCTAGACCTATTACCTCTTTGAAAACTTAGTCTTTATGCAGTTTGACCGAGTTTGTTTTCAGCGACTTTTAGCAATATTCCACCAACATCATGTCGGGGGACACCAGAAATGGGCTTCACACATTGTGGGGATTCGAGCCTGGGTGGAACGCTTTAACCACTAGGCTACCCCCACTGCCCCATGCAGAGATTATGATTACAGTATTTGTCTACTAAGCCAGAAATAGCAATCAGCTGTGCATACACTTTTTCACAGATCTCACTTACCAATAACAAAAAAAGTTATTGGAAGATACTGAAATTTTTACTTTTACACACTTTTACTGTGACCAGTTATTGAACACCTGCTGACCTGCAGATTTTAACTGTGAAAAACAATCAAGCATTAAAATATTAAGGCAAGCATACCTGGCAAAATGTATTATTCCAAACTACCCAAAACACGAAATACAATCACTATGTATATAACTTATAGTGAATTTAAGGGAACTTTGCCTAACTGGATGATTAGCAAATACAACATAACTGTTCCATATAATCAATGTACATATACACTTTATTTACAACAAACAACATTCATCAGAATTTGGGTTTCCGCTGTCGCCCTGTGTACTTTGTGTCTGGACGTACATCTCTGAAACAATGAATGTTCGGAATCGATCATCAAATATTTTGGGCTGTCAAGGAGAGTGAGTGAGTGAGTTTAGTTTTACGCTACTTTTAGAAATTTTCCTGCAATATCACAGCGTGGCACACCAGAAAATGGGCTTCACAAATTGTGCCCATGTGGGGAATCGAACCCAGGTCTTTGGCATGATGAGCAAACGCTGTAACCCCTAGACTACCCCACCACCCTCTGTCAAGAAGGATAACAGATTTTTTCAAATGTGGTAATTGGCCCACATTTTCTAACAGCAGCAGACACCCGGCCATTTCCAAGCAAATCCTGACTTCAGCATTACACAACCAGGATTGGCTGCAGTGGCCATTATTCATCCAAGTGGCCACTACTCCTGCCTTACTTACCTCCCCTGCCTCCGCCGTCTCTCTTTCTTCTCCATAATCCAGTCCCGGCTTTTCTTCACTGACTTCCCTCTGATTCCACGCATGCGTTCCCTAGCAACACAGCAAGTCCCCAACAATAAGAGAAGCAGCCAAGAAAAGCAAATTCATCCAAAATATTCTCATTAAAAGTTCAGAACACCCAGGGAACTCCAATGTAAGCATACATAATGAAATTCTTTTTCAACATAAACTATATCTTGAGTTGTTATTTCCAGTATTTAATTCTGCCAGAAATCACTCCAGCAACATGACAAAAGGGGTAAGCATCTGAAATGAGCAGCCACTTCAGTCTTCACTGTACCAGTGACTCGTTGCCTCCAACCTACCTCTTGTCTGAGTTGGCAATGTGGTTATGTTGCCCCTCTTGTGTCCCGAGTCCCTTGGGCAGCTGCTGTGCCACGCCCCCAGCAAACAGGCACAGGAACATCCTGCAGGAGATAGTGTCAGGTTTGTCAGTAGAAGTTTGGTAAGGACAAGGTAATACATTACAACATGGGACTATAGTTCAGTGGAGCTGGGTATCTTATAACACAAGCTAACAGAAGCAGAAACATTCATTATTCTAGCTAGTGCTAAGTGTGAGTGAACATGGATTAATGCCACTTTGAACAGTATTTCAGTTTTCTCTAACTTTGGGAGGTTATTACTGTAACTGAAATACTATTTTGAGCTTGATCTTTTGAGAATCCAGTAAGTAAATAAGTCCATGGAGTGTAGCCTTGATAACAAATCAGATGGCTCCCACTCAATCAGGAGGTAACTATGATATTTAGCATGATGACACATCAGCTACATACAATACAAGTTCTGGATTTCCTGTTAGTGTTATCCATCTACTGATTTAGAATGTTTATGTCACTTTGATAGTGACCCTTCCACCTACTTTTTAGCCTTGGTGCTGTTTGGGAAGTCGACGACAAGGCCGCCTGTGAAACCTGACTTCATTGCCTGCTGTGTGATGAGCTCTAGCTGTTTGACAGGGAAAAAGAAACATTCATCAGACATGATGAAGTCAACAAGGATGTCAATACAATAGACCCAATTACTAACCTCAAAATTACCTTTCGAATAAAAATTCACAAAGGCACATGTTTTGTTTTGATTATTGTGGAGTGCTGTACATTCTTGCAGTACCATTCTTGTTAATGAGAAACTCTGGACAAGTGATTGAAATTATGAGCAAAATACATTAACATCAACAGTATACATTGTAGGTTGTTGTGGACCTCGGTACAAATCCCCACGGCAGACATAAATGAAGAGGGACAAGAACCTCAGTCTAAGTAAACTTATCCTCAGTACTTTTCTCAGTACTCCGCTACTGAGACTAACAAAACCTTATGGGAGATTGCGTCAGGTAACCTTGGAGAATGACCAATCAGAACACAGCTCACCAAATTGTGAAAGTGCACATTGGCACATACCTTTTGAACTTTTTATCTCAGAAAGGTTCGTAACCAAACGATTCCCAATGCTATTTAGCGTACGCTCGCTTCCAGGTGATGCACACGGCGTACGTACAACCATGACAACTGTGAGTAAACAGTCTCTGAAAATATTGTTTTTGGCAATATTCAAGGATGTTATCTTGAGGAAATATTAGCTAATGGTAACCATGTCAACAGAAACCTCAAAGTGTATATGCTGCAGGTCAAAGAACTGTGTTGTATGCGGATATTTGTATGTGAAGATGTCTGTGTCAGTGACCTGAATATTTTGAAAGTCCCTCCGATCCCTAAATAGTAGCCGTTGTCTGGTTGGTTAAATCTATTTAACCGTCTTCCGTTTGATTGGACCGTCATCGGTTATCTGATGTGACCTTCTACTACGTTTTGTTAGACTCAGTGGTGGAGTGTAACGAAATACACTGAGACTAAGTTTACTTAGACTGACATTGACAAGAACTTGCCCTTAGTGCATGTAATACTCGCCCTTAGTGCATGCCTCAAGCCAGATACATGGCTACTCAGCAGATGATCCGGACACCATGATAATGCTACACAAGGAGATGCAGCTATATGACAGCAGTCTGGACCAGATAATCCAGTGATCAACATCATGAGCATTGATCTACACAACTGGGAAACAATGACATGCATTAACGAGTCTGAACACTTTTAGTCACTTCTTACAACAGGCATGGGTTTGCTTAACAACAGAATGACGATTCTGAAGCTGTGTATCACTCTGATGCTAAGGACTGATGCTAACCTGTTGACTGTTTTCTGGGTACAGCTGAAACACAGCCCTGGATCCACGACTCTAGAACAAATATACAGCCATTACTGAAGTTCATACAACATGTAATACGACATCCCTTCCTTGACTACTTACACGCCATGAAGGCAAGTCACTGCCAAACATCCTTGACCATGTCAGCAAAGTCATAACAAAGATGTTAAGTTAAAACTACTAGATATAGACAAATCTCAGGGATAATCATACTCACAGTTTCCAACTCTATAAATTGCTTACCATTGATGCATACAGTGTGGTGAAAAACTTGCTCAGTCGTTTGGGTGGATGGTGATACTTCTTGTCTGCATTGCACAGCCACTGCAAGGCAGAAATACTGCAAACAGAAATACTTGCTTGCACAATCAACATCAATAATGACATGTTTTCCTATGGTTTTACACCTGTTGAAGTTTTACAGCTGGACATTTGTACAATCGTATTGCCAGGGGAATATAAGACATACAGGAAAGTTGTTAAATATTTACTAGCTACTCTTGACACGGGTGCCTACCTGATGACTCCATCAAATGTGCCAGGCCTGAAAGGCATTCCATACCCCATGTCTCCATGCAGCAAATCGCCCTCCACCTCACGTTCACGGGCAATTCCTGCAAAATAGTGAAATTCAAAATTTACATATGCTGGGTGATAGTTTATTCAATTAATGCATAGTTTTCATGCAGGCAACGAAGATATAGATGAAACTGCAGAATCTTCTGTTGTTATGAAGCATGTGTTCAGTGATGTCCTACTAGTGTTTCTATGAAGCATGTTTAGCACTGCGCAGCACCCTGCTCTTTTCATTTTGCGCCCTGCTCTTTTTCTAAGGCACCCTGCCATTCTGACAAACTTGTTGCATGAGAGAACAGAAGAATATGAGACGGAGATATTTCAGAGTCATCTTGAAAATAAATCCTGTACAAAGAATAAAAAATTGACATTATCACTTGGTTGTTTATATTTTTTATTTTATGTAGAAGTAAAGTGAAATAACTGTGCAATGCATGCTTTTAAGAATCATTTGTACGGATAACCTGATACATGGAAATCTGTCACTGCATTCCTCTATTGGATAATGGTGGAAACACTACCCAGCTTACCAAGCATGTGTTCACTGATGTCCAGTCCAATCCACACATGTCCCTGGTCTGTCAAGCATTCTCCACTCAACCCTGAACCACATCTAAAACACATGAACTTTTTTAGCGTTTCTTACTAGTGCTTTAAAGCTGCTATAAAAAACTTCAAAATGAAATGCTGATGGTTTTGACAATAAACTGTGCACATATTTACATGTAATGCCTACATTAGCTTTATCACATTATTGCCATTTTTTATTTGAGGAACATATTATTTGTTAGAATGTTATTCAGCTGATTTATGTATGTATACCATGAAACATAATAAAACAATAATCCAAGAGCAGTATGCTTAATTGTTAAGTCTACCAGGCCCTTACCCAATATCCAGTATGAAGCAAGGTTTGTCATCAGGTAGTGCCAACAACTCAATGGCTCGTTCTGACAACTGTTGCTGAATCTCAATGATACGAGAACTGAAGAAACCAAAATTCTACTTAAAATGATCACACATATTAAATACAACATAAATGTGAACTTGATTTATCAATATACTCATGTCTCTTCACCCTGTATCGCGGTAATGCTGCAAGATCAAGATCATTTAATCTAAATTCACAAAGTTATGTATTTTGTTTTCATTTTTACTCTGTTTACACATCAAATGTCCTAGTCACCAGTTACCTCAACCCCAAATTTATGTGGAAGAGAAAACATGCACAGAATCCTTAATCTCTTTTGGCAGTGGACGCTGTGCTCAGTAGATCTGTGAGCTATAAAAACACAACGAAATATATCTGTCAGAGGTGTAAGTTACACTCAACGGGTCCACGTGGGTGACGTTACTCACTTGGATGTGTATTTTTTGGCTTCGTCTTCATTGTAATACTGAAACATATTGAAAGAGCATTAACCATGGTGGGAACATTATGTTGCCTTCTTTCAAATCTAAATATCACATAACAAGCGAACTTCATGAGAGAAAACTTACTATTTCGGGAGGCGCTTGCCTTTCGGGTCTTCCTGAAGAGGCCATTTTGAAATCATAAAATTCAAACGATAATGAAGTGGAAAAAGTAATATAGTTAACAACGATGCGTTAAACGTTCACTGAAAAATTTGCTATGGCACTAGCAACAACTAAATATGTCAAGTTCGTTTTGGTTGTCATGTCTATTAAAGCACCACTAGTAGGCATATGTTGAAGGAATATATACATATTACTTTCGTAAAAGTATTCCGAGTAGCAAATTTGATTTACCGTTATCAAATGGGACGTAACTCTATGCGGTTTACACAAGCGACCTGCATGGACCTTCCGCATAACATATCAACGAAGGTCAGTTGAAATTGTCTGGTAATCAGACCGATAATTATACTGGTTAGCTCAATAATGGTGGAAAGTTTGAAAGTGTTGCACAACCTTTGTAAAACATCGAAAGAGACTCTCAACATACTGACAGTTCCATCGTTGTAATATCTGAATAAGCATCAAACAGATTAATTTCTGTTATAAAAATCGTGCAATGGCAACCAAGGCTGCTCGAAACTATGCACAATTCAGAGGTTGTCTATCTAGGTGCAAATCAAGAGTCTCTGCAGAGTCCCAGCTTTATCCTTGTGCACAATATTCGTCATTTCGGAAAAGAAATCTTGAACTTAGGTCACCATCACTGCCTCTGCATATACTACGGAAAATGTATACACAATCGATGTCAATGTTTTCTTCGTCCCAGTTACCTAAGAATTACCGGAAAATGTTTAATGTTTATGTATCCCAAAACCTTAGGAAAGGAAATTATTCAACACATCCCCAGAGACCAAAATCCAGGACGCATTACTACAACATCTTGAAAGTTTCGCCAAATGCAACTCAGAGCCAGATCAAAGCTGCATATTATGAATTGTCAAAACTCAACCACCCAGATATCAATAAAAGCCCAGAAGCCCATGTAATGTTTGCTGAAATATCAGAAGCGTACGAGGTGTTGGGTAATGTGAGAAACAGGCGCATGTATGACCGAGGGGTACTGAGTCCACTCACACACAAAGGAGGAGATGACAGCTTTCATGACCAAGAAGGCTTTGTGTCGAAGAAAAGACAAGCTCCTACTGGGCGGACAAATGTGTATAACTTTGATGAGTTCTACAAGCAACATTACGGTAATGTGAGAAGGAAGAAACAGGAAGATATGCAAATGAATGAATTCATAAAGAAAGAAAGAGAAGAGCACAGTTTGATGATGATGAGGAACGCTGCTGTTTTATTTCTCATCCTTTTTACTGTTGCAGGATACTTAGCTGTAGAGGTGTTTGATCAAGGACAAGGGACAGCATCACCAAAGGATAGAAAGAAAAATTGACAAGATGTTTTTAATGTAGTATTGTTGAACAAGAATCAGAGGAATGACAATCAGAGATCATGAAAGTTCGGTGATCCCTTTTATCGGTAGGAAAGGTAACACATGCAATGCACTGTTAAAAGTGTCCTTTCAATAGCTCTCTTGTTCAGAGTTAAACATTAAGGGATCCCTACATACAAGTACAGTTGCTGCAGATTTTGGAATTGGTGTTGACCATTTGAAAAGATCTGTCAATACCCCTGGGTACTTATTTCCAATGTGAGGTTAAATTTTCTGGTCCAGGTGTGTGAAGTCTCCAAATATTTCTGGCCTGATGGGCTAGGTAGCTTTAAAAGTTACTAGTGAGCTTCATGTCACTAGCTTATATTTGTTAGTTCAAACTTTGTTCCCATGTTTGATTTGGGTAGTCAAAGATGCCTAAGAAACACAGCTTTGAATTGGCTACCAGTCATCATGATGAAAACAAGTTTGTTAATTACTAGTTACTCAAACAAGAATCAAGGAGGATTACAGTGTCCAGTTGGAGTTCTGACTTTACAGAACATTGACATGGTCAGAATTTCACATGCTATTCTGTTCTACCAATAACCACCTAGAGCTATGCAGGACTGAGGGGTGATCTAAAATTTGATGTTATGAATGTTAACAGTTCCTTGAACATGCATAATGATCCTCAAGGATCCTACTAAGGTAGTAACAGTTGGGTGTTGGCTGCTGGATTAACGAAGCTAACCCAAGTGTAATTAGATAATCTGTTACTGCCAATAAACATCTGGAGAGTGAAGCACCTGATAAATGAATCAACAGTTAATGAGTGTACATAGTAAACAAGATTGGCTACAGCTAGCTACATATCATGGGAACCGGATTATTGGGGTCCAGACAAATGGATCCTGACTGGAGTCAAAAAACGGAAGACAAGCGAGAAGCATTTTATAAATGCCATGTTCTGATGTGTAAAATGAGTTCAGGGATGTTTTGTAGTAATCAGGGCATTCCATGTGTAAATAAGGAGGTTTCATTCACAGCTGCTGTTAATTTAATATGATCCTTATAAAGGAAACTAAGCACTTGTTTTAACTAAGTAATTTGCAGTGTAATTTAATACTGAGACATGTTCAGTTTGGGATGAAAAAAGATACAATTGAGAAACAGAGTGGAGAATTATACTTTGGATGATCTTTCTGTAACTCTTTTTAGGTATCCAGCATAACTGTTTGATCAGTGCTAGGTCATTGTGTATTGTGTGCGGTTGTACCAGCTCGGATGTTTGGGTGTGCCACTGTTTAGTTTCAGCCCTATTTACAATCCCAAAGATAACACTTGTTTGTGAGTAGTGTATATTTACACTTGATGAAATATGGGTTTGGTAATTATGTTTGTGTCTTGGAGTCATAGTACAGTAGTGATGTTGTTTGTCATGAAGTCAGTATGCAGATTAAGGCAGATATTTTTGCTGTTATTCACAGGGTTTTAATGTCATGAGGAACATGACACAGCTGATACTGCACAAATGCCTTGGCCATTGTAGCAGAAGCTGTTTGCGTTTAATAATCTTGAGAGGAGTCAGCCCCTTTTTTAATGACTACACAGGTAATATTTAAAATTTTATTTTTTCTGTACATTTTGCTTATTTTGGATTCTTGTTTTTACACACGTGAACCTTTTCAGGAGATGAGTCTTACTTGCAACTGGTATTTACAATGAATATGTGAAAAATCTGAAATGTGTGAATGTTAATAATTATTCTTGCCCAGTTTGTAAAATATTTAAGTTGATTTGGGTTGTGTGTTTAGAACAACCAGGGGCCCATTTCACAAAGCTCTCATAAGCCTGAGATCTCGTAACTTTTCTCATAGCATTTGTACCTGGCATACTGTAACATATTAGGTGCAGTTGCTACGAGAAAAGTTATGAGATCTGAGGCTTACGAAAGTTTCGTGAAACGGGGCCCAGAACAAAGCATCAGAACTTCAGCAGCCCTACGATCATCTTAAGTCCATTCTTAACACATTGGCTATGACCAAAGTTAAGAATTCTTAGGGTTATGAAAGTTTTTAGAATGAGGACCCAGTAAAGTATGCTACTGAAGATAGATCAGTGTCAGTGAGGTGTTTATTTTAACAATCCAGGATTATGTCAGGTCAGGTACATCTACCTCAGTTGAATTTGTCCAGTAATGTCCCTGTCTGTCAACTTGTCTTCCTCTAAGGATGTGTTAGTAATTAAATATAAATGTCAACTCTATAGAGCTTTATGTGTACATGGTTTCTGTTTCATCTCATGAACATACATATAACATAGGTTATATTTGGGATTACACTTTTTATAATAGAGTCACTGAACTGTTACACAGCACTGAGGCTATGTATGTGTTATAGGTAGGGTTGCAACAATTCACCCAGACCTCGATTTTATTCAGTTTTCTATAATGAACCCTTAATTCGATCAATGTTGATTCAAATATTTATACACATAAAAACATCAGATTTCATTCAACCTCTAAGACTGCCTTTGTAGCATGATATCCATTGTCAATTTGACAGTGTCTGCAAACAACAATTCTCATTGGATACTTAGTCCAGTATCAACCAATCACATGTCTCCTTATTTCAGTGCTCAAGTCAAAATTATGTTCTTGCAGTATGAAAACAATTCAAATTGGTATTCAAATATCAAATCAAAATAGTGATAATGATTATTGAGAATCGAAACTATGGTGTCAGATTCGAACTGAAGTGTTGCAGCCCTAGTTAAAGGTGTGGGAGGATTGTAGTATATTCAAAAGTTAAAGCAGTCTGTGGTAGTGTGAATACTTTCGTGAGTGATTGAGGATGTACATGTCTGTGATATGATGCTGAGTGTGATATGTATAATTTAGAATTTGCATTTGTACATGATAATTGATGGAAAAGTGTGTACATATTTTATCAAGTGTTATTCTCTCACTTGATTATCAGAGATTGTTTGGAGATGAACATGATGTTTTCAGTGTTGATCCAGGTTATGTGGAAACCTGAGCAAACTATACTTAAAATAGATCCCATGTTGTATTAAACCTGTATGTTTGTTGGCATTATACCATGACAAATAGCAGACTCTTGTGTGTCAGGTAAGTCCAGTTGATTGTCTGTCCAAATAAGGAAATGCAAAAATTGACAATAAACTATTACAAGTGATTCTGTGGTATTTTTAAGGACCAGTCACATGCATGTTTTCCTAAACTGAAGACAACTTTGACAATACCAACATATGGACTGTTGTTTTCTCGTTGATGCTTAATTGACAAGTGGTGCTTGTGTTACATTAATACATTTGAAAATGTCATTGTGGTGTCAGATCCTGTGCAGGGAGCCCAGGTCGGAAAGCAACTGAAGTTTAGCAATGTTGGTCACAGAAAATCCTTGGCTGTTGACTGTGCTTGACAGCTTGAATGCAGAGAGTTTCTACGACTTCTGTCCTGTCCTACAATGAAGCACATGAGTCATGTGGACCTCTGAAACTGATGTGACAGGGCCATGGGTAGCCTAATGGTTAAAGCGTTTGCTTGTCACACTGGAGACCCAGAATTCCACATTCTTGAGTGTGGTGTTAAACAACAACCAAACAAACCAAAAGCATATTCAACAAAACAGGAAATGACAAAGTAGTAAAAACAAACCTAGTATTAAAAGATTTATTTCTCCATAATTATGTACAGTGGCATATTGCACAAGGGTGAGAATCAGTTGTCCTTACTTCGAGTGTTTGAGTCTATGTTGTATCCTATTTATGTCAGAATACATACTCACAGTATGTAAACTAGCTTAGTCCTTATGCCAGACATGTTACCAAGCTGATACAAGCAGGCAACTACAATGAGATTAATCCATATTTGGGGTCTATCTTAACTACATGCCAGCCCTGATCGCATGTCCAGTATGTGAAACATTTTATTTTGCAATTCATGTTTTCAAAGAAGATGCCGAAAACAAAAATATTTCCAAAAAATGAACATATTGGTTTGTAAAATATTTCATTCATAAAAATTGTCTTTTGTATCCAGTGGAATCTGATTGAATTCTGCAATGACAATTTCTATTATAATGAATAAGACTGGAAACTTGTGGACTGACAACATGTGTCTGGAAGAGATGTATCTCTAAGGTGGCATATTAAAAGCCAGTTACTCTCACTGAGATGCAACTGCCAGAAGTATTCGAGGAAAGGTTATGGAATTTTTTTCTCATTCCTAACATTTTACAATACACAACACAGCATCTGCTTAACTTTCCATGGAACATGCCAGTGTCAGTTAGCATCCATTGTGACGAGGGTCATGGTTCCACAAACTGATCTTAGTGTTACAGCTGCTGTAAGTCCATGTTGAAGCATGAAAGTTAAGATCATCTTAGTGCTTAGATCACAGGCCCAGAGCCTTGCTCTACAAAGTGATCTTATTGTTATGGTTGCTGTAAGTCCATGTCAAAGTTTTGAAGATATGACCATCACAGCACTAAAATCACTCTATTGAACAGGCCCACAGCTTGTACAAAGTAATGGTATTGTTACAGTTGCTGTAAATCCATGCTAAAATATGGAAGTTAAGGTCACCTTTGCATTTAGATCAGATGTAACAGCATGGGTGTTCTACAAAGGGATCATATAGCCATAATTATCCTGTCAATGTTCAAGAGTCACAATAAGATCACTTTGTGGAACAGGATCCAGTCATGTCTAAGACAATTAAGATTATGTTAACGACCCTTGTCTAATTGATTGTAAATAATAGTGACTAATGATGGCGGCACCCGCCTATTGTGTACTGCAGCTTCCTATAGACATAAATAGTCATACATAATAGCTGTACTTCATAAATATAGTATGAGATCTGTCTAGCAATGAGATGTGGTACTTGTCATATCTACTACGTTTATGATGAAGATTTATAAGATGACAATGACTTTTGTATGTTCAAGTATTTCTCAAGTTTTTTCCCGACATGTTGTGCTATAGTCTAATCAAATGATATGATGCATATTGTTATGAATCGGAAAGCAATTTTACCAATTATTAAATATTACAAGAAATGAGAATTACGTAAACAGCTTTATCGAGACATGTTGTCCTTAACCAGCTGACAAGAGACACACATTTACAGCTGTTAACAAATTTTTTCTTTTAATCTGGGATGTGCATTGTGTCTGTAGTAGCCTGTGCAAGCCCTTAATCTGTGATGGAGTTTCTATTGTGTGTAAGTGCCTGTGTGAAGGATCCCTTATTCTGCAATGGTGCCTGCAGTGAGTGTAGGAGCTCTTAATACTTGTATGTGATGGAGCATGCAGTGTGTGTAGGAGCTCTTCATATGTGATGGAGCATGCAGTGTGTGTAGGAGCCCTTAATATGTGATGGAGCATGTAGTGTCTGTAGGAGCAGTTAACATGTGATGGAGCATGCAGTGTGTGTAGGAGCAGTTAACATGTGATGGAGCATGCAGTGTGTGTAGGAGCAGTTAACATGTGATGGTGCATGCAGTGTGTGTAGGAGCTCTTAATATGTGATGGAGCATGCAATGTGTTGATGAGCCCGTGTGTAGCCCCCCATAATATGTGATGGAGCATGCAGTGTGTGTAGGAGCAGTTAACATGTGATGGAGCATGCAGTGTGTGTAGGAGCAGTTAACATGTGATGGAGCATGCAGTGTGTTTATGAGCCTGTGTGTAGCCCCCCATAATATGTGATGGAGCATGCAGTGTGTGTAGGAGCCCTTAACATGTGATGGTGCATGCAGTGTGTGTAGGAGCTCTTAATATGTGATGGAGCATGTAGTGTGTAGGAGCCCTTAATATGTGATGGAGCATGCAGTGTGTGTAGGAGCCCTTAATATGTGATGGAGCATGCAGTGTGTGTAGGAGCAGTTAACATGTGATGGTGCATGCAGTGTGTGTAGGAGCCCTTAATATGTGATGGAGCATGTAGTGTGTAGGAGCCCTTAACATGTGATGGAGCATACAGTGTGTTTATGAGCCTGTGTGTAGGAGCCCATAATATGTGATGGAGCATGCAGTGTGTTTATGAGCCTGTGTGTAGCCCCCCATAATATGTGATGGAGCATACAGTGTGTGTAGGAGCAGTTAACATGTGATGGTGAATGCAGTGTGTGTAGGAGCTCTTAATATGTGATGGAGCATGCAATGTGTTGATGAGCCCGTGTGTAGCCCCCCATAATATGTGATGGAGCATGCAGTGTGTGTAGGAGCCCTTAATATGTGATGGAGCATGCAGTGTGTGTAGGAGCAGTTAACATGTGATGGTGCATGCAGTGTGTGTAGGAGCCCTTAATATGTGATGGAGCATGTAGTGTGTGTAGGAGCAGTTAACATGTGATGGTGCATGCAGTGTGTGTAGGAGCTCTTAGTGTGTGATGGAGCATGCAGTATGTGTAGGAGCCTGTGTGAAGGAACCCATAATCCACAATGAAACCTGCAATGTATGTAGGACCCGTAGTGTGAGATAAGGTTTTGAAGCAAACAAATCAGTGTCTATAACATAAAGGTCAAAGAGGAAAAAATACTTGGTCAGTCTGAAACAAGTCTGTAGATGTGTATCTCCAATTTATCTAATAAATGACAGCTGTATAGATCAGTCATGCCATGTTGAGGAACTTGAGGTACAACATGTGCCTAATGTCGAGGAGGAGAAGAAAAATCATCTTGTACATACTATTTACGAGAGGAAAGTGTCAAAGGCTACCCAATACTGCACAGAGTTGCATAGCTTAGTGATGAAGGAATGGTTGTACAGTAGATTCCGCCATACCAGGATATCAAAACAGCTGTACCCCATCCAGATAGCACATAGAAAACAGCTTGCCTTCACATGGACATAGCAATACGCTATATCCAAATTAGGAGGACCATTAAGTTTAAAGGACTCAGTGTCCAAAAGCGGAAACAAAATTGCCATTCTTCTTCTGAATTTATTAAACTACATACTTTAAAACAACTAATTTAACAAATATTTTCCACATTTGCCTTTGAGATAGGGTGAAAAATCTCTATACATCCCTGTCCTATGACCAAAAAATCATAAACATCACTGATGTTAAAATAATCTCCTGGTTCTTTTTTTAAACAATTTTTTAAACCCATAACAAAAAAAACGTTTCACTTTTAATGAAAACAAAGTATCACATTTTGAGCTAAACTGTCGACTATGTGAATGATCTGTTCCTACGTGGAATCGTCAGATATGTTTTGACATCCCTGTATTAACGGGCGTGTTAAGGAAAGCTCAAAGTAAGGACATACCTTCATACATGCATACCCTCACGATATGCCCTGGCCAACGCTTTTCCCACAACCACCACAGGCGCTAATACCGTAACCATGGTAACAGTCAACCATGGGACAACATCTCGAGGAACCGAAAGTCAACAGACTGATACCAGCTTAAAAATCTATTGTTCCTGAAAACACATCCTGCATGCTCAGCATATGTCAAAAAGAAACTCTGGTACATTGTATATGTGTCACTCTCAGTATGTCTACTTTCTCACAAAACTGATCACAAAGTCCTGTACAACAGAGAAAGTATGAAGTGTTACTCTTCTAGACAAATACACCTAGGGATATATGTAAATTTTGAAACCAATAATAGTGATATATATATATATTTATTGACACTTTGATAAGGTATCAATCACAAAAATACCAATATCCCTAACTTATTGTGGGCAGCTGTTCCTTCGTATGATAGGGGTACTAGATCTGTCAAGATTCATTAACGTCTTGCACACACCACTACATCCAAGCCCTGATATTTCATGATAAAAAATTGTGCCATTTGACATTCTTCACGTTAAATTAAGCCAAGCTAACAAGAATTTGCAACTGTGAACCGGTCTTACATTTGTATGACTGGTCAATCTAGGCATATTGTTAAACAAGGTGATATTGTAAAACATGCAACACCATGTTGTGATCAGCCTGTGTTTTAAAAAAAATATAGTTAAGTTTACTTTTCAAAATGGATTAAGAATCAACACAGGAATCGGCTCAGAACTGGCAAAAAAATAACAAAACAAAAAGCAACCTGTTAAAGAACTAAAAGAGAATTGTTACATCTGTACTTATCAATGTGTACAAGCTGCGATATATTAGTACGAAGATGGTGATGTTTCCTAGAATGTTGATCGAAGTAGAGGGTGTATTAGCCTGTGGTGGAAGGGACGAAGTGCTGGCAGGATCATCATACACTCACATACAGAAACAATCATGACTCATAACCAACATATACAGACATAATACAGCTGTCTGGCACCAAGTTGCACCGAAGCTTGCAAAACTTGATGCATTTAGAATGGTCATCAAACTTCGCTTTACATTGAATTATTTTGTTTTACATCAGCTGATACAAATATAGCAAAGATGCTGCTAGCCCATTGTGACTGTTACCACTCCAATATCACAGCTTAGGGGGAGACGTGTTCATCTGACTGGGAACTCCGCTTCTGCTCCAGCACTGGGATACAGATACTCTCACATGCTACACATGTAACACAGCTACATCAATGACTGGAACAGTTACTAACTTGTAATTTGTCATCAAATTAGATCCTGTGATCACTATGTTACTTTTTATTACATTTTGTCCAGAATGACTACCTACTAGTCTGTGGCATAGGTTACACTGAGATACACTTCAAACATTTAACATCTTCAAAGTTACATAAGGACATTTGTAAACTTGAAGTGAAATGATACACCAGTGATACATGATGTATTTTATCTGTATTGATACAAGATGATACACTAGTTCTAATACTTTCTAATTGTTTACTGATAGTCAAATATTGTGAAATTAATTGTATTTGGTATTTCAAGTTCACAACTGGATAAAGCTACAGAGAGCATGCACAACAAGTAGCTTTCATTTGAAGGCTGGTCTGAAATATCTGCAGAGAAGGGGTTTCCATGCTTTTTGACCTGAATGTGAGTATCATATATGATACAAGTCACTGCAAGACCTGCATATCACAATGTGTATCCAAAACCACTTCCCTGGTCTACTCTGAAGTACAATCCCTGTCTACTGACGTACATTAATTGTCTACTCTGAAGTACGTTCCTTGTCTACTTTGAAGTACATTTCTTGTCTACTTTGAAGTACATTTCTTGTCTTCCATGAAGTACATTCTTTGTCTACTGAAGGACATTCTTTGTCGATGCTGAACAACATTCACTGTCTACTTTGAAGTACATTCTTCATCTACTGAGGTACATTCCCAGTCTACTCTGGACATTCTTTGTCTACTGAAGTACATTCTTTGTCTACTGTGGTAAATTCCTCATCCACTCTGGAGTACATTCTTTGTCTACTGAAGTACATTCCCTGTCTACACTTAAGTATATGTACATAGGACATAGTGAGAGTGCCTGCATCCCGCTGGCTGGGCCAGTGTGGGAGTGTCGCCTGGCAGCACCACACAGGGAATATATCACATGATAGTCTGACACTGCATCTACTTCCAACCAATCACAGAGGACTCCAGCAGCCCAGCATCCAACAGCTGACAACATCATCAGCTGAATCGTTCTTCCATCTCCGTTTTCAATGGAAATAAAAATAAAGATTATCGTTTAGCAAGATCACAACATCTTGATCAGATATTTGTTCCGATGCTCAGCACCAACTTAATGTTTTTTATCTCAGCTAACAGTCTGAACTAAACGCTTGTCTATGGGTTGTCCAGGAATTTCAAGATAAATGAATTGATGATACAGTTTTGTTCTGCTAAAATGACAAAATGTCAAATGGAGAGTTGCAACAAGCACACTCCTTCATGGCTGACACTGTTCTGTGATGTATAAAATGTACTAGTCATAAACTATGGTGGAGCTCAACAGTAATGTTCACAGACAGTCTCATTAAATTCAGATCCCTCACTCTCAGAAGATACCTGGGAATAAACAACTAAAAACACCTCAGCCTATCAAAAAAATCAGTGTTCAGACTTCTAAACAGTTCAAATGACTACAAGCAAGGCTGAATTCTGCATGCTAAATTGAATGGACAGTTCCAGATGTAAATAATATAGACTGAAACATTTTATTGTGGAAATTCCAATCACTCAGGATTTCGATGGGAGTAATATGACATAAACACCAACTGAACTCCATCCAAATCCAAACAATTTTTCCAGAGCCAACAAGAGATTGGACAAGATCACACTATTTTGATTTCGGGGCGTTTAAAATTTGCTCAAGTATTGTGACTTATTCACACAGGGAGATATTACATTTGAGTGAAAGATCTGACTTTAATGCCACTGGTTCACACTAATCTAGTCTGTCTAGGAAATGATGTAATCACATAAAAGTCTGGTAGATAAAAGGCTTACACATAATATGCCTAAAGATTTATGTGTCAATAAAATTTTCATGATTTGTTTAAGCATAAAAAATATCACACTCAAAATGTCAATGCTGAAAAATGCATGGCATAAAACATGACAACAATGATAACCATGTTGATGATGATAACAATAATGATAACAATGACACTGATGACGAAGAGGAGATGTGACGACAGGGTTCAATGTAGCACAATGGACACATCCCACATTCATGACAGACATACTCACTCAAACACAACACTAAACGTTCCTACATCAAACATCCTCGTTATCCAAAATGACGCCACACATTTCACTCACTCTAGCCTGAGGCACTCTTGACACTCTGACCTTGCATGACATGGGATGACATCATACACTCCTGAATGAAGAATATGTGGATGAAGCAACGGACTCAGTGTGAGGAAAGTCTACATATGCAGACTGTTCTGGTCAGCGGTCTTCTGGCTTGTTGGTGGGACTGATGACGTCCACCACACAAACATCACTCTCAGTGCCATGGAGTGTCTGCATTGAGATAGAGCACCTGTTCTGCCGGGGTCTGCCAACAGCTGATCACAAGACCATACTTTACATTCTCACATGACCAAGCCCTGTATTGTCACAGGATCATTCTGTACTATGATCACATGACCTCACAGTACAACAGACACATGACCAGACTGTAACCACATGATCACACTGTACAATGATCGCTTGATCAAGCCTGAAAATGATCATATGACTCACTGCACACAATAAAATAATGGATCAATAGTCAGGTCCCTGGGTTATGGATCACAGTAGGATCATCCCGAAATTGTCTTGGCCATCGATTTGCTGGCTGGATCACTTCAATGTCCAATACACTTGCTCAAGCACTGAAGATTCCCTCTGTGCTCCGTGAGAACTGTATTGGGTGTGATGGACTCCGAATGAGGCGGTTCTTTGGTATTCTATCCAGTGCCTTGGCTACCTGGCTGAAGTCAGGGCGCTCAGGGTGTTTGAACTGCCAACATGACATCAGGATGTCCTGCAACACGACAATTCAGCACATCAGTTCTGAATAGCAATCAAATAATTGAGACGACAAGGCCTACTGAAACAAGCTGGAGGTGAATCATGATTGAGTGAGTGACTATGGTTTTACCCTTACACATGTATATTGTTCTAGCAAGTAATATATCAGTAATATTGCTGTGGGGACACCAGAAATGGGCATCATACATTGTACCCCTGTGGGGAATCAAACATGCGTCTTCAGCATGATCAGTAGATCTTCTAACCATTAGGCTACCCTATCAACATCTGGGAAGTCCGTCTAGAGAATGCTAACCAGTCTTCAAATGAGGTAAAAATACTAAATTATTTTTTTAACTGACAAAAATATTGCGTACCTCTTTGACAGAAGTTGAAGTCTATACGTTTCCCCTGATAACCATTGTGGTAGCATTTGTTTCCTTAAAATGTAGTATGTTCCTAAACTTATGAAGCAATATTCTTCAGATTCTTTAGTACAAAGTAATTACTTCACCAAAGTAATTACTGTAAATAAATGACCAGATAATCCAGTGATTACAGCATGAGCTGTTGAGTATTTGAGGTTAGACAAATAACTAGGTTGCATATTGTAACACTGGGTTGCACCAGTGCAAGTAACAAAGCACTAAATCGAGTCATGTAATCTGTTCATTTTTTTAATCAAAACATGCTGTTGTGTGCAGATTAATTATAATTACCTTGACTTCCCTGGGGGCGTTGACGCTACTGAGTGACTGCTTCATCCCCCTTCCTACTTGCCAGATGATGGTTTCTGCGGGGTGGTTTCTGAATGGCCACTCCCCACACAGCAGTTCATACCACACAGTTCCGAATGCATATATGTCTGATCTCACAGTAAACGGCAGTTCAGTATTAGGGTTCTGCCTGGCATGAAGCTCGCGGATTATCTCTGGTGCGAGGTAACACAGCCATCCTGGGGGCACTCTCAGCCAGTCCTCCTTCCTAGATCAGAGGAATAGAGAGTGAGTTTAGTTTCACACTGTTTCGGCAATACTCCAGCTATATGGCAGCAGTATCTAAATAATCAAGTCTCGATCAGATGATCCAGTGATCAATGGCATAAACATTGATCTATGCCATAAGGGAACTGATGACATGTATTAATTAATTCAATGAGCCTGACCACCAGATCCTGTTAGTCTCTTTTTACGACAATAATAGGTTACTGAAGACTAGTTCTAACCAGTTCTTCCCAGGTTAATGTTAATGTATGGCACAAACGACTACCTTAGTGCTAAGAAACTTTGAAAATCTAGGCCCAGAGGAATAGGTTTAGCTCGTTTCTTTATGGTTAAATGCTCCCTTTCAGCAATATTACAGAAATATGATGGGGTTCTGCAGGTATTAGAGTCTGGTTATTGATGTCATAAGCACTGATTTACACAATTATTATAAAAAGACTTGCATCAGTGAGTTTGACAACCCAATCCTGTTAAAATGCCTGTGCGTATGGGTATCTTCTCGAAGATCATATCTAACCCAGATTTTCAGTGCATGTCATATGGGAAATAATATGTGTAAGTCAGTCACGTATACTGGGAAGTGTGACTGTAGGCTAAACCCTTTGAAGAAATCCTTTACTGACTCTCACCAGATTTTCTTCAACAGAATGCACACTTGTTCAAAATGAAACCCTATTCGCACTGTCACAAACTATGAGACAAGGCATATCTCAACCTGCACATATGGCCTCTTACGACCATAATTGTCTTACAAGCTTCATCCTTTGCACATTATACTACCACTAACGTTTTTGTCATCACATCTAACCATTTGTCACCACATCTAACTACTAGGAATACAACAGTGATGCCATCTACACTTTCAGCTTTCAACAGCTGCTTCCTTAACTGTTGAACATTCAATTCAGCAATATTCCAGTTACTTCTTAACAATCAAATGAGCAATATCATGATCAGTGATCCATGCTGTCAGAGAAGTTGACATCAACTAGGTCTGGCCATCTGGGACTCCTTTCATAAAGCAGTGCAATGTTATAAAATGGTTTAAGGTTTAAGTTTAAGGTTAACCTTAGTAAAGGTGGCTTCGTGAAAGAAGACCCAGATCTCTTCCGTTGCCTCTCATGACCAGCATAGTTGCAGAGTTGTCTCCCTTGGGTATCCTCAAAATCTATGATTTCTGCTTCAAATGTCAGCACCTATGCAAAGGTGGCCAGCATCTCCCATTTCCATTTCTACCACATTCTGCTTGACATGGCGGGATATAATGGGTAATTTTTAACAGTGGCCATAAAACCATCTGATTTGATGAACACCCACAATATTTTTTGAAAATATTCCTTGTGTTGCTAATATCACAGTGTCAAACAGTCTCACTAGGACTGAACAATGAATCCTGTACAACAGCACCCTACTCACCTGTTGCCTCTACAAATTTTGGTTACATTAAAGAGGCCGAAGTCAGTGATGACCACTTTACCACTGTCCAAGAAAATATTTTTTGATCTCAGATCTTTGTGGACGATGCCTTTAGCGTGAAGGTACCCCATGCCCTGGAAAAGACAGACTGATGAAATAATCTTCAAATAATGACATAACACTGTCAGGGATGTATTCCAGCACAACTGAGGTAATAAACCCATTTGTTATCACGGGGTTGGGATTGTCTCAATGTTTTTGTTGTAACTAGTCTTGCACTAATTGTTGTTTGACATGCTAAATGTTCTGGAAAATTGTATGTAACAGGTTTTATTTTTCTTTGTTGTTTAAAGCCTCACTCAGCACTATTCCAGCTATATGTCGGTGGTCTGTAAAGTATCAGTTCTGGATCAGACAATCCTGTGATCAACAGGATGAGCATCAATCACTTGCTCAATTGGAATACAATGAATACATATGTGAACCAAGTCAGTGAGCCAGAGCACACGATCCCATTAGTTGCTTCTTAAGGCAAGCATGGGTTACTGGTTACTGAAGACCAGTTCTAAACCTATTCTTCATAGGTGTATGTAGCAGGTTATAACAATGTTTTTGTTTCACTTTTTAAAGAATTGTATTGTAAAGACTGAAGAGCTGACTGACGACATATTCTGTCCTAAACAAAGATATACCACTGAATAGCCAAATCTCAATGAAATCAAATGTTAGTTCTTCTTTCTGCTACACACAGTTTTGAGAACATGCCTTAATGGGGTAAATCAGATTGACCTTCATCAGACAAATCACAGAATAGTTAACACGCTGTTCCTTAAAAAGTTATTTGGATGGCTACTGGTCTTAGTTACTGATAAAAAGCTTCTGTGAGGGATTGGTTTAGAGGGGTACTTGGTTAAGCTTTAGGGACAGGCTGACACGCTTGTTCAGTCAGCTACTGACCAAAGCCAATTCTGCCACACTTATGGATTTGTTAAGTAGGCTACTGACCCAAGCTATTGGACCTTGATCTCATACTCATGGATTTGTTTAGTCGGCTACTGCTCCAAGTTACTGGGCCAAGATTTCACACTCATGGATTTGTTAATTAGGCTACTGACCCATGCTACTGGGACATGATTTCACATTCATGGATTTGTTCGGTCAGCTACTAACTTGAGTTACAAGAACACAATGTCACACTCAGGGATTTGTTTAGTCCTCTAAACCAAAGTCTACCAAAGCTACAGGGGCATGATTTCACACTCATGGTTTTGTTAAGTAGGCTGTTAACTGGGACATGATGCAACACTCGTGGATTTGTTCAGTTGGTTACTGACCTGAGCTACTGGGACATGATGCAACACTCATGGATTTGTTCAGCTGGCTACTGACCTGAGCTATTTGAGAAGCTACTGTGATAGCCTCCTTCCGTTGGCTACTGACCTGAGCTACTTGAGAAGCAGCGATCATCGCTTTATTCAGTTTATAGACCTCTTTCTTGGTGTGGATAATACTGTACAGTGTCTCTCCCTTACAAAAACTGAAATTGGAATAAATAGAATTACTATGGAAACATCAACAAACTTAAACAGGTTCATCTGTCCAATGAAATAATTGGTCCAGTTGGAAATCAGTTTGGATAATTTACAGAAAAGTAAACAAAATGCACAGTTTTATGGCTACGGAAAAATAAAGGAGTAACTTCAGGCTTTTTTCTGATTTGAACTTTTAGTGAGATTGTTACAGATTTCATTCATTCCTTACACAACATAAATCCCACTAAACTAATGGTCCCTTAAAGAACGATGAACTCACACATTTTGTACTCCCATTACATATGAAAGACTTATGCTTAGTCTTAAGCAGACCATCAAATTCATTCTTTAAAAATCTGTAGTTAATTAATACCAAGTGATTAAAAGTTGCCCCAAAGTGGTCTGCTTCACTCTCGCTCATCAACGAAACTACAAACAGGTTACGTAACTGTTGCCAGAGCCCTGTAGTGACGTCATGTGAGGAAGGATTTTCAGTTAGTTGGATATAAAATGTGTAACAAGCTTGTCAATTTGTTGATTTCCCAACATCAACAAAGACATGCCTAGTCGTGTTGCCGTCACATGCTCCCAGGTGATGGTGTCACCATGAACAGATTTCCACCGGACCCCTCAGTTTGTGCTAAATATGTTGTTTGTGAGTGTGTTTTGGAAGCCTGTATCAAATCAGGTGGTTCAACACCTACCTTGCTTTCAAGACAGAAGATGCTTTTAAGATATGTTTTCACTGACTGTATGTGATGTTTAAGCCATTGCCCTCAGGAGTGAGTGAGTGAGTGAGCATGGTTTAATGCCGCTTTCAGCAATATTCCAACAATTTCAGAGAGAGAGAGAGAGAGAGAGAGAGAGAGAGAGAGAGAGAGAGCATGGTTTGATGCCGCTTTCAGCAATATTCCAACAATATCATGGCAGGGGACAAGAGACATGGGCTTCACACGGTGTACCCATGTCCAAATGATGAGCCATTGCTTTAACCATTAGGCTACCCTAGTCTACAATTTCCTTTACTAGGTATACCCTAGGACTGACCCTAGGAGAGAGTGAGTAAATAAATGAGTGAGTGAGTGTGAGTGAGTGAGTGACTTAGTGACTTTAGTTTTACACCGCGGCGGTCTGTAAATAATTGAGTCTGGACCAGACAATCCAATGATCAACAACATGAGCATTGATCTGCGCAATTAGGAACTGATGACATGTGCCAAACAAGTCAGCGAGCCTGACCACCCAATCCTGTCAGTCGCCTCTTACGACAAGCATAGTCGCCCTTCATGGCAAAGATGGGTGGCTGAAGGCCTATTCTACCCTGGATCTTCACGGGTCCTGACCCTGGGATACAAAAAATGGCATCACATCCCAGAAACTAATGATCATCAAAGGGAACAACTCACCTAGTCACTATGGCTAGTCTTGGAGGCTTCATACAAGCTCCCATAAATAAAACTAAATTTTCATGACGTGTTTTCCTTAATAATGCAATCTGAAAATAAAGGAAAATCAATCATTTCGACATACAGTTTATTTTGTTTTGGAGACAAAGTCAGACAAAATATAGTCTTCAAAAATACTCTACAAGGAAACTACCATACAAAGAGAATAATGACACCAATCTGCCAAAGAATATTTTGCTATCGGAATATACAGAACATAACATTTACACTGAAATATGAACATAAAACCTTAAGTATTCTCAGCTGCAGAATGCCTGACTTGAATAGGTTCAAACCAAAAGTATCATAATAATTCTTCCAAAATTCTAATGGTTTCCATCTCTGTATCAATTCCTATTATATCTTTTGTGTGCAAGTACGCTTGAAGTGCTAAATAAATTTGATCTTACATGCATACACACAAATCTCAACTTGATCTTGCCAACTTGCTGTCCTCCTTATCGTTTCCCGTATTACAGATCGTTCATAGATAACAAAGACGTCTACACCAACATTAAAACTTGTATAAAATTTATAATTTTACAATTATTGGACAATGGCAAACTGAGTTTGAGTGAGGTGGTTACAATTTTTTGGTTACTCAAAGAAAAATTAGGATACCCAAATGA
The DNA here is from genome assembly GCF_037392515.1 of Haliotis asinina. NCBI lineage: Eukaryota > Metazoa > Mollusca > Gastropoda > Lepetellida > Haliotidae > Haliotis > Haliotis asinina. The sequence continues at coordinate 99,661,495 of NC_090280.1, forward strand.
GATGAACTAAAGCAATTACATAACTCAATAACCCATAAAGTTATCTGTTAATGTGAATCAATATATCTCACCTCTAATTTAAAAGCCGCTAACTGTGCCTGATTGTCCGCCTCGTTACCCATGTCTAATAATTTGATGGCCACGTCTCCATGCCACTGACCCCTGCAATGCAGACATGTGCTATCAGGCACAGTAAAAAGCAAAAAGTGTTTCTATAGTTCGTTTTAGTTGGATGTTTAACAATGCACTTAGCAATTTCCCAGCTGAACATAATGATTCTTCTGGGTTACATCATCTTTTTCATTCAAGAGTAAAAGTGACGATAAAACCCATAAAAATCTCCATATTCATCAAACAACATCTTCAATAATGCCAATCAAGCATCCAATTTTCCAGATGAATGGTGGCGTTCTGTAAATAAAGGCCTCTGGACCAGCAACTCAGTGACTGACATCATGAGTAACTGGAATACAATGACAGGTCTCCTGATAATTTTTCAAAATCAGGAGTATGTACTCTTTATTTTTTCAATACAGGAGCACTGGAAAACCTGTAGATGTTTCCAGTTCTTTGAAGAATGTCCTCCTTGGGGTACACATACAAGCATAAACGAGAGTGGGCAAAATTACAATACTTTAGACAAATCCCATGCAAGACTTGTCCGTCTAACAACCGGACGCAGTCTGTCCACACCTGCAAGAAAACGCTGTGCCAGGGTTTTTTGTCCCAACAAGGCACCCTCGATGGTTATGTGGAAGGCTGAAATAGCAGTGGAGTAGCCTCTAATAGTAGAAGCGGCTTAAGCCAGATTCTAATCGGGACTGTAAAAACTCCAACACTTCAACTAAGGGATCGAAAATCCCTCTATTTCCACATCAGCGTGTATAACAGGCCCATCTGTCCTCATACTATACATTTGTGGGGTCCCTCCACGAAGCCAGAATTATGCCTACAACTGATGCCGGAATTCTGCTCGCTTGGAAGCGATTCTGGACAGTAGCCCGGCCACCCACTGAATCCAGGATTGGGGTGTGGCTGGCCGTTTTGGGATAGTAGGTTTGGTTGCCGTGGTAATAGTACAGGCGGCTGCACTAGCGACCTGAGTATTACCGGGCACCATCATTGAGACGACCACAGAGGTACAAGCAGCACTTGTAACCGCGCTGGTTGGGTGGCAAGCTGAGAGAGGACTTTGGAAAGCAGGGAAAGTGGTGGAAACGCCCACAACACCCTGTCCGTCCAGTCCAGCTGGGAGGTGTCCCCAGCAATCGCTCTCGGATCTGAAAGAACAAAACACAGGAATCTGATTTGTCACCCCAGAGGCAAACAGAACGACCCAAACAACTGGGAGAAAATCCAGAATATCTCCCGATCAAGCAACCACTCATGGGGAGCTGGAAGGCTCCCCAGTTGGGAATAGCCAGATTCTTCTCGTAGCTCTCCAAGTGGGACTAGTGCTGTGCCAACGCCTGCTGAATGGGACACATTGTCAGATGTGCACGCAAAACTATGTCCACTGTCGCCACCATGTTGCATAGCAACTGAAGCCAAGTTCTTGCTGAGAGCTCGGGAAACTGCAGAAAATGTAAAACTATGCCCTGTACCTTGGTAATGTGCTCTTCGGACAGAGAAACCAACCCACGGGTTGTCTCAAACCTTGACCCCATGAAAACCAGTTCCTGTGTCAGCACCAGTTCCGATTTTTAAAGACTGATACCTAACCTTTTGAGAATATCCATGGATCATCATGTGGATTCTTGACTTAAGTGTTGGGAAAGCGCCCTGGGGATCCAGTCGTCCAGGTGTGGGAAACAAAAGTTTCCCTGTGCCCTGGCGACCTGAGCTGGTACTAGCATGAGTTTGGTGAACACCCTTGGAGCCGTGGAGAAGCCAAAGGGGAGCACACGAAACTGATAAACCCCTGTTGACAGGAAACCTGAGGTATTTCCTGAACTCAGAATGCATCGGTACATGGAGGCATGTGTTTTTGAGGTCAATTGACGGGAGACAATCCCCTGCCTGATCCAGTGTCTCCATCTTGAACGGCACCTCTGTTATGCTCTTCAGACACTTGAGATTTACAATGGGCCTGAATCTTCCGTATTTGGTAACCAGGATATAAATGGAGTAGAACCCCATAATCTCCTGGCCCAACGGAATAATCTCTATAGCCACCTTGTCCAGATAGGACTGGATCAAGGAAGCGGGGATTGTCACCTTTTCCGGTCACTGGAGTGCAGCGAATCCCGGCAAAAAGGAGGCGTCTCTCGCTTCCACTGTGGTAGGAGGCCATCTGCGAGTGTGGACAGGACCCAGGGATTGGACGTGACTCTCCCATTTCCGAAGGAATAATGGGAGGCGGCCACCCACAGGTACTTCGGGCAAAAGGCAATATGTCCCAGCTGACAGCAGAGAAACTGCCGCTTGCAACGGGACAATTACGGGCTCAGGAGGTCTGCTTACTGAGAAGCTGCCTTGTACATTGCACAAATGACCCTCCAAGCGTGATCGAGGCATAGATGTACTCGTCGACAACAGGAAAGTCAAATAGAGCATCCTATCCCATTGAGCAGCGGTGGTTGAGCTCCGGGAGATCAAACTGCAAGCTGCAACGCAACAGAATACTGAATAGTATAAACAATTTTGCTAATGAGCGAAGCTACTATGCACAGCTGGATCTCCGCTACCCTGCACGGAGTAAACGCTTCACCAGGAAGACGAAACTCTGCGGGATCGGGGGCGTCCGAAGGGATGACCATCTGCGGCAGTATTACGGCAGTATTATTTGGAGTTGTCCAAATCAACTTACCCTTGGCTCACTGAAGAACCATGGCGCTGACACCCCGTGGGATCCGCTGCCAAAACAGGGACCCCTGGTACACTCAGCGGAACGGAGACAGGCGGCGAGCCGGTGTTCGCGAACCTCCAGTTAGGTTGTCGGTGACCTCATTGCACGAGGGACCCGTCAACAAGGACAATGGATCCAGAAGAGCCGAGTAGTCCAAATCGACCTACCCATGGCTCTCCGAAGAACCAGGGCGCAGAGACCCTGTGGTATTGTCTGACGAAGCAGGGACCGACATATAATTGCGTAATGCTATGAAAAAGACAAAGTCTTGAAACCAACATATGAATGTAAAAACGTACTAACATGAAACCTGCAGGAATAGGTGAGACGCAAGCAAAACACTTCCTGCACTAAAAACAAGCCATAAAGGCTGCCATCTTGCCAGCCACATGACAGGAAGATAGGACCCGACCGGCAAAGTTACAATTTATGAATGAAAATTTCAGCCAAGAAATTCCAACTAACCCCAGTGCGAAAGAAAAGGAACCATACATACAGTAGCTGACTCTTTCTCACTCATAATTCCGTAGGTAGATAGCACAAACACTATCTAAATGGACCATGCACGTCTTTCTAGTCGAGTTTTTTGTTTTGTAAATATGTTATTATCAAAATAGTTACAATTGTCGTAGGGATTTTTAATGGACATAAAAATTCTTATATGTACCCCAAGGAGGACTTTTTCTGAAAAAGAACTAAAGACTACATTTAGAGAACAGAATTCAATTTAATGGAGTGTCAGTAATCTTGTGTTTCATTTCATATTTGCACCACAACATTGTTACGATTGTGCAAACAGATCAATAGACAATAAAACAATACTTTTTCAGATAAACACGTCCATAAATGATTCAAAGACTGTACAACATTGCTGTGGTGCACATCTGCTATGTTTCTGAATTAATTCCTAACATATAGTGCATATTTTTTATCTGTACATATGCCGATATGGCCCTTATGTGGGGCTCTGCAATGTCGTGTCAACCCCAGGGAGCAAGCCTGAATGACCACAAGGTCTTGTTAATTGCCTCAAAGAAAAGCAAGGGTTACTGAAGATCACATCTAACCCTGATCTTCACGGGTACTAGCCTCATAAACAAGCATGGATGACTGAAGATCAAATAAAGAGAATGAGTGAGCAATGAGTAAGTTCAGTTTAATGGTAGTTAAGGAAATGTGTGTGTGTTACACACCAGTTTAAACTGTATTTCAGCTCCACAGCAGGTCAGTTTCTTGAGGGGGAAAAGTTATTACATCCTTGGTCAGGCCCATGAGTACATAATTTTAAGAATGAATTTAAAAATCAAGTTAATTAATTAATCAAGAATTTGAGCAGCCTACTTAACTAGTCATCAGTTGTGTAGATTTACAGATCTGTATAAATATGTACTGAAATGTTAATACTCGAGATGTTAATACAAAGATGGTGGCCTGTTCTGACATGACTTGTATAGGTTTAGCATGTAGCAACATCATCAACATGGCCTACACTGGTGAGACTCCAGGTAAAGTACCTACTTGAACACTGTGCCTAGTCGACCCCTGCCTATGGACTCTGTAAACTGGAGCTCTTCATATGGGATGTCCCACTCCTTCATGGCCACAGACAACTGCAAGACCCAACCAACAACACATCAACAATACAACACACAGAGTACATATAGGGCTGTAGCAAGAGGACAATCAGGACTTGTTATTGGTCCTGAGGCACAGTAACAGGGAAAAAACGGGAAACAAATCTGCAGGAGCTGCTGGAACTCTACTAGAAACAATTGTCCCAACCAAAAAGGGTATTAAAAGCTTACTTCATTGCGCAACTAGTTAGGCTACTGCTTTTGCTTAGAGGTGATCTGAAGTCTCATGGAGATGAATAAATTTGGTACTCTCGCAAACCCAAAAACCAAACAACAAAAAAAAAAAAAAAAAAAAACCTAAACGAAACAAACACTATTAACAGAATTTAACTTGTCCTCAAGAAAACTTGCTTGACTCAGAACACCAGTGTTGAGAGTCAACAGAGTCGTGTACTTACACCCAAGTCTCCTCTGTGTTAGCTTACACTGTTCTGCCTGTTCCGTGCATGTCCTAGATCATCCTGACTGTCCATAGAGTCACCCTGTCTACCTTGTACTTACACCTGTCTCCTTTGTGTCTACTTACACTGTTCAGCCTGTTTCATGCATGTCCTAGATCATGCTGACTGTCCATAGAGTCCACCCTTTCTACCTGGCACTTATGCCTCTGTCTACTGTGTGTCTATTTACACTGTTCAGCCTGTTTCATGCATGTCCTAGATCATCCTGACTGTCGATGAAATCCACCCTGGCTACTTACATCCCAGTCTACTGTGTGTCTACTTACACTGTTCTGCCTGTTCCACGCATGTCCTAGATCATCCTGACTGTCCATAGAGTCTACTCGGTCTAGCAGGGTCCTATCAATGGGGTTACCGGTACTCTGAAATATATCATCAATTCAATCACAATCATGGAAGAAAATCCTGAAACATATCCTAGAGTCTTTACACCACTTTCAGCAATATTCCAGCAATATCACAGCAGGGGACCCCTGAGATGTGTTTCATGCATTGTATCCATGTAGGGAATCGAACTCAGGTCTTCGGCATGATGAGTGAACATCTTAACCACAAGGCTACACCACCTCCCCTAATTACATCAGTCATCAAGCATGGCCAACTGAGTCATAGGTCAGCTCTTTTGACTAACACTACTTGTAACTCATATCCACTGAAAACTACTTTTAACATCCATATGAATATTGGAGACTTTGACACCACATTAATCTGGCTAGTTTCTTCTGATACTTACATCTACAAGAGTCTTATCACTATCGTTGGAAGTATTGGTGTTGACGATGTCACTGTGAAAATAAAAACTGTCATCAATGTCATGCAGTCCTTAGGTCTAAAGCATTACTGTTTATTTAGAGTATGAAACTGTGCTCACATTACAAATTCACAAAGTGTGAATCCAAGTTGTACAAGGAATATGAAATAACCAGTTGGGTCAGAGGAGGAAAGAAGAGAGCTGACTTCGTCAAGGATGACTTACTCATATGCCCTGTGGTCACTGCTCATGGTGTAGTCCATCGGGAGACTGGCAGTGATACTATCAGGCACCTCTGTAACACAAGATAACACACTTATAACACAAGCCAAACAATGAAGAGAAAGGGAGTACTTACCTTGGAACTGCAAATGTTCTTAGAAGTTGGGAAAAACTCACCTGGGACCTGGAACTGTTGAGTGGTACTCACCAGGGGATCGTATTGAAATGTCAGGAACTGTATTAACAAGTTGGGAAGGGGGTTGGGGGCAGAGGTTAGCTCACCTGGGAATTGTATTGAAATGTTGGGGAGGTCTCACCTGGGAACTGGAACTGTATTGAGATGTTGGGGGATGGTGCAGGAGATGGTGATGTGACTGTGCCCGATGAGATGAGAGCAGGGGATGAAGGAGTTGAAGAGTTGCAGGATGATGTGTTGGAGCTGGAGTCTGGCATATGGTCAGTGCCTGAAACAAGCAGCATTGTGGTACTTAAGGAACATCTCTGCTGACCTTCAGCCAAAGGCATGTCCATGACTAAGTGAGGTAACATAAATTACAAAAGAATTGACCTCAATCTTCAATATTAGCAAAACCAATTCTGAAATACCTGTATGTGTTAGAATGATGGTGTACTTCAGTTTGTTAGGAAGCTAGGCATAACACCTAGCTGGAAAGCATTTCGGAGTGTTCCTGATGTAGAAGTCACAAAATCCTTTTTCTTCTCATTAACAATTTTTTTCTTTGGGGAGGAATGACCCACCAACACTAAAAAATACTTACATATTTTCACAAATTCGCTATTTTCTATAACCATTGCCTCAATATTCACCTGAAACTATGCACAGGGTTCTGAGGACTTATTCAGTTCAACTGTCACAAATAGGGGACTGATTCTGATTCTTTACAGCACATTATAAACCTAAAGGCTGCTTGTCACCAGATATCTAACTAAATATTTACATCAATGTTTTTGTTCAGATGATATGTGTTTGAAATCAACTAAAAAATATCATCAAAGATCAGCTGTAATGTCCAAATATTCTCCCCAGCAGGACTAGATCTGCTTGTTCCAGATTACTTAGTGGCGACTCTACCTCACGGCCTGGGCCCACTTGCACAAAGCGATCTTAGCGCTACAATGATTGTAACTCCCCTTCTCCTATACAGGTCGACAAAGACACCAAGGTTGAATTATTTATTTATAGTTAAGCCTACTGTCACTAAATTGATTTTACTAGCGCTTCAGTTACTGTTATGTAGCTTCATTACATGATCATCTCATTATCCATCATTGACTGTTCACATGTATTTTAAAGCACTCCGCCTCGGTTATGGTTGGGAAAGTAAGCCCTTGAGCAGTCTTGGGTCTCACTTTCCCAACCATAACCTTGGAGTCAAGCTTTATGCTACACACCATACCATATTGTTCACAGACATAAAAGCACTGGCTACATGGACTGTAGGACTATAACTCCTTACAAAACCCATTGCAATGACAAACATGGGTTACTGGGGGTCTGTTCCATTCTGGCTCCTTGACAGCATACAACACCAGAGTACAAGGGCCCACTATTTTGCAGCACAAAACCAAAGAATGCAAGGTACATCCAGACCTACCTGTTAATCCTATGATTGCATCTACATAGTCATCAGTGAGACCACATGTCGGTCTGGCTTTACTAGCACAGTCACGATGAAATTTTTTCCTGACAAAGAAATCTTCATTAGAATATACATAGATGACATAACTTAACAAGTATATAATAAACACATTATTCAACATTTAACCTGGCGATATATCTATGTAGTAAGCATGAGCAAGCAAATATCTCTGAGAACAATTGCTCCTATTTTTAATGAGAAATGTTTGAAACTAAAACAAACATATAAGCGTATTTCAAAATTACTTACAAAATGATAAGATCAAAATAAAAAAAATAACTATTTTAACATGATGGATAATTTCATGCTGAAAAAACCCAAAACAAACAAAAAAACAAAACATATCAAACTTTATAATAACTGTATATCTACACAATACCTACATAATTATATTCCTGAGTAGGCTAAAGCTTTGACATTCAGACAACTGAGACAATATTTCCCCTGGTACCAAATGAGTGACTAATTGTTATGAAGCCATGATAATCAACATTATTTCATCTATACCACAGCAGCCACAGGTAATCTGGAATCAAATAATCCAATGAATGGCTGTAATGGCACCATGCCATACCCATTGATGCCCAAGGACATACAATTGGCACTCAACACACCAAGACTTACAATTGCCAGTCTAAACACTACATTACTACTTTGCCTCTGAAGGCAAACACCAAGGACCAAGTGTCTGAACAAAATTCTCAAGGATGACAATAAATCGAACAACTGTCTTGAAACTGCTGCTCATTAAATGTCCCCAAAAATTGTCATTCCAGAATGTTGCTTTAAACTGCACTCAGCAATACTTCAACTATAAGACCAGACAATCTAGTGACTGATGTTGCAAGCTATCACCCATACTATGTGGTACAATGACACGCTAATAACCCGCTCTGGGCACCTGACCAAAGGATCCAACAGCTCTTATGACAAGCATAGACTGCCAAGGTCCACTTTTAACCCTAAGCGTCATTATCATCTTCACCTTACCATACATACTATATATACTGTGCCAAAGTAACTTCATCATAAAACTAAACAAATAAACCAAACAAAATTCACAATCAAGTTTCCTAAATTAAAAATGAAAATAACACATTTGAACATGACACAGAAAAGATATATTTGAAAAAAAACCAAAACAAAATAAGTTAATACTGTGTTGCAATTATTGGTTAAATATCCATATGATGAGTTTACTACTGCACACTGAAATATTCAGACAAACATCTAATGGTAGCTTTAATACTTACATATATCTCAGTGAAATATTGGTAACATTTAGGCACGTCTACAGGGAGACCAGTCAACCACAGCACAACACGCCAGATACAAACCAGAGTTATCTCCACTTTACTACAGATGTAGGAGACACAAGTACTATACCATGCAGAGCTTGTTGGGGTCAGGGGACAGAGGACAGGGACAGAGGACAGAGGACAGTGGACTGAGGACACTGGATTGAAGATGGGGCTGTGATTTGTGGCAGTTATCACACTCACACATTCAGATACCTTTAATATGGACTCATCTCAACATTCCTTTTCAATGGTCTTTCATGACTTTCCAATACGTAGTCATAACATAATCAAAGTCTTGGAAAGTGAAACTTCAAGCAAATATATTCAATCAAATATAATTTGTTTAATCTTTTACACCGTGAAATAAACAAAAATAAAATCTGATTAGAAAGTGGGAATACATGGTTGAGCATGCAAGATAATATCAAGGTATAGTTGCCAGTATTACATGTTAGTTAAGGATGAAACCCCAGTAAATAATGCAACCAAAGTTAGGACTCGGTGACTGGTGATTCCAAACAAATCTATTCAATATCTGTTAAAGTCATAAAATAGTTAACTGAACCTAAGAGTAATAAAACTGGGTTAAGGTATTAAAAAAACAAAACAAATGAAATCGGGATCAATTCAACCAAACAGAAACTCAGCTCAAATGGGTTCAACCCCAAGCGAATCGATAAAACTGAAAGGGTCACTCTCAATCTCTTCACCATTGAATGTACCCTGTGTACAAAACAGTGCATTAGTGTACAAATCTCCATCAGTTTATCTTGACAAATGACATTAATTTGCAATGAAGATGAATTTGTTAAATAAAATATATATAAAAAAACACATAAAAAAACAAACAAAAATAACCCTCACCCCCCTAAAAAAAAAGAAAAAAAAGAGGAAAACACACACACAAAAAAAATATGTTTTCCAATGCGTTTGATTCTGATGCAATTTATTTCAATACAGCAAGAAAATCTAGCTACAATTCCATAGATTGTTTGGTAGCAGGGTACATTTCAACAGCAAACCAATCAACAGTGATCCTGTTACCAAAACTGCTGACTACCCAGCAAGATATGACGCTGGCCTGACCATTGGTGATACTTACTTGCAATATTTACAAACTTTTCCCCTTAGGATTATGGTAGCGCAAATATCACAGGGAGCAAACACAAAGCTGGAGTTAAATCTAAAGAAAGAAACAAAGCATACACCTTACCAGGGTAGATGTTACACCCTGCCTGTTAGCCTCAGCCTCAGCCTCTTGTGCAAAGTGGGCTGAAGTCCAGGTTCGTTTCTAACCCTGATAACTGATCAACCAACAGAGTCTAGACACCTTGCTAGCGGACGGATGACTATCTGGCAGACGCTAGTGTGAGAGGAGTCTGTCCGCATGTATCATGGCAAGCTACTGGTAAGAGAGGCTAGTGAGGGAGGTATTTGAGAGAAGTCAACAGGGCTTTGGTCAAAAGCCATCAACAGAACTCTTGCTGATCGCAGTCACCAGAGATGTTGGTGTTGAGAGCACTCAAAAGAGCTCTTGCTCACAGCTGTCACCAGAGCTCTAATTGACAGCAGTCAACAGAGCTCCAGCTGAAAGCTGCCACCAGAGCTTTTGGTTGAAAACACTCAATGGAGGTCGATTTGAGTGCAGTCAAAAGAGCTCTTATTGAGTGCAGTCAACAGAACATGATGTGGGAAGCAGGGACGGCTGGAAAGTTGTTAGTGGATGAGTCAGGCAGTCAACAGAGGCAGTCACAGTGGGGTTGCTTGATCATGTCTATCCAGCCAACATAAATATGTTGCATAACGTACAGTTTCATCACAAATTGCATAGTGATACAATCTGAATGTTGTACCACCTGTTACATTAGGTATAACACTCTATGATTCACTGAATCTATTCAATGAAAAAAAGAAATCTCCAAACTTGAAACTAAATGTATGAGGAATGACAAGACCTGAAGCACATGTCCACTGCTGACTGTCAATGTGAATTGCATGTCTAAGCTATATCTACAGGCTGAAATGTGAAGGACAGACTGACAGGCAGACTGACGGACAGACGATCATACAGCATGGACCACAGTCAGGCAATGTCTAGAAGGAAGAGGGCAGGAGGACCCCCACCTAGTATCTAGTTCAGGAGGGCAGGGTGATGAGGGGAGGGGAGTCACTGGCTTCTCTTCCTTGTTGCATTACACAACCATCCAAAGTACCTGCAACAATCTTCACAAGACTGGTGCAGGTATAAATCTCATATTTACAGTAATACTGTTCATTCGTATATCTCATATTTACAGTGATACTATTCATTTGTAAATAGGCTCAATCTGGACGACCCAGTGAGATGCTTCACTGATGTTTGTCTTGATGAAAACATGAATATACACTTGGTAGTAGAAGTCAGTGACAATGTTGGGTGAGCGGGTCACCATGTTCAGCCCCAGCTAGCTACCAGCATTCAGTCCCAAGTCTGACAACAAAGATGCCAGCTTCATATACAGTTTCACTGATTTCACAGGGTACAAAAATACATAAGAACTCTCCAGGAAATCAGATAAGATGAAGCACTTATTAATGAGTCAAGGGGGACCGTCACATTCATATTTGTTGTTACAAGGAGTTATAGCCAGATGATTACATAATCCAGTGTACCAAGTTTATCTTCCATGACAAAAAAAATACTAAAATGTAATGATATTTTGGAACCCAAATGCTTAAAGTTTTGAAGATTTTGTTTTCTTTTTCTGGAAACAGGGTGAAAATTGTCATTTGCGATTGAAGGCAAAGTTGAGGTCTGGTCTGCCTGCATGTTTTAATCATGACATTGCACTGAATTTGACTAGATCGACATTTTTTATGTCGCTTCATATAAATGACATACAAAACAAAGGTGCTGTATGGAGAGTAAAAGTCACAATATAATAGAGATCTGACACACCGGATATCAGAGATATTCAAGAGATGTTCAGGACAGGTGATCTCGTCAAGACACGACAAATGCGACATTAACAATGCTTAACATAATCTTCATTTTTTGAACACTCCAAAAGGACAGGTTAATAAGCTAGAATCTGCTCCTGCAGGCTATTGCCCTGGTGTGGTAGCTAGCTGGGACCTACGGAGAGTACAGCACTTTACAGAGTCAGTTACCAACGCCCACGAACCACATTCCACCCACAAACCATGCTCTGCCATAGACACTCACAAGGTATAGTCACTTTAATCAAACCATACCCAAACACTCAAAAAGGTTTTCCTGGCTCAAACTTCATAAGATGATCAAGAAGTTCTTTTACTGGTTTTATGCATATTTAACAAATGTCATGATCGGTTTACTTCCTCATCATGGCAGATTTTGCAAAATTTATTAGGATTTGTGTTACTCAGTAAGAAGGAAAGGTACACTGTAATAGATAATGGTAGTGAATATCCAACATAAACTAGCTCCCTTTCTATGTCCTGGCAGTGAGGCAAGTTTGAGGTGGAACTTGGCTACTTGAGTAAGTGAGGGAGTGAGTATGCTATGACGATAATGATCTCTAGTGATACCAGTGACTTCATTGTCTTACTTGCAGTCTTTACACTTATAGCCCAGAAACATCTGCTTATGACATACGTCACAGGTCGTGATCTTAAAGGTGTTAGTAAACCTTGGGAGAAAAACAAGGGGAGATAACTGTTGCAATGCCTGGCATTCCTACTGATCGACCAGCTGCAGATAACATCCTCAAAACTTCTGGTGGTTGCTGAGCAAGTGCAATACACTCGACAGCATCAATGGCGGTAACTGATTAGTGGAAACAATGTCCAAAAGAATACATCTTACACACTGTATAAGAATACAGACTTACTGTAATTCACAAGTATGAGCCACTAGCCAGATGTCAGAGTCTAGCAAACATGGTTAAGGGCTAATGTAGTGTCAGAAATAGAACGGAAATACTGTCTTGTGCAGCTATGTCAAGACTGGTTTGAGAAGTAACTAAACATATTGTTTGAAAGTGATGGACTCAAAAGATGAAGTTGTTATTACTGATCTGAAACATGCAAGATGATGCACGTCTGCTTGTAATATTCCCTATGATGGTCTTTTGTTTTATGGATCCTCAGAAAAATTTCATGAATGTGACTTAAAAAAAATGGGAAGTCTGTCATTCCAATCTCTACAAAAGTCAACAAAACGATCTTAAAACAAGACAATGTTTTTTTTTAAATTTGTACCAAATATGAAACATTCATGACAGTGGGCAGCAAATGGCACAAAAATGTATCTGTCAACTAAGATTAAAAACAGCTAACTGACAATATCTTGGAAGTATGAAAGCACTTGTTTAACATCACATTTAGTGACATCAGGATGTCCTGGGCAAGTCCAGACCAGACTTTCCCAGGACTGATGTGGTGAGTATTTATCAACAACACTGGGTAATGATGACATGTGATTTAACCTGTCATCTTCAGTCTGACTGCCCAATCTATAAAGTTGTCTCAGAAGACCAGCATATGCTTCTGGAGACATGAGACATCCTGTAATCCTACATCTACAGCAAGCCTTTTAGCGTAGTGGAGTCTTTTGGTAGGATATGTAATGATTTTTCTACTTCTGACACTGAAGTCACGAAACTTTATGGCACAGACTGACATAAGTATTATTTTACTTTACTGAATTTTGGCTCAAATACTCAGCATCAATCAGAAATAGATTCTGTTATGTCCCTGTCTAAAACTCTGACTCTGGCTATGGGATTAAAGGATTTGAAACAGAATGTTGCAATATTACGCATGATATACTGTCAGTGAATCTTTGTTCGCAGATGCGTTATATACTTAGGCTTATTCATGACTGCAAAATCGTGAGGAAATCTGTCAAGTGAAGACAAGCAAATGTCAAGATATAGTTCTCACCAGAAAATTTTGAAAATGAAATGGACAAATCTGATATTTGATACTATAAAAGCTGCATTGAAAGCTGATGTAAGTGTAGCAGAGTATTGTGTGTGTGCTAGCAGAGGTTACTTGGGAAGGCTTCAGTGTAGCAATGTTGTTTAAAGACAGTGAGTTCTATTGAGGGAGGCTTCAGTGTAGTAGCAATGTTGTTTAAAGACAGTGAGTTCTACTGAGGGAGGCTTCAGTGTAGCAATGTTGTTTAAAGACCGTGAGTGCTTCTGAGGGAGGCTTCAGTGTAGCAATGTTGTTTAAAGACAGTGAGTTCTACTGAGGAAGGCTTCAGTGTAGCAATGTTGTTTAAAGACAGTGAGTGCTACTGAGGGAGGCTTCAGTGCAGCAATGTTGTTTAAAGACAGTGAGTGCTACTGAGGGAGGCTTCAGTGTAGCAACATCTAGTGTGAGTGTGTTGAAGATCGTAAGGGCTACTGAAGGAGGTTTCTATATAACAGAATGTTCTGTGAAAGTGTAGATGGTAGCAGAGGCTACTGAGGGAGGATTCAGTATAGCAGTATGTTGTGTCAGTGCAGATGCTAGCAGGGCTACTGAAGTAGGCTTCAGTGTAGCAGTATGTTGTGTCAGTGTAGATGCTAGCAGGTCTACTGAAGGAGGCTTCAGTGGAGCAGTATGCTGTGTGAGAAGATACTAGTAGGAGTTACTGAGGGGGGCTTCAGTGTAGCAGTATGTTGTGTGTGTAGATGCTAGCACGGCTACTAAGAGTGGCTTCAGGGTAACAATGTTGTGTGAGAGTATAGATGCTATCGGGGCTACTGAGGGAGGTTTAGTGTTTAGTTTTACACCACGCTCAACTGAGGGAGGATTCAGTGTACCAGTATGTTGTGAGAATATAGATGCTAGCAGGGCTACTGAGGAAGGATTCAGTGTAGCAGTATGTTGTGTCAGTGTAGATGCTGGCAGGGCTACTGAAGGAAGCTTCAGTATAGCAGTATGTTGTGTCAGTGTAGATGCTAGCAGGGCCACTGAAGGAGGCTTCAGTGTAGCAGTATGTTGTGTCAGTGTAGGTGCTAGCAGGGCTACTGAAGGAGGCTTCAGTGGAGCAGTATGTTGTGCTAGTGTAGATATTGGCAGGGCTACTGAAGGGGGCTTCAGTGTAGGAGTATGTTGTGTCAGTGTAGATGCTGGCAGGGCTACTGAAGGAGGCTTCAGTGGAGCAGTATGTTGTGAGAATATAGATGCTAGCAGGGCTACTGAGGGAGGCTTCAGTGTAGCAGTATGTTGTGTCAATGTAGATGCTAGCAGGGCTAGAGAAGGAGGATTGAGTGGAGAAGTATGTTGTGTGAGTGCAGATGCTAGCAGGGCTACTGAAGGAGGCTTTAGTGGAGCAGTATGTTGTGAGAATATAGATGCTACCAGGGCTACTGAAGGAGGCTTCAGTGTAGCAGTATGTTGTGTCAGTGTAGATGCTGGCAGGGCTACTGAAGGAAGCTTCAGTATAGCAGTATGTTGTGTCAGTGTAGATGCTAGCAGGGCCACTGAAGGAGGCTTCAGTGGAGCAGTATGTTGTGTCAGTGTAGATGCTAGCAGGGCTACTGAAGGAGGCTTCAGTGGAGCAGTATGTTGTGCTAGTGTAGATATTGGCAGGGCTACTGAAGGGGGCTTCAGTGTAGCAGTATGTTGTGTCAGTGTAGATGCTGGCAGGGCTACTGAAGGAGGCTTCAGTGTAGCAGTATGTTGTGTCAGTGTAGGTGCTAGCAGGGCTACTGAAGGAGGCTTCAGTGTAGCAGTATGTTGTGTCAGTGTAGATGCTGGCAGGGCTACTGAAGGAAGCTTCAGTATAGCAGTATGTTGTATCAGTGTAGATGCTAGCAGGGCCACTGAAGGAGGCTTCAGTGTAGCAGTATGTTGTGTCAGTGTAGGTGCTAGCAGGGCTACTGAAGGAGGCTTCAGTGGAGCAGTATGTTGTGTCAGTGTAGATATTGGCAGGGCTACTGAAGGGGGCTTCAGTGTAGGAGTATGTTGTGTCAGTGTAGATGCTAGCAGGGCTACTGAAGGAGGCTTCAGTGGAGGAGTATGTTGTGAGAATATAGATGCTAGCAGGGCTACTGAGGGAGGCTTCAGTGGAGCAGTATGTTGTGTCAGTGTAGATGCTGGCAGGGCTACTGAAGGAGGCTTCAGTGGAGCAGTATGTTGTGTCAGTGTAGATATTGGCAGGGCTACTGAAGGAGGCTTCAGTGGAGCAGTATGTTGTGTCAGTGTAGATGCTGGCAGGGCTACTGAAGGAGGCTTCAGTGTAGCAGTATGTTGTGTCAGTGTAGGTGCTAGCAGGGCTACTGAAGGAGGCTTCAGTGGAGCAGTATGTTGTGTCAGTGTAGATGCCAGCAGGGGGCTAATAAGTGATTCTTCAGAGTAACCTTGTTGCTATGTGGCTGAGATATTGCTGATGTGATGTTAAATTTTAAGTCACAACCAGGTGATGCTTCAGTTTAGCATTGAGGGGCTTTAAGAACAACATGATAAACATGTCTACAAAATTTTAGCCAGTCTGCAGATAAACTTCAAAGATCAGTTACAGTGTCATTACTAAGACCGTCAGAGAAACAAGTTTCCTTGACAGTTTGTAACAATCAGATTTGTCCATTGATGAATCAAAAAAGAAATGCAAGGGAAGTAAAGTGCCTATGTCCAAATGAAGAACCATCTCACTTAGTTCTAGTTGTACGTGAATAAGGAATTCTTGGCATAATGTAACTTCTTTTGGAACTTCCAGACTAATCACATGAGGCTAAACATACTGGAGGCATGTTTCAGGTATTTAGCTATAACTGACAGCATTTTGCTCTTTAGATTACACTCTTTAGATTCTTTTGTCAAGGATTGTAAAACTGACAATACACCTGAAGGACATAGGCACTTTGAAAATGAGCTCATTTTGATTTCCCACTGATTTGGAAGACTTAGTGTGATTTAAAATACTGGATGTGGAATTACTATTTTGTGTCAAGTGTTATTTGATTACAAGACACTTAATTTTGGCAAGATAAGAATTAATTTTGGTATTTTGTTACATGAAATGAAAATGAGCTCACAAACTCTCTGAAATACAAGACATGGGTTGGAGAAAACACTGACTTTATTATTTAACATGGTAAGAGACAATAATAAGAGTCATTAATATGAAAAAAGTTAAAGATAAGATTCAACTTTACTTTGTTTGAAAATATGAGAGATCAGATAATTATCAACAACTCCATAAAGTGTCATATGGTAAAATACAATTACAAATAATTACAATTTTTAATTACTAAAAGCAAATATATTTAACATTTTCTTGTCATATTTGTTTGTAAGGTAAAGCAGTCAACACCATGCAAACATTTCGAAAGACTATTGTAAAGATTGTATACCAGTTACACAAACAGCACAAATACACTGAATACCCATCAATCTAAGATAGTAGAATTTTTTCTGAAAGTGCCAGTCTTGAACATTAGTTACTGGGTGAGTGTTGACTGCCTTGTTTACTGTTATGGTAATAGACAGTAGTGGTGCACTTACCTATGGTTGATCTGGTGCTTCATCTTGGGCCCCAGGTTCAGAGGGGTCTTTGGAGACTTGGGCACTGTCAGAGTGTCTGCAACACACATACATCCTTCTCTCACCAAGTTCAACTCAAGTCAGTATCACCGCTATACATCTGTGTGATCTGACTATACCATAAAACACAAGGATCCAAATGTAGCACTTAAGTGGACCCACTGTACATACATCTGCAGGATCCCACTGTACCATACATCTGCAGAATCACACTGCTTCACTAAGTTTTATAATTGTATGAAACAATCAAAGTGTACATACATTTTACAAATGATCTCTCTGTATCATAAAACTATAAAATGATGTCAAATAAAGTTATGCTTAAAATAGTATTATGCAGCTGAGTGTTCCAAATCAAGAAAGGTTAACTTTCATGATCCAGGGTTGGCTGAAAAGTTCTAAGCCTCACTGTGAAAAAAAGTTACAAAGTCCACGTTTGTAATTTATTTTCTACATAGTCCACTTCCAAGTTCACACACTTTTGCCAGCGATGCTGCAAGGCCCGAAACCCGGTCAGGAAGAAATCTTCTTCAGCTACCCTAAAAAAATCAGTCACAGCGGAAATGACGTCATCGTTACTTGCAAAATGGCGACCGGCGAGTTCCTTTTTCATTTTGGGGAACAGGTGGAAGTCAGAAGGAGCCAAATCAGGTGAATAAGGAGGATGGTCAATGAGTTCAAAGCCACAATCGCGGATTGTTGACATGGCCACCACCGATTTGTGAACAGGCGCATTGTCTTGGTGGAAGAGGACACCTTTAGCGATCATCCCTCGTCGTTTGGCTTAGATTGCTTCTCGCAACTGGTTCAGTAGATCAGCATAGCATCTGCCGTTGATAGTTTGACCTTTTTCAAGATAATCAATGAGCAGAATACCCCTGGAATTGCAAAAGACTGATGCCATCACCTTTCCAGCTGAAGGAACAGACTTGGCTTTCTTCGGAGCTGGTGAATCAGGATGCTTCCACTGTTTTGACTGTAGTTTTGTTTCTGGTTGAAAGTGATGTATCCAGGTCTCATCCATGGTTACAAATCGTGCCACAAAATCATCGGGATCTGCTTCAAAACGACGCAAATTGTCAAGGGACGTCTGGAACCTGACACGATTCTGTTCTGCTGTCAAGAGCTTTGGCACCCATCTTGCAGAAACTTTTGTCATTCCTAATTCGTTGGTGATAATATGCTCAATCCTCTCATGAGAGATGCCCACTACACTACGCCGGTCGCCAATATGTCGAGTAGTCAATCGTCGATCATCCATCAACATACTCGCGTGATGTTTTCTGGAGTGGTTGCTGTTGAATGCCTTCCTGAGCGTGGGTCATCATCAAGGCTTTGTCTGCCACGCTTAAATTCTGCAGCCCACTTCTTTACTGTGGAAAATGAAGGAGCATCATCCCCTAGAGTGGAGACCATGTCAGCATGTATCTGTGTTGGGGACATCCCTTTCTTTTGCAAGTACTTGATGACTGCCCTGTATTCAGTTTTGTCCATTTCTGATGATTTCAGAGGGTAGGTTTACCAAAAGAGCTTTAGTTGAGATAAAACTATTAGTACGTTTGTAGTTCTTGTGTCTATGATTCACTAAATGATTGCCCTCATTGGTGGCAAACACCTGTCTCTACCTGGTGGGGAAAAACCACTCAGGCTGAGAACTTTTCAGCCAACCCTCGTAGCATAGAGCTCTGCTATCTCACCGTTCTTACAGAGATTATGTCAGGTTCATTTTCTTATGCTAAACAGAGTACTTATACCAACTACTTCAGCACAGTTTAATGGTTTGGGAGACTTTACATAGCCTGTTACAGTTCTTGCTTCCAAAATTTTCTTTGAAATGTGTGATCACTGGAAACGAAACATTGTGAAAATGCCTCCTGGAACAGGGTGCTGCTGTACAAGGCAACCTTAGTACTTGGACTACCTCAACTCTATGTGAAGGTATGGGAGGTAAGATTTCTTTGTACAACAACACCTAGGATCTTAATTCTGAACACTCTTCAAAATAACTAAATCCTGAAAGAAGACCATGGAATCGTAATGTCCAGACTGTACAGGTTATATATATTATGTCAAAATGTACAAGACTTTTACACAGCTAGCATCCTTCTACACAGCAATATTTCTCCACAGTGCACAGGCATAGATGAATAGCAGAGGCAGACACACAGAGTAGCTGTTTCGAAGAGAGCAGGAGTTTTCTAGACTCAGACACCTGGGCTCCGTTCTGGCAATCAGAGCGTTTAGCAGTCCTAGCACTAAAATCAGTTTGTCAAACAGGGTTAGGATCAACACTACTGGACAATCACATGGAAAATATGTTATTTAATCAAATAGAATTTCTGATAAAGGGACAATATTTGGCATTTCAGTGAGTGTGTGAGCATGGTTTCAGCAACGTCATGTCAGGGGACATCAGAAATGCGCATTTCAGTAGAACATGAATCCATTTTTCAGCTTAGTCTTGCTCTGTGACACACAGTTGTATAGTGTTAGTGAGGGCATCTGACAGGGTTCACGCATGCAAGGATGTCGATACCCTTACAGACAATGAGTTTAATGATGTGGACATTCTCACATGGGAGTTGTGGACCTCATAAACATAACAATGTGGACCTAATGATTTAGGAATGTGGACTTTTTCTTATATGGATGTTGACCACATAGATCAAACATGTAAGACATGGTCTAGACATGTTAGGTCTTGAAAATCAAAATTCAAGATGACGTATATTCTTCACAAAGAATGCCTTGCATGAATACAGATTCTGCACACATAGAGACTACTTTTGAGCACTACTTTGAAAAAGCACAAGACAAAAACTGATTGGAAGTCTATATATTGCTAGAGAAGACACACTGAGAACTAACTTTCACATCAGTAGGCACAATACCCATGCAACACTGGCCTGCATACCTCCACATGCATACACACGCCTCCAGACACACTGCGATACCTTGACCTCATCTACAGCAACACTGTAGTACCTTGACCTCGCCACAGCATCCGTTGTAATACCCAGGCCTTGCTTACAACCTACACTGTAAAACCCTGACCTCCTCTACAGCCTACACTGTAATATCCTGACCTCCTCTACAGCCTACACTGTAATATACTTACCTCCTCTACAGCCTACACTGTAATATCCTTACCTCCTCTACAGCCTACACTGTAATATCCTGACCTCATGTACAGCCTACACAGTAATACCCAGGCCTCACCTACAGCCTACACTGTAAAAAGCAAACCTTGTCTACAACCTACACTGTAATTCCTGGACCTCATTTACATCCTACTATGTAATACTCTGACCTTGCCTACAGCCTACACTGTAATACTCTGACCTCATCTAGTCTAAGCTGTAATATCCTGACCTCCTCTACAACCTTCACTGTACTATCTTGACCTCCTCTACTATCTACACTAATACCCTGACCTCATCTACAGCCTCAATAACTCAATGGCCGATAAATACGAAATAAATTCTTTACAGTTATTTTTGTAAAATTTACTTTTAACTATCACTATCTTTTTGGTCCTTTCATTAAGATGGTAAAGGACAATTTAAATGCTTTTCAGAGCAAAATATCCATTTTCAAAAATAAGAACTCCAAGGAATATTCAACCTTGTGTGAATTCTGTTCAGAAACATACATCAGAAAAGCACAGCAAGGTACTAAGATTATCATTAATAAATGAATCTAACCCTTTATAAATTCTAGGTGTTAGTCCAGTTGAGCAAAAGCTTAGCAAATCAAACATCACAAATGTCCTCCAACTTAAAGTATGGTGAGATGCCTTGCACTAACTAGAAATGGCATGCAAGTCATCCAATTGGTGAAAAAGAAGCAAGTTGATGAATACAAGCTGTTGACTAGCATTGCAGCATTAGTATCCATGCAGATAGTTACAGATGTTTCAACGGTAAAAACTTTTGGACTTTAGGAGACATATTTCCCCTTTGGGCGCCTCATACTTCAATCTGGAGGAGATTTGTTCTGGCACAAGAACCCATAAAAACATATCAAAGTGAGTTCAGAATATTTGTAAAACAACTTAAACAATAAATTAAATAAATCGAAAGTTGAATGAAATATGAAACAAGCAGCTTGTTTGCACAGTTCCTGTAGTGAGAGAACTTTTACAAGTGCTTCGAGCAAAGCTGATTTTCGCACTTGGTGTAACACAAAACCGAAGCGCACTATACAAACTATTAGATAATATCTCGTATAAACTGAATTATGCACAATTTCAATGGGTGTTTGTGTGGATTCTGGTACTGGCAGAGTATAGGAAGCTTCAAGCAGAACAGCATTCTTACTGGAATATTTATTAGCATAATCATCAGGCAGTATCTGCTCATGCTTGTATGGAGGAGAACGGATAGGAGAGGACACAACGGGTGACGTGTGTCCTGACTGCCCACGGCTGGTGGCACCTGAATCTGATCCCCCTTCTGTTGACAGGCGGCGGCGGTACAGCGCTTCATGGCTCCCCCCTAGGGAGTTTTGTGGCTTCTTCTTGTTGGATCTGTGAGTACAAGATGAGCAAATGTTGGAAGAGGAAGGGGTGGGTAACAATTAAAAGTGCTTTACTATATGAGTGAGTTTGGCCTAAAAGTAAAGAGACTGAGTTTGTGTAGTTTTACTTTGCCTTCAGCAATGTTGGCAGGATGAAATGGGATTCATATTGCGATTGAGACTGAGAATATTGCACATATACAGCAACAGGCATGCGTAAATATATGTGTTTCTATTAGTCATGACGGAAGTCCATTTATAGTGCTAGCAAAATGAGATGTCACACCAGAGTTTAGGATGGCTTCTCTGCTCAAACTGAACTGGCAAGTTTGCAAAATTCCT
The DNA here is from genome assembly GCF_037392515.1 of Haliotis asinina. Classification (NCBI taxonomy): domain Eukaryota; kingdom Metazoa; phylum Mollusca; class Gastropoda; order Lepetellida; family Haliotidae; genus Haliotis; species Haliotis asinina. Next base: position 99,683,732 of record NC_090280.1, read on the forward strand.
GAGGCAGAAAAACAACACATACCATGACGAACCCACTATCACAGAATTTCAGCCAAGGGAAGCAACTCTGCACAGTTAACTCCCAAGCTTCAGAGTATACACCCAGTATGGTAAGCAACAGTTCTTTGTTTTCACACATGCCAAACTTCCATATCAATTTTACCATAAAAACAACATGTCATAAATTATCTATTCAGTGGTTTAGTTTCTTCTGTGTGTTTTATGGAATAGATTATTTTGAGTTTCTTGTTTAATGCATCACTTCGTTATGTTAAGTGATACTGATTGTAATTTAAATGTAAATGATGAGTCTAGATCCAGTGTTTGATGTCATGAATATTCACCTACACAATTTGGCTCTGATTACATATAAGTCCCTGACTCTCTCCCTTCATCCAGTAAGGCATCTCTAACAGCAAATGAAAGACAAATATTCTTACCCAGAACCTCCACAAGTTTGTATATTAGAAGACTTCTTTAGCAACTTACTTTATAGGATCTATCTCAATGACTCTGTTGGCAAGCTGGGACTCATGAGACTTGCTCTTCGTGATGGTCACAATGTCTGGAAACAACTTCAAACTGCGAGCAGGTGGTGGGGTACCTCTAACCTTGGCCATGCCCCGCCCCCCATGTCTGCCACCAGGGGGTGGAGTTGGAGGGGGTGTGTACTTCTCCTTTATGTGCATGGTTGGGAGTGGGGAAGAAGGAGTGCTCTGGGGAGGGGTGGGAATTTCAGTTTGGGTGGACCCAACAAGCCCCTCTGATGGAAGAGAGGTTGTTGAGGGTCTCTGATGGAACTTTGGGGAGTTCCCGTTACACGGACTGTTGGATGCTGACTTGCTGGATGTCAAGCCGAGCAAATCTGTAAAATGCCAGTCTCCGTATGTATCCTCCTGTCCTTGTAACTGCATTTCTGCAAATGCATAAACAGTGAGAAAAGTGACAATCAATCATAGTTAGTGTGGATTTGGGGGATTAAAAATGTTGAACATCTCACATGACTGGATCGTGTTCACCATGTAATTATACTGATTGAAGAGGTCACATTGACAAACTTCTGGACGAAAAACAACCAATGGCACTTCATATTAATCATGGCCTAAACCTAAATGCCAACACAAAGTCTTCACCTACTGGCCTAAAATATCAGGGGCTTCCACTTCAACATCAGAAAATTTTTTTTTAATAAACATAAGTATTAAAGTTGACTAAAGTGATTATTAACAATTACTGAAATGAAAACCATGGTGTTGATAATATCAATCATAACCTATTGTGTTGAAACAGATGACTCTTACAAACATGATACCCAAATTGAAGTTATTATCCATAGGCTGCTTTGGAATAATGCAATACTGTTTTCATAGTTAACAATGCAGGAATCTTTCACAACTCACCTGAGATGTATGCGGATTTCTTTCGCAATAGTGCTTAAGTTACTTTAGAAATATTTATTGGGGGTTGATCAATATTTACTTAGTGCTTATCAATCAGTAACATCGATGTCAACAGCTAATATTAATAAATATATCCTTGGAGGTATTTCTGTTTTGCTATGAAAGAGCTACCTGAAGTATGAGAGAATCTATGTTACATCATCTTACATTTATTTATTGTGGGTGGTCGGTTTACTGGTTTATGCCACACTCAGCCATATTCAAGCTATGTGGCAGTGGTTTGTAAATAATCAAGGCAATCTGGACCTTTTCGATACCTTATTTGACCCTTGTATAGCTATCAATGACGTCCCTGTACACCCACCCTTGAAAGTCTGGGTAAAACCCTGGATATTACTCAGTCTATGCTCTTGGCTTCTAATCCACAATCTCTGAGTGGGCCAGTTGAAAGTATTCTACTTTGCCTGAAACAAAGCAACACATCCACAATGTACAACTTCTCACCTGTGCAGTTCTTGAGATTCTTGAGAGCAAGGTTGAGTCGGCGAGTCTCGTCACTATCTGCCTGATAGCGAGCCAACAGAGATGCCACATCAGCCTCCGACATCTCCAGTAAGCTGTCCAGAGTAATCCCCCTTTCCCTGATGCCCTGTACAACAAATATCAAATGACTGTGTTGTGTCAATTCTTCACTGTGATTTCCAGCCTTGTCAAGTGCAGGGTTCGAAATAAATAACCACAATCCAGAGGCTCTTTTCACAAAGCAACCTTTACTTAGGTTATCCTTAACTCCCATTCTTTAACACTAGACTAAGGTTACCTCAGTGACTTACAATCAACTTAGCGCTTTGTAAAAGAAGGCCAGGATTCCTGTCATACCCTCATGCCATTAGCAAAGGGCTCACATGCACAAACCGAACTTAGTGGTGCATTGACTGTAACTCCCATCCTCCAACATAGGCTTAAGATAGTCCTGTCATTAAGATCACTTCATGCAAGTGGGCCCAGATACCATTGTACAAAGTGATTCTCTCATACCATACCCCTTGCTTATGGCAGACAAAGCAATGGGGTAGTTTTTTACAATATCTGCCATAACACCATAGCACAAATGGACCTTAGTGCTAAGGTCATCTCAACTCCCATACCTTAAGTTAGACTTACATTAGTCGCAGTGTTACATTTGTTTTGTACAATAATCAATGGGATTCGTATCACCATCACCAAGAAAAGACAATCACTGAAATACAGTCAAATACCAAAAAGAGTAATCTTGACCAAAAACAATCACAAGTGTCCCACTACTTTATTTTCGTGGGTGTGCGAAGTTCGATACAACAGTAAATGACTGTGTGACTGTTCATTTATATGAAGTGGAAAATCATACAAATAAACAGGACTGCATGGTTTACTGCAGTACACTTGTCAAATGATATATACTGCAAGCTATTTCCTGAGAACCAGCACATATGCTAAACGATAATATAAAATGTAGGGATTATATCTATGGTTTAAATTAAGATCTGTACAGATGTTTTCCTTTGCAATTCAACTACAAAACTACATACTTTAGAGGCTGTAAGTTGTATAAGAAGGAAACAGAATCCCTAATTGTCCTACCCCATTTTGGGATTACTGTTATCAGGACCATAACCTGCACCGTCTTTAGATGTAGGAACAGGTACAGGACCTGCATGTATAATTAGCATTAGTGACTGTCAAACACTTACAGTAAAGTTCCTAAAAAAAATATACTACCCATCAAGTAGACTCACTTACAGCACTCACCACAAGTTATGTATGCATATATGCCTACATCAATGATAAATGTCTCCAATAACATGGGTAACAACTGCAAACCTTATGCAGATGAATTGCACAAGGATGAAGCCTCAAATTGTAGAAAAGCATGAGCAGATTTGCGCATGTGAACAGCTGTGTTTTGGTGTAAACTTTTGCTAAAAATGTGGCTATTTTCACTGAGTTTCATAACATACTGAACTCATGACAATAATCTTTTCAACATTCTGAATTTGTTTAACAATTTATCAATTCATGTGTAAATAGTGCCTCAAAACAGTATGGAATCTTTCTGGAACTATGATGATAGGCATCATTCACGGTACACACAAAAACAAGGTGCACCACTCTGGAACTATTTTATAAGGCGCCATTAAGGGTAAGTACTAACATGTACATCTTCCTGGAACTAATCTTCCAGACACCATTCAGGGTACATACAAATATGTGCACCTCCCTGGAATAACACTGAACGGTACAATTCAGGGTACATACGAAAGTGTGCATCTTCCTGAAACTACTCTATCAGGCACCATTCAAGGTATGAACAAAAGTGTGTTTCTTTCTGGAACTATTCTACCAAGCACCATTCTGGATGCATATAAAATGGGGCATTTCTCTGGAGCTATTCTATCTGGTACCATTCAGGGTACCCACAACAGGGTGGAACACCATGGACTGATGCTACCAAGAGCTACCTAGACACCATTCACTGATGATTCAGGGAGCAAACACATGTTTGACATTGAGTGTGAAAATCAACACGCTGTAATAATCAAAGATTCATGTGGACCCTTGGATTCAAATCCAACAGGAGAAACCCCTCCTCCAACTCTCCAACTTCTTCTGTACCACTGGTAGTAATTCCAACCAGGAAGTGACAGCAGGTGGTACAGTAACAGCATTCAACAGCATTTCCCGGGCCTCTTGTAGGAAGGTGTTGTCACTTCCTGATTGCTATCATCACAAGGAAATGTTGCCAGTGCAATAAGCTTCCTAAACATAGACACACCTTTGACCAGTTATGTCCTGAACCAGTAGCCTGAGACAGTGTCAACAACAGCAATGTCCAGTAAAAACATTATTTGTCTGGGATTACCAGTACTGGGATGATTTTAGTTCATTTCATTTTTTTTATAACCAAAAAGTCAGTAAATATGGTTTTACACTGTTTTTAACAATGTTACATCCATATCACAACGGATGACATCAGAAATGGGCTTCACACCTTGTACCCATGTGTTGAATTGAACCCAGGTCTTCAGTGAGATGAACGTATGTCTTTGGGCTACCCACCAACCTTAAACCTAAAACCCCTAATATAGCCGCAATACTACTCTGGGACGGGTTAAACAAATAAACCCCATAGAATACACTTGCAACACATCACCAGTGATTGTGAAAGAGAACGTTGACAATGGGTCATTTTCAGAATTATTAACCATTTTCTGAATTTAGAATTAGCCAATGTCCTATAAATAGTAAACTTCCAAATTCTAATGTGCAAAATGGCCCATGGCCCATGCCTTTCCCAATCCATGTATCACTAATCCACTTGCAACCCTGTGAGATCCATGCATTATGAGTTGATGACAGAAAGCACACATGAAATCTCCAAATCGTTGTCATCTCACCTCATAAAGAATATTTTTGTGCAGACATTAGTGTTTCCGTCTTTGTTTTTGAAACTACTCATCAAAAGGACTGGCGCAATTAAAATTAGTCAAATGTTTTGTCAATAGCAAATATATTGAATCAGGTTTGCAATCAGTTTTTTTCTTGTGTCCTTGCCACTGAAATTCACTCAACCAAACAATTCAAATTTATGAGCACCAGAAATGGACTTCAAACACTGAACCCATGTGAGGAATTGAACCCGGGTCTTTGTCATTATGAGCGTACACTTCAACCATTAGACTGTTAGGCATATGAATGTTGTAAATCATGGTAGAACAAATTCATGAAAATTATTTGAAATTTGAGGGCTTTTCATCCAGCATCCTAGCATTACAATGAAGACGGCCAGGATGAAAAGAAAAATGCTGACCTCTACAGCATCCTTTGCCACACCCACCACCTTCAGCCATTGGTCAGTCTTGGGATACTCCCCGAGTTGTTCTGGCACCACGTCAGTTGCCAGGCGTGCCTTTGCGACAAGCTGGTCACTGAATAGCTTCACTAGCTTGCTCTGCAATAAACAAAAATCAGCATCCGAATGCAGGCTAGACAAATTCTTCAACGGCAAATGCTATGAATAACAACTTCTTGATTTATTAACAACTTCTTAATTTTTTTTTCATGTTTCTGGGAGTTCCTACCCCCTCTCCAGATGGATAATAATTATCCATCTGAAGAAACGGCAAAAACTAGCCCAGAAACATTGTGAAAATACAAATGAAGTAGTTGTTTTCAATAACATTTGTCTTGTGTTGTCTAGATACCAATTCTGGCAGCCTAGGGTGTCATAAGTTCCATCAGGGCATGGTCAGTATGTAAATATCTGATGAAAGTGAAAATTTTGATTTTAGAATTAAAGGGAACATACAAGTATATGTTGAACTCCAATACAACAAACTGCTAATGCCATGGACACATATACTAGGGTTGACTATTATTACAGATCATAAAGATCAATAATTGTTACCTAAATATTGATCAATTATAAATAAATATCAGGAAAGTAACTTGAACAACGTTGGAGCAAAATACGCTCCAAAAACATCAACATCACAATGGTTGATGCCCTTGAACGAAGACATTACGTCATGTTTTTTGTCAGCGTGGCGTAAAACGTTATTGCAACATAGTAGTTATGTTAGACATTATCAATGACATGACTTTCATATTGATAATTGATAATAATTCCTCAATTAATGAAATTTTTTATTATCAATCTTTATAGCCAACTCCAATAAGCATTTCATTTCATCACATTTTAAAAAAAAATATAATAGGAAAGTTTTATACACACACCTGAGCATGAAGGCACTCTATTACAAGGAGTAAAAGCCCTGTATAAATATTTTACTGAAGAAATGCTTCATCAACTGGCTAACAAGGTTATCAGGGTCCAACTAACGAAGTATACAACAGACTTTAACATATTTTATTACTACAAAATACTATTCAGTGACACCATAAAGTGTATTTAACATGGCTATCTTCGAGTCTTGATTGCAAATTAGACACAAGCCCCATAACATTTACATTAGGTGCAACTGCAAGACACTACAGAACTGCCTCCAATACAATTCAAACATGCTTATTGTATTTCATAATCAAACCTATGTTTTTTATTATTTATGTTAACATGATTTTTTTTTATATTCTGATATTCAGAAGAATGAGTATTCAACATGTTTAACATCTGCTTACTTCTAACATGAAACTTGAAACTAGGTGAAAAGACTGTTTATCAAAATGAAGGGCATTATTCTGCATAATATGCAATGGTCATTTCGTGAGTATGTCAATTTAAAGGAAAAAAAACAACCCGTAATAGTGTAGCAGGGCTGCGTCAGTCATTTGATATCTGCATGGTTAAGATTAATGATAAGTAAACTCAAATTTCATCAATGTGATTTGAAAACTTATAGTTTTGCCAGAAAAAGCTCCAGAAAAAGCTGTCATCTTGCAGCTGCTCTTCTAATTCTAATTCTAACATTTGATCAGTTTCAGTCTGAAACCAAGGGATAAATGTGTGATCGGTTATTTCCCAGTTTTCTTAACTTAATTGTTCATGTTATTAGCTAACTTAAAACTGAGTGAACTTTTAACTGTCTCACATCAATATATGTTAATGAATACAAGTCACGAACTTGCAAGCAAAAAGGTTTCAGGGCCTGCTTCCAGCAAAGTACAGCAATGTATCTTTTGCCTTTCCATTTACTTTATTTACAAAAAACATTACAAGCAAGAATTTCTAAATAAGAAAACTGGAATTGTGTTCACATTTCACATTTGTTATCACTCATTAATCAATCATCTACCCTTTTGAAGCAAAGTCTGAGCGTTGAAATCTAAACCAATGCTTAATCATATTATGATGTATACACCTCACATCTGTGACATGGTGTCATCAATGGAGAATCACACATTCATTACACATGTGAAGATCAATCATCAAAACTAGGAGAACAGGTCCTCAGCAACCCATGCTTTCCAAAAGAACCAATTGTGCCTACTATAGGATGTGACTAACAGGACTGGGTGGTCAGACTCACTGACTTTTTTGATGTGTGTCGATATAACCTTACTGTATAGATTGATGCTCATAATGTCAATCACTGGATTGTCTTGTCCAGTCTAATGTATTTACAGACTGCTATCATGCTGTTAGAGTGTTGCAAAAGGATATGTCAAACAATAAGGATAGATGCATACAGCCACAGAAATGGATTTCACACCAGTGTCTGTTGTAATAACAAGGTTCCCTTATCACGGACTGATGAAGATGTAAAACAAATCTTACCCTTGCTGAATTAATGCACTATATCAACCATAAACAGTCAAAACACAGTTATCTAGAACAAGAACATCAGTTTCATAACCATTAGGAAATAATGTCATACATATTTTGCCCTTACCCACTGTATCAATTAAGGTGTGGTTGGAAAAAGGGATAACATTCCTTGGCAACAATAAACACCAATGTTTTAAAATCTGTTCAGGGTTTAAAATAACATGATAATGTCAGCATATCTCTTACATTAATATTAATCTGACAATCAGTAATATTGCATTGTGAAGGAATGTCACCTGCCTTACTTGATACGTTTAGGTACAGTGTCTCCTATTATGAACCAATTACTATAAACATCAAAGAAAGGGACGTGTTATCAACGCTCATTAATCGTAGTAATAGATATAACTGGCAGTAAGATTGCTGGTTCTGCACACAGCACCTTGCTGGTGCTGACGACTATTTGATCGGGAACAAATGTCAAAGATACACTGTAGCCGTGTATAGGGAAGTCACTGACACGCGGATTATTCAAAGCGACACAAGCTGCTATTAAATACTTATGGAATATATTGAATCTATCACCTCCGTATCTCTTATTTCCTTCTGGGTAATTTGCTCGGTCGTTGCACATTGTGTCCTTAATCCCACGAGCTGTTTCGCAGTAAAGTCAATCATAAACTGAACCATCTTGCATGCGTTGATCGCCTGCTCCACGGGATCTTGCATATCAAAATCACACGACATTTTCACCACGACTAAGATGCAGGTAGTTCTTCAAACATATTTTCTTCTTAAATATCAATCCAAAATGTAATCACTGCGTGAAGAAGACCATTCTTGGTGAATATTTATGCCGCAATTTGACAGCCTCGTACCAAGGAAAACAGCGGCCATATTGACGATTAACTCTCGCGTTCACGTGATCACCAACGAGATATCGAATTGTTTGCCGCGAAATTTCAGTGACAGGTGCACAAGTCAAACACAGGGATGTTGGATAAAACTGATTCGAAGGACAGTTCGAATTTGCCATGGTAATGTATTCTTTTGATTTCTATAGTAGCTTCAATGGTTTGCTGCAAATCACCGTTACACTCACTGTTAATGTAACAATTCACGATAACGGTGCTGTTCTGTATGTAGTCCTATTTTCGTTCATCACTGAGCTGTATCGTAGGACCTCCTGTTATCGCGGTAGTTAATGTTGTCGCCCCCGGGCTCATGAACGGCTGCTGACATTTGGCATTTTATATATATTTTAAGGTGACTGATGTTTAGTCTGCATATCTGCCACAAACAAGGTGCCACATACTCGTTTGACCCGGAAATTGAAGCACCTCTCTGATAGCGCGGTATTGCCATTTTCTTACTGTGGCACGCGGTACAAGCAAATGATGCTGAAACATTTACTATGACAAGTAACAAATCTAAATAGGGCTAGAAAACAATTTACCGGGTGCAGGACCAGCTAGCGCCACGGAACAATTATCTCACTATTCCCCCTGTCAATTGACCTCATCTTTAGAGGCAAATATTAAGATCCTTTACAATCCTTAGGGTTTGGGCTTTGGATTTGGCATCCTTTCTGATCCTTTGGGTTAGGATTTGGCATCCTTTATGATCATTAGGGTTAGGCATCCTTTATGATCCTTGGGTTAAGGTTAAGGCACCTGCTATGATCCTTAAAGGTCACATGCAACGTAAAACACTTTGCAGATTCTGGTACCTTTCGATATGCACTTACCGAAACAAATCATAAAAAATACCAATTCAACCTATAAAGTTGAAAAAAAACGCGATGAAAAAAATGCCCGCGAAATCGGAGTTCAAACGTTTCACTAAATTCCCCCCAGCGCTGGGGGGAAAACTGGTTTCAACAGCTGTGCTGCGCTGCGTCCATAACGCATGTGCAGTGAATAGGTTCGCGGAGCTTGCATGCCCAGCGTCTGAGGTCGTGAGCAGTAGTCTTATCTTGGTTGTGTACACAAACAAGTAAATGATCTACTCGTTACGTAAAAACAACTTGTTGATTGTGGTAAGCAGTCTCTGTCACAGAGAAAGCTCAGTGTCTGGTTTATTCACACCTATGTGTCTGCCTGCCTGTCTGCTAAAGACAACATGCAGTGCATAGCTTCAATCATTGACCACGTGTAATTTGAACTTAACACCTATCAGAGTATACGACATAAAGAAAATAAGATGATTTATGACTCGTGCACCCGAGTCCCGTCTCTGCCACATTATGTAATTAGGCACGTGTGATACACATGACATGTTTTTATGTCTGTGGGTTGCAAACAAACTACATTCACTTTTTTCGGATGACTGGATCTGACGGGAACTGGTGCAAACTCTTGTCAGTTTCAAGTCCTGCCTTGTGCTTGGACGAATGACAGATTCCAGCCACGCAGTAGTTTACCATCTCTACTGATGTGATTTTTGATTGGATCGAGCGCAAATTCGGAGAACATGTATTTTCAAAACCCAACATCTCTATATACATTCTTCATGGATAACGACTTGTTTTAGTGTGTATGATTTTGTTTGACAACAGTATATGAATCCATACTGAAACTACGCATCAAGTACACAAAAAGAAGTTGTTATCCATAAAGAATCTTACTTTCTTGTGACTCGCTATACTTCTAAAATGCCCATCAAACAGATCATCTGTCTGTACACACAATGAACCCTCAGCAGATCAGCAAATGAAATAGCCAATCAGAATCCGTCGTTACACTTGAGTGCACATCCAGGTGCTAAGACTGTGTTCGGTCTCCCGAGGGCTTCGTTTCGGGGGAAGTAAGCCCAAGTACAAAATATTGCACTTTTGAATCGTGATTGTACGCTTATAATTTTGTTTATTTGTTTTTTTAAAAGCAGCAATATATATTATATGTCATGAATAAATGATAAATGTGTTTTAATTATGTTTGATTTTTTGGTTGCATGTGACCTTTAAGGTTTGGGGCTAGGGTTAGGCACCTTTTGCGATCCTTAGGGTTTTGTGTTATAGTTATATTTACTCCTTACGATCATTAGAGTTTGACACCCTTTATGGTCCTTAGGGTTTGGGGTTAGGACTTGGGGTCTGGTACTCTTTCCAATCTTTTTAAGGAGTTGTCATGTCTTCAGAGGTAAACATTGCTCATGCGGAATGGTTTGTTCTAATTTCTCGCGCTTCCGCCTCTCTGCACGAGCGCTATCATTCACTGAGATGGTGCTCATGGTCCTGACTTAGAGCGTCTGCTAATTAAGTCACTAATTAACAACATTAATTTTCAGGCGAAGCACATTTGATCCCATCAGTGCTAATTATTCTCCAAAAAGTGAACCCGTTAAAGTGCAGTAATCCCCTTAATAGTTTCATTAGTAAAAAATATTCACTTTTTAATATTTTGATTAGTAAAAAAATATTTACACTTTAGAAATTTCATTCACATTAGTAATATGATCATGTTTTCAACCAAAACATCAGGAAGTTCTATTCAAGGCAAGTGATTGAAGTGATTGAAATAATTTTTCAACTCAAGCTGACAGCTGGGCCTGAGGCCCATAAAGGTTGCCCGTCCATCTTGAAATTTGCCTGCCCACCTCTTTAACTTACTTTTTTGCAATAACTTACAAAAATGCCACCATTTTGTAACAAGTACAAACGAGTAATTAACCCTCTCTTTGATTGCATCTTATTGAACCATGTGACTACAGATATCCAATCATAGGGTAGCTTACTAAGCCAGCCAGTTTTAGTGTCCTATTGCTATCTTCACTGGCTCAAGAGATGTCCATGTATAATTGTGGAATATACTTGTAGCTTTCATTCATCTTTCTTAAATCAAAATATGACATGACAATTAAAATGGAATGATCGTCCTGAGAGCGAACTGAAAGTAGGTCAACCTTAAAATTTTCAGCCAGACAATCAGGCTGGTGGAGAGAATTTCCAGGCAGCCTGACTCAAAATTTACCAGCCATGGGAAGTCGGGCAGGCCGTTATTTCGATCACTGTTTAGATACAAGGGAACAATAACATTACAAAATATTATTTTGCTGCCTTAAAATGTACTATACTCTTCGCTGGCATGTACAATGTGAATTTGCATAAGATGTTACTTCTTGTTACCTTTTTAAGAGAATAAATATGCAAATGCTCTAATAGTACACACTGGATTACTCTTGCCTGAATAATTTTTATTCATGCTGGATGTAATGATAGTTGGTGTCATACTAGTTCCAAAACTTACTGAAAAGATGAATATTTAAATGCTGCTATGATTAGGCATGACATTCCAATGAAATATATGACTTTTTTACCTAATTTCCACATGTAAACAGCCAATGTGGAGTATGGTGTTTCTGCTTTCCCAGTGTATTCATGTGTCGCAAATATGGAGAGTTCCAGCATCATGTTTGGATCTGGAATCCCTCCATGATCATATTCATACATGTAAGGACAAGACTGCATTTTATTGACTACAGATATGGTGGCCTACTGGCTCAGACTGCCATCTCTTGCCCTTGCTTTCCAGACAAGGCATACCCTTTCGATAGTTTTTTCTTAGTGTGTTAGGTACTCTGACAAATGTAAATTAGTGCAACTTCCACAGATTAAAGTTATTAACCAAGCCGGGTATGAAAGTAGTTCTTGAAGAGGAAAGGCAGATGGTGAACAACACCAAAGACACTTTGAAGCAACGGAAAGGGTTGACAATCAGGGGCATGGTACGACAAGCTGAGAAGTTGACAAAGGAGGTACCGCCGAAGGAGTTCTTGGTGGTGCTGTCCTTTGAGAGTTGGATCAAGTTTGCCGGCACCGGTTTGCTTGACCAATGGCAAGCCCTGCGGCCGTTACTCTTCCATTGTGGCCAGGTTATCTGCAGCATGGGAAGCGACAGTTGCTGCAATTAAAAAAAATATTGTAGAAAAAAAGAGAGATGACTTTGCACATGATTGTGCATTCCACGGACTAGGGTGCACTAGATACCACATTGGTTACCAACTTTGGCGCTTTTGTGTGGTGTCGTTTGGACACTGCAACATACAGGTGGTTCATAATTGATGTCTATGTGAATCTATGATTCAATTAAAAAATGTCAAAATCCCTTACTGTTGCCTAACGTTCTTGTAGAGATCGGATAACTCTCTGGCAGGGTCTGGTGCAGTCCCCTCTGATGTCCTTACTTCAATACATGGTGGCGGTGCAAGGTAGTTGACCATGTCACTCTGAGTATCCTTGGTGTAGTTCACTCCACGGGGCTTGATCATGTGGAGTACTCTGTGTATCATGTATATATAATACTCACTCTTTTTCAGGGTCGAAAAGTATCGTCCAAAGAAACTTGAGGATCTGATATCACATGCTGACATAATTACCACGAGTAAGTGTGATAAAAAATGATTGTTTTGAAAAATATAAGTACATCATAAAATTACATCTCATTATAATATTGTACATGTTGTGCTCTTTCCAATCTGTGCAAATGCGATAAAACTATGATAGACCTGGTCACTGGAAGAGTTTACAACCAAAATGAGATGAACTAAAAAAGATTACCATAATTTTATTCTGGGGATAGTGTGGGGCACATCTAAAAGGCTAGAAACAGTCCAAAGTGACTGTACATGGTCCATTGCCCATCGCCCTTCTCTCAACATTGCCTAACTTCCTAGACAGTGGTCCTGGACATTAAAGGGGTCCCAGACACCTAAATATTATTATTAATAACATGTTGTAGTTTTGTTGTAATTCAGTTGCTGTTATGTATCGTGTATCATGATCATCACATTGTTACAGTAATTGAATAGCAAATGATAATATAACCTGGCTAGTAGCAGTCTCAGTGATAACTTATTGTTACTTCATCAAAATTTTTACAAGACGTGTTTGAACTTTTTCATGCTAGTAAATTTTGTTGCATCTGTTATCAAATTTATTTATTGGTATGGGATGCAGGAATCAGTGTCCAGTAAATCTCTGCCCAAGGTTATGTTTGCGTTGTGTTAATTTGTTGTAGTTGAGAGGTTTGTGGCGGAGGAGAGACTGCCTCACCTGCTGTTCTATGGACCTCCGGGAACAGGCAAAACCAGCACAATCCTGGCTGTGGCCAAACAGATTTACTCACCCAAAGAGTTCAACTCAATGGTCCTAGAGGTAAGTCGGTAGTCATCGCTTGAGGCCATGTACAGAATGTGACACAGTGGTCTAAGGAGTCGCAGTGTGCTGTGCAGAGTTAATTGTTCTACGGTGGTGCCTGAAACCCTTCACTGGCTGTTAGAATCCTTCTCCTTTTTCATCTCTCCCCTCCTCTTCCCCCTCCTCATCTCCTCTTCCCCTTCTCCTGTTCCCCCTCCTCTCTCCTATTTCTCTCTTCTTCTCCCCCTCCTCGTCTCTTCCTTATCTTCCTCCTCCTTCCCCCTCCTCTTCTCCTCCTTCCCCTCCTCTCCCCCTCCTCTTCCTTTCCTCTTCCGTATCTTCCTCCTCTTCCCATCCTCCTTTTCCTCTCATCCTCCTCCTCTTCCCCTCGTCCTCTTCCCCCTGCTTTTCCTTATGTTTCGGGGAAGTGAGGTGTCCTAGTGGTAAGTAGAGCCATGGATTAGATTTTGATTACACATGATTACCATGAGTAAAACCCATTTCTGGTCTGCCCCAGGTTGCTGGGTTAGCCAGGTGGTTAAAGGTCACATGCAACCAAAAAATCAAACACAATTAAAACACATTTATCACTTATTCATGACATATAATATACATTGCTGCTTTTAAAAAAACAAATAAACAAAATTATAAGCGTACAATCGCGATTCAAAAGTGCAATATTTTGTACTTGGGCTTACTTCCCCCGAAACGAAGCCCTCGGGAGACCGAACCCAGTCATAGCGGGTGGATATGCACTCAAGTGTAACGACGGCTTCCGATTGGCTGTTTCATTTGCTGATATGCTGAGGGTTCATTGTGTGTACAGAAAGATGATCTGTTTGATGGGCATTTTAGAAGTATAGCCAGTCACAGGAAAGTAAGATTCTGTATGGAAACAACTTCTTTATGTGTACTTGATATATCGTTTCAGTATGGATTCATATACTGTTGTCAAACAAAATCATATACACTAAAAGAAGTCGTTATCCATGAAGAATGTATATAGAGATGTTGGGTTTTGAAAATACATGTTCTCTGAATTTGCGCTCGATCCAATCAAAAATCATGTCAGTAAAGATGGTAAACTACTGCGTGACTGTAATCTGGCATTCGTCCAAGTACAAAGCAGGACTTGAAACTGACAAGAGTTTGCACCAGTTTCCGTCAGATCCAGTCATCCGAAAAAAATGAATGTAGTATGTTTGGCAACCCACAGACATAAAAACATGTCATGTGTATCATACGTGCCTAATTACATAATGTGGCAGACACGGGACTCGGGTGCAAGAGTCATAAATCAACTTGTTTTCTTTATGTCGTATAGTCTGATAGGTGTTAAGTTCAAATTGCACGTGGTCAATGATTGAAGCTGTGTATTGCATGTTGTCTTTAGCAGACAGGCAGGCAGACACATAGGTGTGAATAAACCAGACACTGAGCTTTCTCTGTGACAGACACTGCTTACCACAAACTTGTTTACGTAACGAGTAGATTATTTGCTCGTTTGTGTACACCACCAAGATTAGACTACTGCTCACAACCTCAGACGCTACTGCAGGCATGCATACTGTTTCAAGCTCCGCGAACCTATTCACTGCGCATGCGTCACGGGCGCAGCGCAGCACAGGTACTGAAACCAGTTTTCCCCCCAGCGCTGGGGGGAATTTAGTGAAACGTTTGAACTCCGATTTCGCGGGCTTTTTTTCATCGCTTTTTTTTTCAACTTTATAGGTTGAATTAGCATTTTTTATGATTTGTTTCGGTAAATGCATACCGAAAGGTACCAGAATCTGCAAAGTTGTGTTTTACGTTGCATGTGACCTTTAAACTTAAAGTGTTTGCTCATCACACTGAAGGCCTGGGTTCATTTCCTCACGTGGGTACAATGTATGAAGTGTATTTCTAGTGCCCCTTGTCGTGATGTTGCTGGAATATTGCCAAACGTCATGTAGACCATACTCACTGACTTCCTCCTAGGCCAAATGTAGAGATATCATGAAAATCAGATAATATGATACACCCAGCCTTATCACCCGTACTGCATATCTTGACCATGCTGAACACCAGTGCTTGTCACCACACATTAGACAATGTGACCATTCTCAAGCATTTTGTTTATGAACATGTGGACACTGTTTCAACAGTGGACTGAACCCAGCTAGTTTTTAGTAACCTGATACCTCCTATAGCTAGTTCCACCTCAACAAGAATTTTGGCGGGTGGGAGGTGTCATACTAATTACTGAATAACACGTTTACTGCTGCTGAGAGATCCTAAAAGATAGGGACTTTTCTAACATTTGGCCTAGGACTACACTGTGGTATCCCCTGCCATGGTATTACTGGAATATTGCTAATAGTGCTGAATCATATTCTTATTGATATTTAGTGGTTATTTTTGTTAAGATGGCTCAGAGCATGTTACCTTGATGTTTCAGCTGAATGCATCAGATGACAGAGGTATTGGCATCGTGAGGAACCAGATTCTCAGTTTTGCCAGCACCAGAACAATCTTCAAGTATGTCTCACCTTGACATCAACTGCATGACGACAGATATCATTGATGTCATATTCTGTACTCTGATATTATAGTTTGTGAGATGATATAACCATTTGAGATTGCACTTGGGTTTTTTTCCTAAGCAGTCACTCAGTTTCATGGGTTTATGGATTGGCTTATTAATAGTGGTGTAAATGTGGAAAACACGGTCCAGGTTGTGACTGGTGTTCACCAGCCCACGCTTGTAATGCAGATTTGACTACTTTCTAAATGCTATTGTGTATGTGTATCCTTTGGAGCTGTGCCAGTAATACTTTTGTCAGAAGAGTACACAGAGCAGGGGTTCCAAATTTTTTTAAAAAGTGACTTGCTACAGGGCAAGTGACTTCAAGAAAGTAACTTGTCCTGACTAATATTCCGCTTGCCCTGATTTTATCACACAATGCGTGATGTTAATATTTAGTGGACTATTTATTGAAGAGTGATAAATTTCAAAGAACGATAGCTTGAAATTACTATTATTGTGAAATGAAATAGCTACATTATGAGCAGATATGATATGAAGTCCAAGTTTACTTGCAGGTTGAAACCATAAGTGGAAACTATCTAGTAGTATAGTATACAGAAGAGTAAGATACCAATATTTGATTGTCTGAAATGAAAACTGACGTGTCCTGGACGTTGGGCGATGGGATTTTTTAAACCCCGCAGAGTCTGCCATGTAGACTACAAGTTATCAGTTATCTGTTATCTGTTATCTGTTAACTCTGGGAGTGTGGGTTCTAATCCTGAAATGGTTTTAACCTGACAAGGTACTAGAATCTGTAGTTAACTGAGACAGTAATCCAAATATATGTAGCCTAAGGGGAATCTAAGTATGTTGATTAGTCAGGCTGTGTGACGTGGTAGATGAGGTACAGTAGTTGGCCATAAGTGAGTCATTAGTTTATTTTCCATAGACTTTCATGTTGAATAACTGTTGGAAGAATAATTTACATAATCTGAAGTCATTTTTTTTTTAATCTGATATTTAGCAAACATCTTGGAAATCTTCTTTATGTATGTTATGTACATAACTTTCTTTTATCTTTCTACTGATAAGTTATCGAGTGACACCTCATTAAGCACCATAAGTAGGACTTAATTGTAATTTATCCCCTTCACAACCATGTTAAACTTGATTGGTAAGTCTGATTTTTGTTGTTAAAATAGTTGCAGTTTTCATAATAATCATTAGAAAATTGAATGGAAATTATATGTGTGCAGCTGATTTGATTTCCCAGCTCGTAGATAAGTATTGAAAATAATTCGACTGAAACTAAATTTATGAAAAATATTCTTGCAATACTTAATTAACATGCAAGCCTATGGGAATTTCACTAATGGTGATTCACTTTTGACTGGCTGTGGTGTGATCTTACTGAAGTGTGTGAAACTAAATGTACTTGTTTAACCCTACTTTGTGGTATGATACACCCCACAGCCAGAATAAACCATATATATACATCTCACACTTTTGCTTATTTGTAAGGCAGTTGATGACAGATGTTGGGCTTCTTCAGATTCAACTGCCGTGAAAAGTGGTTTTACTCCCAATGATATGATTTGTTAATTATTTCAGATCTGGCTTTAAGATAGTCATTCTGGATGAAGCTGATGCTATGACTCGAGATGCCCAGAATGCTCTCAGGAGAGGTAGGTTACCATGGAATCTCAGTAGTGTCAAGGAGGAGGTTTTTTCTAATTATCAACCATTCCACGGGAGGTACATTGCTTATGTGTGAGATCAAACAATGTCTCCCAGGAGGTATCATTTTGACTGTCGATTTAGTGGAATGCCCTCATATCATCATTTACATAGCCCACAATGCTATGACAATTGACATCAAAAATAGAACTCATCATTGCGTCTTTTGATGTCAGATATATCAACACTAAATAAAAGTAAAAATAATTTCATCAAGCCTTGGATATTTGTATTGAACTACATGTATTTGATATCAGTAGACACTGAGTTGAGATTCTGTATTTATTCAAAACCAAAACTTGCACCTGTGTAACCTGAATATCAGAAAATCAACTTTTGTACACGTTACCAACTGCACTAGTTTTTGGCCCTAAGCTTATTGATGTAGTACTAACACAAATGCAGATGAGATTTCTTTTCTTGTATTCACACAGGGGTGATATTCAGTATCTTGTGTTTTGTTACAGTGATTGAAAAGTTCACAGAGAACACACGCTTCTGTATCATCTGCAACTATCTGTCTAAGATCATCCCGGCCCTGCAGTCCCGATGTACCCGTTTTAGATTTGGTCCTTTGTCCACACAACAAATGGTGCCGCGACTCGAACATGTCATAGCACAGGAGGGGTGAGCTTGTACCAATACAAAACATCTCAATAGTAAGGTTAAAGTACAAGCATATCCCATTAGTAAGGTGGCAGTACAAATAGATCTCAGTGGTAAGGTTGCCATACAAGGCGAATCCCAATAGTAAGATTTAGTACAAACCAATCTCAGTGGTAAGATGGAAGTAAAAGATATATCTCAATTGGAAGGAGGTAGAACAAGGTATCTCAATAGTAATTTGGTAATACAAGTAGATCTCAATGGTAAGGTGGAAGTACAAGGTATATCTCAATAGTAATTTGGTACTAAATGTAGATCTCAATACTAAGGTGGAGATACAAGGCATATCTCAATAGTAAGGTGGAAGTACAAGTAGATATCAATAGTAAGGTGAAAGTACAAGGTATATCTCAATAGTAAAGTGGAAGTACAAGGTATATCTCAATAGTAAGGTGAAAGTACAAGGTATATCTCAATAGTAAAGTGGAAGTACAAGGTATATGTCAATAGTAAGGTGAAAGTGCAAGGTACATCTCAATAGTAAAGTGGACGTACAAGGTATATCTCAATAGGAAGGTGAAAGTACAATGTATATCTCAATAGTAAAGTGGAAGTGCAGGGTATATTTTAATAGTAAGGTGAAAGTACAAGGTATATCTCAATAGTAAAGTGAAAGTACAAGGCACATCTCAATAGTAAGGCGGAAGTACAAGTAGATATCAATAGTAAAGTGGAAGTGCAAGTTTTATCTCAATAGTAAGGTGAAAGTACAAGGTATATCTCAATAGTAAAGTGGAAGTACAAGGTATATCTCAATAGTAAGGTGAAAGTACAAGGTATATCTCAATAGTAAAGTGGAAGTGCATGGTATATCTCAATAGTAAGGTGAAAGTACAAGGTATATGTCAATAGTAAAGTGGAAGTACAAGGTATATCTCAATAGTAAAGTGGAAGTGCATGGTATATCTCAATAGTAAGGTGAAAGTACAAGGTATATCTCAATAGTAAAGTGGAAGTACTAAGGTGAAAGTACAAGGTATATTTCAATAGTAAAGTGGAAGTGCATGGTATATCTCAATAGTAAGGTGAAAGTACAAGGTATATGTCAATAGTAAAGTGGAAGTACAAGGTATATCTCAATAGTAAAGTGGAAGTGCATGGTATATCTCAATAGTAAGGTGAAAGTACAAGGTATATCTCAATAGTAAAGTGGAAGTGCAAGGTATATCTCAATAGTAAGGTGAAAGTACAAGGTATGTCTCAATAATAAAGTTGAAGTGCAAGGTGTATGTCAATAGGAAGGTGAAAGTACAAGGTATATCTCAATAGTAAAGTGAAAGTACAAGGCACATCTCAATAGTAAGGCGGAAGTACAAGTAGATATCAATATTAAAGTGGAAGTGCAAGTTTTATCTCAATAGTAAGGTGAAAGTACAAGGTATATCTCTATAGTAAAGTGGAAGTACAAGGTATATCTCAATAGTAAGGTGAAAGTACAAGGTATATCTCAATAGTAAAGTGGACGTACAAGGTATATTTCAATAGTAAGGTGAAAGTACAAGGTATATCTCAATAGTAAAGTGAAAGTACAAGGCACATCTCAATAGTAAGGCGGAAGTACAAGTAGATATCAATAGTAAAGTGGAAGTGCAAGTTTTATCTCAATAGTAAGGTGAAAGTACAAGGTATATCTCAATAGTAAAGTGGAAGTACAAGGTATATCTCAATAGTAAGGTGAAAGTACAAGGTATATCTCAATAGTAAAGTGGAAGTGCATGGTATATCTCAATAGTAAGGTGAAAGTACAAAGTATATCTCAAAAGTAAAGTGGAAGTACTAAGGTGAAAGTACAAGGTATATTTCAATAGTAAAGTGGAAGTGCATGGTATATCTCAATAGTAAGGTGAAAGTACAAGGTATATGTCAATAGTAAAGTGGAAGTACAAGGTATATCTCAATAGTAAAGTGGAAGTGCATGGTATATCTCAATAGTAAGGTGAAAGTACAAGGTATATCTCAATAGTAAAGTGGAAGTGCAAGGTATATCTCAATAGTAAGGTGAAAGTACAAGGTATGTCTCAATAATAAAGTGGAAGTGCAAGGTGTATGTCAATAGTAAGGTGAAAGTACAAGGTAAATCTCAATAGTAAAGTGAAAGTACAAGGCACATCTCAATAGTAAGGCGGCAGTACAAGTAGATATCAATAGTAAAGTGGAAGTGCAAGGTATATTTCAATAGTAAGGTGAAAGTACAAGGTATATCTCTATAGTAAAGTGGAAGTACAAGGTATATCTCAATAGTAAGGTGAAAGTACAAGGTATATCTCAATAGTAAAGTGGAAGTACAAGGTATATCTCAATAGGAAGGTGAAGGTACAAGGTATATTTCAGTAGTAAAGTGGAAGTACTAAGGTGAAAGTACAAGGTATATCTCAATAGGAAGGTGAAATCTCAAGGTATATCTCAAAAGTAAAGTGGAAGTACAAGGTATATCTCAATAGTAAGGTGAAAGTACAAGGTATATCTCAATAGTAAAGTGGAAGTACAAGGTATATCTCAATAGTAAAGTGGAAGTACAAGGTATATCTCAGTAGGAAGGTGAAAGTACAAGGTATATTTCAGTAGTAAAGTGGAAGTACTAAGGTGAAAGTACAAGGTATATCTCAATAGGAAGGTGAAAGTACAAGGTATATCTCAAAAGTAAAGTGGAAGTACAAGGTATATCTCAATAGTAAGGTGAAAGTACAAGGTATATCTCAATAGTAAGGTGAAAGTACAAGGCACATCTCAGTAGTAAGGTGGAAGTACAAGGTATATCTCAATAGTAAAGTGGAAGTACAAGGTATATCTCAGTAGGAAGGTGAAAGTACAAGGTATATTTCAGTAGTAAAGTGGAAGTACTAAGGTGAAAGTACAAGGTATATCTCAATAGGAAGGTGAAAGTACAAGGTATATCTCAAAAGTAAAGTGGAAGTACAAGGTATATCTCAATAGTAAGGTGAAAGTACAAGGTATATCTCAAAAGTAAGGTGAAAGTACAAGGCACATCTCAATAGTGGTAGTATAAAACATTTCAGCAGCAGTGAGGCAGTAGAATTCATATCTCAGAGGCTAGTACAATATTTTATTTGGCTGTAGTCATTTTGAGTTAGGATGCTGAAATAGGCAACTGACAGTTAAGCCCTCTGTTGTGAGGGTCTCTATCGGGTAACGAAGCCGCAGCACAGCAGGTGCTGTGCCTCATTCCAAGGGAGACAACTGATCACTTGTTACATCTTAGCTATGACCACAAGGTCATGCCTAACCCCTGCCATATATGTGGTGATCGTTATTGTAAAGAATATTTCTGGACATCAGTGAAGTGACTGCCCTATTGCCATTACAGCTCTTTCAAAACTTGACTTTATTTAAAACAATTATCTCCTTTTTCGCTTCTCACAGGATCAATGTGACAGAAGATGGGATGAAGGCTGTAGTTACCCTGGCAACTGGAGACATGAGGAAGTCTCTTAACATCCTACAGGTGAGTCAATCCAGAAGGTACACTTTCAGCTTGTGGCCTTAAACAGCTCATTTGCTGCTTAAAATCTTTAAACTATATTTGCCTCATAATCTGTTTAATCTTCAGTTACTCTATTTGCCTCATTTTCTGTCTATATCAACAGAAAATCATGTTTTAATCTGATCATAAATAACTTGGTGTTCTTTTAATGCCATATGCACAGTCTAGGCTGTCAGAACAGGCATCTGTCCAATCCGGCAAGTTGTCATCCTGCTTGTCACAAATGTGTTCACTACGTGTCAAGCAGTAATGTAAAGTTTTGACATGAAAGTTGACTTGTGTCATCATTTAACACATTTAGTTTAGGTTGTAAAAACAAGATTATTGATTTTGGAATTATTTGCATGTTTTCGCACAACAAAATGCAGAGTTTTACTGTTGACCAAGTCTTGGCAACACAGTTTTCTGTCCATAGTACTTTTCTGAGAAATCCAGATCTGGGATGTACTGCTCCAAGAACCCAGGATTAATGTACATGAATTGTCGTACATTGAAACGACATCATAACATGCTGTATAACTTTCCTCCATATGTATATACTTACATGTTCAACCATACAACACTATCAGTGATTGAGAAATTACGTCTTCATACTTATAGTGTATGATGTTGAGCATTTCAGTTTCCAGTTCAGTGTTTGTATTTGAAGTTCTTTGTCATTGGAAGTGAAATTTGTTCCATTTGTAGTTAGATTACTTCGCAGTTTCCCACATAATGTTAACAATGTCAGAACTTATGTTATGTCTTCGTAGAAGGTGTTTGTATTTCAGTTAAACAGTCAACACAGACGAAGACGTTTGGAGTTTCATCTCTGATATTGCATTGTTTAAAAATCTGACATTTGATAAATATCCCATTTTTTATCTGTGTTAGATAAGAAAGAATTGCATTTAGCCTAGACATATCAGTTCTTGTTGATAAATGTAAACTTGTGACTTATCAAGTAACATGACTAGACGTACTTCACACAGTTCTGGCTGCCAAAGTGACCCATCTTGTGTTGTTTCAGAGTGCTTCCATGGCCTATGAGGAAGTAAATGAAGACAATGTGTACACTTGCGTGGGGCATCCTCTCAGGAGGGATATTGAGAATATCGTAAACTGGGTCCTCAACGAAAACTTCACAGCGGCGTACAACAGTATCCTTTGAGTGTGTTAACTGTGTGTAATCTGAGAAACTGATACTGATCATCCATTCTGGGTCGTATTTACAACTACCTATCCATGACGCTCTATATGAACTAATTACAGCTAGACTCACGGCTCTTCTGGCTTTAGTGATTAAATATATATCTGATACAGATGGGGTATTACAAAAAAGATCATTAACTTGCCTGGCGCTTGTCGTCAGTGCATGAACATTTCCATGTAACCATGTAAGGGCAATAACTGCACCATTACACCCAGTTTATCTTTAGGTATTCTCATCACACCTGTTGATGTTGACTCCATTGTCTTGACACCAGTTGATTATTCGCATGAACTGTGTTGTTCCTCAGATGCAGCTCCCTGATACAAATTGTGCACATTGCAGAGGTACCTGAAGCATTGATTTTGCAGAATCATATGTCTGTGGACTGCAATTATAGTGTAGTGGGTAGAGCATCCGTCTGCAGAGTGAAAGGTCATGGATTCAGTCCCCAGACGTGTCATACCAAAAGATATTGTATTTGTTGGACCTTACCTGGTGCTTAGCATTAATGGGTGCAACAAGGACTGGTCGGCTTGGTGTCAATAATATTTGTCAGAGTGGGTAATTCATGCATAACTACAGCATGGTATCATTGAGCTAGCACACACACACACACTCTATAAAACCAGCTTATGTCTGGTCCAGGACAAACAGCCACACATACACACACATGCACATCGTCATATGAGCGTAATATTCTCAAGTACAATGTAAAACCCTGTTTCATCTCACTTCATATGTCTGTGAACAGGTCAGGTGTTTTGTTTGTTGGTTAATGCCACACTCTGCAGTACCTGAACTAAATGGAGGTGGTCTGTAATTAATTGAATCTGGACCAGAAAATCCTGTGATCAACACATCATGAGTTTCAATCATGCTCAACTGGGATGCAGTGACACCAAGTCAACAAGCCTGACTTGCCAATAACATTAAATCACCATGGTGATGTATGTTACCACATCGAGTTATCTCCCTTAGCTGTGTGAGACATCAGTCACCTGAAGGTGGCCAAAGGCCTGGCCCTGCAGGACATCCTGACCGAGGTCCACCAGTACGTCCATCTAGGTAGGTCAAGACATGACTGTTGGATTCTCAAACACTGAGTGAGTAAGGTTTACGATGAATTTTGCAATATATTAGCAATCTCATGTTGGGGAACAGAATCAGAAATTAGGTCTGCACATTGAACTTACACATGGATCAGAAGCAGGGTCTTTGGCCTGACAGGGTTGGGTGTAGCCATGCTCTCCTCACACTGAGGACACAAGTTCTATTCCCCAGATGGGTACAGTGTGAGAATATTTGCTGGAATATTGGTAAAAGCAGCACAAATCTTACTCAGACACTTAAACCAACAGGCCACTCCAGTGTTCCAGTTGATGAAAATCCTTTTGCCATCCAGAATATCAGAGTTGCTTTGGCTGTGTGGATTATCAGTTGACATGCCACATAGAGAAATACTTACTTAGGCCTCGTAGATTCTTAAAGATTATGAAAGTTGGTGTGGGATGTACAGATAATCAGCTGTATCTTGCTCTAGAGTTAATCAGAATAATTTTTACCTTATATGTTAATGAACTTTGGCTGAACAAATCTAAATTGTTTTGGTGCCACTGATTATCAAAATAACTTTTGCGGGACAGATTATGAAGTTAATTTGAAGCGTGTAAATTATCAAACCGATTGTAAGCTGTATGAATTTTCACAGTTATTGTTGGTCATGTCAGATATGATAGTGACTTTTGGCCATGCGAAGAATTCAAGTTGTTCGAAGCCCTTTTAACTACCAATGTAACTTTAGGCCATATGAATTATTTAAGATTATTTGGGCCATCTGAATTATCAAAATTAATATAGGCCATGCGAATTATCAAAGTTACTTTTGCCATATGAATTATCAAAGCGATACTTAGAGCCATATGAATTAATAAAAGTTTCTAAGACCGTAAACCATAGGAACATTTCCAAAGTTCCTGTAAGACCATACATATGAATACAGTCATTTTGGGCCGTAAGAATAATGAACATTACCTCATGCCTTGTGAAGAATGACAAATTATCCAGTTGACTGAGTTGCTACATTGTTCCTCTCTGCCTCCCGACAGTTGACCTGCCAATCCATGTGCGAGTCCATCTGCTGGAGAAACTGGCTGACGTAGAGTGAGTACACCTTCAATGCTGTAGGGGCCAGAACTGACAGGTTGGGGAACAGCAGTACATTTGGGGACGGTTTATTTTTTACATTCCTGATTGGTCGTTGTGACTTTGTTTTGGAGATTATGAATTCAGACATGTTGGTCTGAATGTTCTTTTGACTTGTACTGAAAGCCTTGACGTAGTGTCTTCATATTTGTAAGTTCACCTGTGCTATGGAGAGGCCTCAAGACCTTCACTTGGGTTGGAATTATGAGTAAAAGATAAAATTTAAGTAAAAATGAATATTGCCAATATCAGCTTCCACTCATGAAGCATTTGATTGGTCACAACATGTTGCTATATTGCAGGTATCGCCTGGCTTCAGGAACCAGTGAGAAGATACAACTCAGCTCCATGATTGCTGCCTTCCAGACTGCCCGAGACCTACTGGTCAGCGAGGCCAAGTGACCACCTTGTACACTGTGGGACAAGTGATACACTTTGACACTGGTTAACGAGGCCTTAAAACACAGACTTTCATACTCCAGGAGGTCTTTCTAGGTCTAGGACAGCCTTTGCCACTATAGGAGGTTGTTAGCAATGCCAAGTGATGCAGCTTTTCACACTATGGGAGATGGTTTACCAGTCCAAGTGATCTTTGACTGTTTAAGATTCCATGGCAGGTGCTTGACAGTGAGACAACTGACCACAGCTGCATTGCTGCTTCTGTATATATTGTGTACATAAATCAGAATGTCTGACATGTGGTTGGTGTTAATGTTTTCACTGAGGTGAGATAGGTAGATAAGTGTTGATTATATCCTGTTGTGATGGATAAGTTGGAGGTGGTGTTCTTCATGCTTTAGACACTGGGGTCATTTGAACAAGGTGTTCAACACATTCCTAATGAACACAGGAGCATAGGCGTATTAAAACTTCATTTCATTACAGTTTTGAAGCAAGTTAACACGACCTGACTCTTCCAGATTACTCTGTTGTTATATTACAATACAACTGCAATAGTTTTTCTCTCATTAATTGCCTCATTTAAGTCATTTCCTAGATGTATAGTGTATATGAAATGTAAATATATCAAATAAAGAACAAGTTGAAACAGTTTCAGTCGCTTTTGATGACTGACAAGAGACAAAACAAATAAACAGTTAAAAGATAAACCAAACCTACTTAGTACCCAAACAAGAATAACATACAAAACTACATACATATTACAAAGTGAACGAATCTGATACTTTAAGTGTTTTGTGTTGCACGTTAATGACATAGTAAGGCCAAAAATATAAAGTGAAGTCATCGGCGCGTCACCTTTATTTGTGGGCGTAACAATTTTTTATTGCCATTTAAAAGTCATTGTCCACTATAAGAATGAATGTAAGAACGAGTGTGACTCATCTGTTACTCATTAACACGTGTTAAACTTCAACAGCTTTATTTATTAGAAAAAAACCCCCAAAAATGTGTTCCTCCATCGTCACTATTTTTTTCTATTAAAAATTAAGAAAAACTATCCTACCGCCCTCGTCACGTTTGAAAAAATGTCCCGAGAAACATTTAATTGATTTTATTTTTGTTTCATGCAGCCTAAACTATGGGTGACCATAGTTTCGGCTTTGATCATTGACTGATTGCTATCGGAACTCGATGGTGCATTGTGACAGCCTACCGATCACTGACCATACACCCACGACCTTAAACAAAATATCCGTGGCAGTCAACTACATGTATAACAGTGTCTGCATTAAACCACACGCAAACTGTAGAGCAAATGGGTTGCGCAGCAAAGAGAAAATGACCAGTCTTCTTATCTGAAACGTGGCTATCACTGTAATATTAAGTAATTGTAATCCTTTTTAGCCTTCGTTCCAAAGAAGGTCGAGGCGTGACCACCAAGCTTCAACTGGTGGTGTCTTCTCATCACTGCTAAAAAGCCGAGGCTTGACCGTCAAGCTTCAACTGGTGGTGTCTTCTCATCACTGCTAAAAAGCCGAGGCTTGACCGTCAAGCTTCAACTGGTGGTGTCTTCTCACACTGCTAAAAGGCCGAGGTTTAACACTCAAGCTTCAACTGGAAGGGTCTTCTCATCAGTGTTGTTTTTGATGTAATGTGAGGCGATAAAGGCAGGCGCTTACATATGGATATGGACTAAATTTCTCCTGGAAAGTTTTGCCCGTGAAGGTCCGGGTTAGAATTGACCTTCAGTTACCCATGCTTGCAAGACGCCACTAAGGGATCGGGTGGTCAGGGTCACTCACTTGGCACATGTCATCGGTTCCCACTTGCGCAGATTAACGCTCATGCTGTTGATCATAGGATTGTGTGGTCCAGACTTGATTATTTTCAGACCGCCGCCATATAGGTGGAATATAGTGGCGTAAAACTAAACTCACTCATTCTAGAGAGTTTGATACGTTTTCGGATAATTCTACATCATCCGAAAATAACGGCTGTTAAAACTTTAGCACTCTCATCATTGGTGCATATATTCACTTCACTCCCAAATCCTCCAAAGGAATTTATTGATATACGTTATAGTTTATAAATTCATCTGAAATGATAGGCGCGATAAGATAAAGCGAACATCACTTATTAGAAAATATGAAGACGGGGGACTCAGAATGGTTAATGCAGAGGTGTTCATAAACTCATTGAAACTGTCATTATTAAATAAATATCTTCAAAATAAAAATACTAGCCCTAGTACCTTTCCATTCAAGGATATATTTCTGCTTGGAGCCAGTATTGAAAATTATGTGAAAATAATTAATCCCTATTGGAAAGATGTGTTGGCAGCATAGGGAATATTTTATAGAACACATAAAACTGATTTTACAGATATTGATCAAGTCGTACCTGAACCCCTTTGGCCCAACCATCAATTCCTAAATAGTAATTTTATTATAAGACATTGGCATCTCAAAGGTATTCATTCTATAAGAGACTTGTATAATGATCAAGGTATTTTGTCATTTAAGTACTGAAAACTTCCCTTCTATATGTGAAAAATGGCAGCATGATTGACTTTCAATTTAAATTTATTTTAAATATTATATGCATCCCCCATAAAACGTGAATTACTGAAAATGAAATTAGTTGATGTTGAACTTAGTGTCTGAAAATTTGATACATATTTATTGGGAATGTGAATGTGTGAAAACATTCTGGCTGAAACCGAAAGAATATATTGACAAGAAACATTCTGGCTGAAACCGAAAGAATATATTGACATAAAACTGATTTTACAGATATTGATCAAATCTCACCTGAACCCCTTTGGTTCAACCATCAATTCCTAAATAGTAATTTTATTATAAGACATTGACATCTCAAAGGTATTCATTCTATAAGAGACTTGTATAATGATCAAGGTATTTTGCAATTTAAGTACTGAAAACTTCCCTTCTTCATGTGAAAAATGGCAGCAGCTCTTTGACACTGTAATCCCATGGGAACATATTTTCAAAGGCTATAGAAGATGCTCAAAAGATACTAAATTGATTGACTTTCAATTTAAATTTATTTTAAATATTATATGCACTCCCCAAAAATGTGAATTACTGAAAATGAAATTAGTTGATGTTGAACTTAGTGTCTGAAAATTTGATACATATTTGTTGGGAATGTGAATGTGAATGTGTGAAAACATTCTGACTGAAACCGAAAGAATATATTTACAAGAAAACATCAGAAACATTTACCTTGACAAAATATAGAGTCTTAATTGGCGGAAATAATACAGACTTTATGAACCATATACTTCTTGCTGGTAAAAAATACATCCATGTATCAGGTATTAAAAACAACAAGTTATCATTGGATGCATTCATAGAAATACTAGGTGATATTTTCAAAACTGAAAAGTATATTGCTAATAAGAATAATAAAATATGACAGTCTGACCGAAAATGGTCACCACTGCTGCCATATTTCCAGTATGTATAATTTCTACCCATATGAACTTATGTCTTATTGTGTAGTTGAACTGTTGTATTATTTATTTGTGTATCTGTCTACTGATTTGAAGAATTAAAAAAAAAAAAAAAATAATTCTACATCATCCTGAAGATCAGACTGACTGAGTTTGATTTTACTCCACTTTTAGCAATATCACGGCGGGGGACACCAAAAACGAACTTCACACATTTCACCCACGTGGGGATTCGAAGCCGGCTCTTCGGCGTGACGAGTCAACACTTAACCCACTAGGCTACCCCACCGCCTGAGAAGATTGACGATTACGCTTGGCTACAAACAGGATGAGAACATAGTTGTTTCTACACACGGGTTACATTAATTGGTAATACGTTCTTGACAACTAAGTATTTTTGAAAGGACAATGAACTCGAGTCTGTTTGCAGTGAAAACGTACCGATGAAATTCACTTCAAGCAAAAAAGAAAATCGAATATAGTGAAATTAAGATTGAGATTCCTCATAATTTTACTTTGCGAACTGAACATTTATTTGTTTGTATTACAAGATGGTATACACATTAAATGAAACATCGTGAACAAGTGGGGTAAGTCTACGTTAATGTTCATCGCGTATCGCACGTGCATTTGTTTCACTGTTCCAAGTACTGCGCTTACTCCCTTGTAGTACAGACCAGAAACGATATGAATCATTGATCGTTCGTTTCCAAAGCTGAATAAACTTCTGAGACTTTAATTTTCAATTAGCGAGGTATCAATATTTGGTATACTTTTTCCGTTAAAAGTGAAATTCATCGGTACGTTTTCACTGCGAACAGACTATAATAAATTCCGAATCACAGTTATATGTCATGCAATATAACTTAGATATAATTACACTTAAATGTAGCTCTGAAACAAATTGAAATACATCTACTCCTCAGAAAAATATGTTATGACAACTACAGGTATCATTGGACACTAGTTTATATCAGCCTGGATATTTAAGTAAAAAGTCATTGTCCCAGCGCTGAAACAATTGAATTTTGAATTATTAAAACATATATTCCCCAACTCCTGGACAGGAACACGCCCAAGAGGTATTTGAAGCGGCAGTAAAATCTCCACCACCGTCATGAAGTAATCATGAGAAGCGTTTGGAAATCCTCTTGCCACGACGAACAAACAATCATTGTCACGAAAATAAGCTCCGAGTATATTTGTAATGGCATTCAGTTCTATTTCAGATACGCGTTGGCTTGTATTTTCATCACCTTGAATTAAAGTACATGTTACAAAAATGGTTTTGATTGTTAGAATGCATATGAAATACAGTCGAACCCCGTTGTGTCGAACTCGTCGGGACCAAGGGAAAAGTTCGACTTATCCGAGTGTTCGACACATCCGTCAGCATTGAAAGGACCAAGAACCAACACGATCACGGTGCTTAACACATCGTTATTTCGCAGTAGGATACACATACGAACAATATATCTTTGCAATAAACGTTTACGACAGTGTTGATCTTTAAATTACAACATATACAAATGTAAATCAATTCAATCACTTTATTCGTCATGGCAAATAAATATGCATACAAAAAGATAAGAACAAGAATAATTTAACAAACTCACAAGCGATCCCGTTTAGTTGGCAGCACTAATTCATTTTCAGTCAGTATAAAAAGTTGTATAGTTCACACAAACGGAATCGGGATGTACATACGTGTCCGTACCTGACATGTTGGCGCCTACCAGGACAGTGATTCTCTCCTTACTGCGTTTGCCACCGTGGCATTTCACACCCTTAAATTCGAGTGTTTTGTCAGGCATCAAGCGATAAAAGAGACCAGTCTCATCAACATTGTAAATGTCATCTTCGGCGTGAGATTTCAAAAGTGTAACAAGGTTCCCCTTCCACTCACACATTGCATCTGCGTTCGTGTCTACCGACTTTTCCTCTCCACAAATTTTCTTCAAGACAATTTCTGATATGATAGATGCTGCTACTATACCCAATGCATCGCGGGTGAACTCTCGTTCATTCAACAATAGGTTGCTGAAAGCCAGTTCCACCCTTGAAGCCCAAATAGAACACACACACACACACACACACACAGACACAGACACACACACACACAGACACAGACACCATTCATTTAAACTAATGTCACCGACAGTCTTCTATCTCTCTTTTATTTCATCAGAAAGCTGTATATGTAGAGTTTTACGTGCCACCCGTATTTGGTTACCCGCCAAATCAGGTATGCTCCATGCCTGTGACGTGTGCCACTTCCATGTCACCATCCGACCATGTCTGGAGTACAACATATCTCTAATATTGTGATATCTTTATTTCACAAGCAATAAACTGGTTTTCTCATAAGCGACGTTTTCCGTCTCATCATTAATTATCCTAGGACAGTGCAAGACCAATGGTGCGTCGTTTCAAAAAGTGAGGTGATTGAAAGTCACCAAAGTAACCTTAGTGTAATGTTAAAGAAATGGAGACACTAATTTCAAAGGCGAAACACCATCGTCAGCCTCACAGGCCCAGATAATTTTCCCATCTTGATTCTGATTCAAGAGACGTAAATGAAGCAAGTGTAGATTTTCTCTCCTTTTCATGTTCAAATAAAAAATCTCATATTAGCCGATCTTGAAATCAAATGGTGACGAGATGGATACAGGTTCCAGCGGAGAATGGACGGACGGTCGGTGGTTTGATCCCCTGGACTGTCTGCTTTGAAACCGGACACCTTGCAGTTGTTACGAGATACCTGCGCTTGAGAGAATGATCTTTTTGGGCCTCCAGAACCAGCCTCATGTGTTGACTAAAGACCAAAATAGTAATACCCCGGGCATAGGTCTCCATCCACCTTGCCGACATCCACTGGGTTCAAATCTCGGGCATATCCTGATCATAGTTTCATACTAAAAGCATTTGCCGTTTTCGGTAGTTACCCATGTCGGTGAATCGAACCCAGGTCTTTGGCGTGAAGAGCGAACGCTTTAATCACTGGACTACCCCACCACCCTTTATGTGTGAAATACAGGTGTTACCCCACCGTAGAATTTCTGGCATGGTTTTAAAGGCTTCAAAAACAGAATTCGCTCGCTAACATCCCATCTTGATAGTGCTGACGCCAGCCCGACTGTTGTGAAACACAAATAGCCCACTCGATCCCATTGCGAGGTGAACCCATACACTCATTATCTGCAGTCGGCATCAGCAGTAACAGCGCATCCCCATTTAGTCGACCTTTACGATGATTACGATTAAGGGTTTGACGTGACCCTGAATACCTAAGGGCACTCACGTCGGGACAGTATAGCGGTTCTAACACTGGATTACTGAATGATAAAAGTCACGAGATACAGAAGCTACTGATACATGTGAGCCAGACGCCATCATTCTCTAAAACTTTTAAGTTCAACTGAATATTTTAAATGCGACTCAAAGAATCAAAGATCACAAGAATGTTTAAATCTAAATGCATGCTCGCATTTCATATAAGTTGTCATGTGCTCTCGGTGCATGCATGCATTCTAAATGATCATGAACTCTCGGCATATGCAAACATAGTAACAAGAACATGCAAGCATTCTAAGTGGTAAGTGGTAAATCTAGCTGCCATTTGAGTTAGTAAATAAATGCTATTCATGAACATTTCATTTGACCCCTCAGCATTATCTGACCATCGGGTAAACTTGAGTGGTTTGTCCACTCATCGATCTCAATTCCAGTCGTAATTAACCTACTGGAAATATTGACTCATATCTCACTTCCCTATCGCTGCTTTAATGGAAATGATGCAAACCTGTATCAAACATTAACATGCTTGAAGCACTAAAACATCACCGGACAGTAAAATCGTCGTAAGCTGAAGCCTTGGAGATAAACTCTGTGTGGTGAGGTTAATATTTAGAGACGGAATGACTCCGTTCTTGTTCTAACTCATACTGAACTCGGTTGGGGAGTCTCATCGCTCTTTGGCGAAATTCAATTTCCCTTTTTCCGTCCACATTGTCCCTTTGAGATGATTGTAAAACAATGACAGCAGCTGGAAATAGTTTAATTTAATTTTGCCTTTACCTTTCAAAGTTAACAATGGTCTGAACAACGTGAGAAAAGTTAGTTGATGGTAGACAATTTTTCATTCTTGCCGTTTAGGCATGACGCAGGGCCATGACGCAGGGCCATGACGCAGGGCCATGACACAGGGCCGTGACGCAGGGCCATGACGCAGGGCTGGAATTGCAAGGATGTTAGCTACTATGAAATGCTTAAACTTACTGAAATTGTCCAAGTTCAGCTGTAACTACTTTGTGACCTTTCTTTCTCATGTATGGATTAAATAGAGTTGACTGAAGAGGACATTTCCCTCTACATAGAAAAACATGACCTGCGGATATCAACATTAATTTTCCCCCTCTCTGATGGGGAGAAAATTGTTTCCATTGTGTCTTTGTCCTGACCGTCTCAAAATCACCTCTGCTGCAATGACATCATTGTTTGAATGGCCGCCGGTAATAGTTTTCTTGGTGTCTGCGAACAGATGAAAGTTTGACGGAGACAGGCAAGAAGGGTATTGTGGTCGTGGAGTACAAACCACACCCCTCCTGCACTGTAAGAAATGACAGCTGATTGACAAATGTTCGAGTTGGGTCAGATAGCCTAGTGGTTGACATAATGAGCACCGATCTACGCAATAGTGTTATGACATGCATGAACCGGGTAATCGTACCCGAACATCCCATCTCTATCCGGACAACTGACCTCTACCCGCATAGTGACGGGTCGTCATTGTCTTGTGGACATCTCCGAACAAGGATGCCAAAGCCCAGCTCCAGGAGGTAATGCCTGTGAGTGTACGTCATGAACTCAGTTCATGAAAAAACTTTATCACAGGACGGCAATGTGTTGCTTCAGGCATCTGAACAGAATTAAACATTTTAAAGCGTTTTAGAGAGGTACATATGTACAGCATTATTATGTACAACTTATATATGTTAAGTGCATGTATGATACAAAAATAGTAATGTATACATATTGCTTGTTTGCAGAATAAAACATGTATTTAACCAGTTAAATGAACAGTGTTACACTAATACGTTACTTCTTTTACTATTTTAAGCGTTGCCAAAATTTGAGGTGTGACGATACAGAAAATTCACGATGCGATACGTATCCCGATATCTTGCAACGATCCGATTCGATTCGATGCACATCACGATATCCTGATATCAAGTAACAATGTAAAGTTTGACATAACCGTCAATGTCCAGTGAAGAGTAGCCATTTTAAGGACAACGATACGTATCACGTTACGAAAAAATGTATACTACGATATATCGTCACAGCTGTACTTAAATTAAAAGATTAATATTTTGCTAATTTCCTAATTCTTCCCAGTTCAGTAATAGTCGTTGATCTAGTTTTTCTTGTAGCATAACCGATATAGGGCAAATAAGCAGAAAGTGAAATTTTTGTCCAGTGTCGTTTGCATTACAAACAGAGCATAATCTTTCGTTTCACTCAGTTTTAGCATGGTGTCGTGTACTTTCCGGTAAACGCGGAGCAGGTCACTCGAAATATCGACCAGCACCAATGTTCCTGAGAGTGGCCCTAAATTGATAAGTATCAGGTATAGTTTAATTGATAACATCACTGTACAGATCCAAGGTGGTGTTTGCACAACGATTAAGACATGACATGAAAGCAGCATCTCATGTTTGTTTTGCTATTGTCCCCTTGTACAAGAGACTAAGGTAAATACCTTTTCGTGTTTGATGAACATATCCAGATCATTAGAGCAAGCGTATTTATGGTTGATTCGTTGAAAAATGTCTTGACAATATATATGTAGGGAACAGGTCGAGGACTCGTGATGTCGACGTCATTTAACCAGTCTTGAAACTGGTACACCAGTTTCACAAGATAGCTAAACTAAATAGAAATATTGCGATACTGGTAAGTGAGCAAATAAGTGTGTGGGTGTTTGACATGTGACAAGAAACCGGAAGTTGACATCTCAGGCTGAATCTCTCAATGGAATCGAACCCAGGTCTACGGCGTCGCGAGAGAACACATCAACCACTGGGCTACCTCAACGACCCATGTGGTAAGAAACTGTAGCGCTGTTATATTCCTACACCAGATTATTTGTTAAGGATGTAATTAATGTCAATATAGACAGGAGACTGGTTGGTTGATATTCAGGAGTTCATTGACAGGTAGATCTGATGTAACGATACAACACAGATGTAAGGGATCATCTTTAGTTTTATCCATGACATAAACGTGCTCCGAATCTTGATGCTTTATGCCTAGGTCATCTGCATCCACAGTGTTGCCTTTACCCGCCCCAACACTGGATGTGAGGGTTATCATGTGTACTGATTTATATATTTTTCACAGATACACGCAACACAAAACTAAGCGATGCTGACTTGCGTAGGTGTAGGTTATATTTCCGTAAAACAGAAACGTGCTGTACGTGCCAGTCTTTCATTTCCGGAACTCCAAAATACAACTTTCTATTTGTCAGCAGATTAGTAGGAGAAGGAATTGCCTGATAATCAATGTCAAACCGGTCGAACTTCACCCACGGGCTGCACAACGATCCCAAACGTCAGAGGAGTGGAACCCCAGAACCAGTCTAGAGGCCTACTTAAAGACGGAGCATAGGTTTTGGGTAGAGCAAAGATGTCACGAGAGAGTGCTTTTAGAAGAACAGTTCATGATATTTTCTCGGAACAACTCTCGAGGGACATTTATATTTGGCTGTATTCTGTACTCTTAAATGTGCACATTTATTCATAACTGACGCTCGAGACTGTCTGCACGCTTCAGGATTATTTGTTTTCACTAATAATATTTCTCTGAGCCCCATCTTACCAAGAAAGGATTGCAGCTATGAATGACGAGGTAGGGCTGAAGTGTGAACATCGCTTGAATGGCAGATGTGTGGTCGATGGTCAATTTCTGTGAAGACACGATTAT
This sequence comes from Haliotis asinina, assembly GCF_037392515.1. Taxonomy (NCBI): domain Eukaryota; kingdom Metazoa; phylum Mollusca; class Gastropoda; order Lepetellida; family Haliotidae; genus Haliotis; species Haliotis asinina. The sequence goes on from NC_090280.1 coordinate 99,720,202, forward strand.
TTATGAGCCAAAACAGACAGTGAATATTGCTGAAAGGGGTAGCGACAGACAGCACTCACAAAATCAGGCCCATGTTGACTATCAGATGCACATTTTAGGCCTCTCATGTTCGAATACTCAAATGGACATGTTACAGACGAAACACAAAACAAAACAAAATTACAATCTGTGTCATCAGGATACGGCGGAAGGAGTGTCGTCTGCCCAGGACATGGCACGACAAGTACACCACACAAAAGATGAATAGTTCAGCAACATATATGAATGCAACTCTAAAATCATTCAGTATTGATCATATATATTTTCCCGATGTCTGGGCGTGAAAGGTTCTTGGACGAAGTCGGTGGTGTGAATACTTCTTGAGTTCTTTCCGTTTGGACATAGAATGATGTCTAACATCCAACTGATTAACTCGATGTATCATAAACCATGTCCACATCATGAGTGATAGCGTTTCAGCAGCAATATAAGCACCAATGGCTTTCATTTGGCTCGGTGTAGCGTTCAGTGGATCTGTTCAGCTATTTTCACTGGGAATGCATGATGGGGTAAAAATGCGTCTCATAACTCATTCTGTGATCATATGTTCGCTAAGGGTTCAGCACGTTTAATGTTAATGTTCAGACGATTAGGTATCCTTCTGCTGCTGTGTAACAACCTCGGGAGACTGAGAGACAGAGAGACACCCACATAAACACACACAGACACACAGACACTACGACTTATATTTGCTGACCTCGAACCCATTGTACCGAAATCCACACAATAATGATGGTGACTAAAAGACCGCTTGTGTCTCGCTGCTGTTGTCAGCTGGCCTGACAGTGCCTGTCTCCGGCACGGAACATCTTCTCTGGGGGTATTTGATGTGTCTGTAATTAAAAAGTAAAAAGGTCCATGTTCTGTAAATACAGGGCAATTATCTTGTTACGACAGCTGGCTAGTTCATTCGCCGTCAGGGCGTTTCTAAATAAATGTTATTGATAGATGCAACTTTTACTTCATCACTATCAATCTTAAAAACTTATGATCTAAATACCAATATATTTTTCTGCTTCTCTATCATGAGCTACAAACCAATAATCAGCAATGTTTCACTCTTGATGGTCCCCGGCCGCTCGAGATGATCCAATCATCCCTTCAGACTATTTCTCCCTGATGCAGGAAGGTCTCATGTCGGGTTTTTAGTACGGTCAACTGTGGTGAGATCGGTCACAAGGGCAATAGGCTAAATTGGGCTAAATTGACTCGTTTAAACAGAAGCGCTCTGTACCGCACATCATGGCTGTTGAGGGGACCAGGGATTAAAGACTTTAATGCGCGACTGTTCTATTTGAACAGGAATATTTTCTTTCCCGAAAGCAGGTGCTTGCTGTGCTTGACGACGCTTACTGGAGAGGTAATGGTGGAGATGTGATGGTATGTGAATAATTGGTGTTTATCAGTTACCACTGGAATTAAGACTCTGGCAACATACCAATGTCAAAATTGAAATGTCACACACTGGTGAACACCAGGCGCCAATGCTTTGTCATGTTTATGTCCATCACTTGAGTTTTGCCTGCATGTGTACACCTTTGTTTGTACATTGTTTGTATCTTGCCATATTTACATGTACAGACAACACGAGTGTACAGTGTGCATAAACCCCCTCTGGGTGTAAGTTAGGGTCAGATTGCGACATCTTGCAACAGGCGATGACTGACAACAGTAGACTGTTTACACTCCGTAATTGAATGAGGAAAAACATAGCTTTGACCCTAAGCAACGTAAATACTATAGTTCATATAGCTTGTTTCCACTGCACCCTTCGCCAGATCGACAGTTACCACAAGGTGATTACTGCCACTCAGGGCAAAATTGTCTGTTATTGCCCATGTAAATGACGTTTTGTGCTCCGACTCAAGATGGGGATCGAAAAACATAGTTTATCAATGTCAAGTTAATTTGTCAATTTCTTTGCCCCAAATCCTCTATTCGAATGAGTGACGAGAACATCAAGCCTTCAGCTGTTGACAGAGCTACTCATTGAAAACACACCATTTCATTACCCTGTTACCTGGAGTGCGTTTAAGGGTCCGGTGCTTTTCTTCTGTCCATGATTAGTTGTGTGGGGAATGATAATTAATTAACCTAATTATTATTAATTAGGTACCAAGTTCATTACCTATTGAGCAAATCTATGATAAATATGAAATATATTATTACATCGGATGTCGTTTCATACCTGAAATAAACTGGAACATAACTGCTTACACTAGTTGCAGATTCATTCAAGTATTGCACACATGTATGGCCCGTCACCTAGTGAAGACGAACAGTGAAGAAGTTCCACGTAGGTCAGCCACAAATTTATGACCAAAGGTTCGAATCCGTGTTTACCGTGGATTTACCAATGTGGTACATATGAAAGACCCCTTCTGGCTTCAACATCACAATAATGTTCAGAAAGACACTAAATAGATCTCACACACTTACTGTCTAATTAGAGCAGACTGACTCACAATGAAGAAGATTGACCTTGTTAAATGTCTCTTAAAGATATAAATGCAGAACGTTCCAACGAAAACCGTACCTAAAATACAACTGGCATTGAGATCATATATATTGCAAGAACATTCTACTTTTTATGTTCAATATTTCCACGTTTGTAATTATGAGAGTATAAGCATGTATCTTGATAATGTTGCTGTATAAAACTGGCCGAGAAAGACTCGGTTTGAACATCGATTAACACTTCCTAGAATCAGTTGACTAAATTGAGTGTAATGGCTGGATATTTTGTTTCAGGCCGTTGTACAACTTACAAGTAACGGTAAGTTATGGGGTTCAAACACTGGTGCAATGGCTTCAGCCAATCCACAGAGGCTATGTTGTCACATGACAGGGGCAAGAGGGAGCGTGGGACCCCCAAGCTCGAAATCTTCCTCTTTCTGGCTTCACTGTGTAGGTGACAACAAGCCATCGTAACCTCTGCACTTGTGTTTTAGATAAGAAGCACGGCTTGCCTCCAAATTGCTACTAGGTCTTCTGTACTAGGTGCCAATGTATAGTTAGCGCGATAAGGAATTGGGAGGGCTTTCAAAGTAATACATTATTATTTAATGCTGATAAATTAAAATTCAAAACAAGTGTTTGGGTCATTGTCATCAATTGTTCTTGCTGTGCCAAACTGGTAAAATGTCACTCATCTGTGACTGTCCAAATGTGCACTCAATGATAAGAATAAATGACATGTCGTCATTGTAAAATACTCCCCTCGGGAAATAAATTACTTAGTGTGTTTACGTTTACTTATGTATATCGGTTCAAACTGGTTTCGATATTTTCCAAATATTTCCCCACTTTGTGCATATATAGTGGTCCTATATAAATCGATTGATAGCGGGGATGTGCCGATTCTTTGGGATTATCACATTAAAGTTATTTGGGTAAATACTTTTCGTGAATGCATGCTCAAACATGCATCTATGTTGCGGGTACCAATATTGTATTTATATAGTCTTTAAAAATATTGTTTCCCTTAATAAGTACTGTCGTCACATCCTGTATACCACTCGGGTTGTTGTTAAGTGTCATAAATGTATTTGTATAATACCGCTTTCAACCTGCACTCTCTAGGTGACAAGTCATCTCAATCTCAACCTGGATTGTGTTTTAGGTTTCACCTGAACTGTGCAGAGGGAACATGCATACCCTTACTAGGACTTCTGTTTCAATACACATTATTACTGTCCTTTTGTGTTGTGTCATCTTTGACTGGAGGACTTCACGCAATAGGCACAACCCTTATTTTTATGAAAAGTAAATTATTTTCGTTTCGTCTCATTAACTTATTAACCAGCCCTCACATGCCTAATGTAATACAACAAAACAAACTTGCATTGCAAAACAAAATTCGATTGATGTGCACTATGTTGGTTTAAGAGAACTCTGGCCGAAGTATTTATAAAATCAGTAATTTCTTCTTTCTAAAACATGATTTTCCTTTTACACTGAACCTTTCCAAGCACGTAAATGGATTTAAAGGTACTAGATTCGGACCCTCCCCATTCATGTACTTCATTTCCCTTATCAGACAAATTGCTGATGATAATTATCGTCCTGTAAAACATGAATCCAGGGAAAATCCGATCAATCCTTCTCTTGCTGCTAATTGCATTTATATTGGAAAATGGTATTTGTTTCATAACTTTCAAATTACACAGCATCATATACAACTACAGAACAAATTCCAGATTTGTCAGGACATCACCACACATCCTTTAATAATATAGTTGAAGACGAGGTTAGGTTGCCATGATCTTGCCGGAAGTAAGGGGAATGAACTGACTTATGGGTTTGAAATGTGCTAAGCCTTGCATGACGCACGAGCTTTGCTCATATGCTCCTTTCACTTCGATTTTACCGGTCGATTGTGAAAATATAGACAACATATTCATGTGATACATTGATTTCTTACCTGAGCTTTTATCACTTAAGCTAGTTATAAAATAAACGCGATAAACGTCCTTTCTGATTTTCTCTTGTGTGGTTTATGTAAAATATGAACTGTTAAACGCGGAATATTACTTAGTGTTCCCATGAAGCACATCCGCGTGCAATGTTTACTTTTTATGAAGCAGTTTACATCCTGACATTACATACAGTGCTGCGGTATACAGCCAGGGAGCCATTAACACCGTGTTTACAGAGGGAGACAAGTGTAGTAACCGAGACAGTGTAGTAATGTCTTTATTTTCACAAAGGCGACGTTTCGGTACTGATTCTTATACAGTCTTCCGCTCTACTGACCAAGAACATACTTCCACGGACATATCAGTATCATTGCACATTGCACATCATGCGGTAAACGTCTATCCAGGTAGAAAAGCACTGTAAGTTCCCATGGTCATCTGGCGTCAGATGAGGCAACTATAGTCTGATTGTTTTTGTCCTTGCAGTGCTATTACCATAACGTGTGTTAATTCTAACTGCGATGCGTTAGTTGTTTTGCTGTCCATTGACGACAGGTTTCATTGCATTCTCGCATTGCTTATCATGATCAAATTTGTTCTAGTCACAATATGGTTGAAATATTGCCGTTAAGCATTTACAAACTCACTCACACTTCCGAGATTCAGAACATTGAGTCAACCGTCCTGTGACGTTTTCCATTGAATGTCAGAATGGAAATGATTGCACTTGTTGCAGGAACTACAGAAAGTCCATTCTGGCTGATGATATTTATTTGATGAACAAAACATTGTTCATACGTCAGTTTTCAGCAAGTTGTCACATGGTCTCGGTGCATCCGAGTATTGTAAGAAATCATGCTGTCTCTCTGAATGTAATCATTCATTCATGTATTTCAGTCCATGCAATGGCTTCAGTCAACAATGAAATTCTATATGCCCTTTATGTTGGTAAATACATGGTGTGCACGATCTCTCCCCTCAGCATTTAACTGACCTTCGTCATTACCTCAGTGGTTTGTCCATTCATCGATCTCGACTTAAATCGTAATTAACCTACTGGAAATAAGATCTCATATTGCCGCTTTAATGGAGATGGTGCAAGCCTATATTAAAGATAATCACGCTTGAAGCACTAAAACATCGCTGGACAGTAAAACCGGCGTATTCTGAAGCCTTGGAGATCCACTTATCTGTGTGGTGGGGTTAATATTTAGAGACGGAATGACTCCGTTCTTGTTGTAACTCATACTGAACTCGGTTGGGGAGTCTCATCGCTCTTTGGTGAAATTCAGTTTCCTGTTTTTGCTTCCACATTGGACCCTTGAGATGACTGTTAAAAAACTGACCGCAGTTGGAAATAGTTTAATTCGATTTTCCCTTTACCTTTCAAATTTGACAATGGTCTGGACAAAGTGAGAAGAGTTAGTTGATGGTAGATAATATTTCATTCTTGCCGTTTGGATCATGACGCAGGGCTGGAATTGCAAGAATATTAGGTAAAAGAAAATACTTAAACTCATATCGCCGCTTTCTTGGAGATGGTGCAAGCCCATATTAAACTTAATTATGCTTGACGCACTAAACATCGCTGGATAGTAAACCCGACATAAGCTGAAACCTTGGAGATCCACTCATCTGTGTGGTGAGGTTTAATATTTAGAGACGGAATGACTCCGTTCTTGTTCTTACTCATACTGAACTTGGTTGGGGAGTCTCATCGCTCTTTGGTGAAATTCAATTTCCCTTTTCTTGCTTCCACATTGGGCCCTTGAGATGACGGTAGAAAGTCGACACCGTCCTGTGAGTTTGACCCTTTCAGAGTTAACAGACGACTGAACAACGTGAGAGGAGTTAACGGTAGACTTGACAATGTTTCATTCTCGCCATTTGAGTTATACAGGGTTGGCGCTGCAAAATATTGGGCACTAGAAAAAGGCTTAATCAAACTGTCCAAGTTCAGCTGTCCTCACTTTCTGAGTTTTCTTTCGTATAGATTAAATAGTGTTGATTGATAAGAGAGTTTAATTTTTCATTTTACTTCTTTTTAGCATGGTCTCGTGTACTTTATGTGTTAATGTGGAGCATGTCACTTGGATAATCGACCAGGATCAATGTCCCTGAAAACAATGGCCTTAAATTGATAAGCATCGAGTATAGTTTAATTGATAATGTCATTGTACAGATCCAAGGTGGTGTTTGCACAACGATTAAGACGTGACATGACAGAAGCATCTCATGTTTGTTTTGCTATCCTGAACGTATACATGAGGCTAAGGTAAACATCTTCTTGTGTTTGATAAACATATCCAGATCATTACAGTAAACATATTTATGGTTGATTCGTTGAAAAATGTCTTGACAATATATATTTAGGGAACGGGTCGAGGACTCGTGACGTCTACACTTAACGAGTCTTGAAACTGGGACACCAGTCGAACAAGATCGATAAACTCTTATAGAGTTTACTCTTATATACTGCGATACTGGTATGTGGGCGAGTAAGTGTATGGGTGGTTGGTTGAGAGTTTGGGTCGTTGAGCGTGTGAGATCTTGTACACATTTCTGGACATGATACGATAAACCAGACGTTGTATCACATTATGGAACTGATCACAGGTCTACAGCGTCACGAGTGAACACATGAACCACTGGGCTACCTATGCGCCACCTTGTGGAAAGAAACTGCATTACTTGTATATTCCTACTCTAAATTGTTTGTTTAGGATGTGAATAATGTTGACTAATGTCGGTTGGTTGGTTTATATAACGCCGCACTCACCAATATTTCAGCTATATGGAGGCGGTTTGTATATACTCGAGTCATCAGACAATCCGGTGATCAATACCACAACCATCTATCTACACAATTGGGACACGAATACATGAGTCATGCAAGTCGAGCCTGACCAACAGATCACCTTAGTAGTTTCTTAAGACAAGCGTTGGTAACTGAAGACGAACTCTTACCCAGATATTCCCGGATCTATAAACTGGGGATCCTGTGTTACGACACAGCACAATTAAACGTAAATCATGTTTAGTTTTATTGAAAGCATAAACGTGCTTTGAATCTTGATGCTTCGCACATATTAGATAGATAAATAATGTTCTACTGCATCCACAATGATGTCTACATCCATTACAACATTGGATGTGGGAGTAATCATCCGTACCGGTATATATATTTCTCACAGATACCGGCAACATAAAGCTACTCAGTGTAGACCCGTAATCAGTGTCAAACTGCTCGAGCTTCACCCATGGGCTGCACTTTGATCCGCAACGTCAGAGGAGTGGAACATCAGAACCAGTCAAGAGGCCCGTCTAAAGACGGAGCATAGTTTGGGGAAGCAAAGATGTCTCGAAGGACGTTCATATTTGGCTAATGATGATACATATTCTACACTCTTAGTTTAGTCATAATTGGTGCAAGAGGCTGTCTACGTGTAGGGGATTATTTTGTTTTCACCAAAAATATTTCTCTGAGCCCGCTGAGTGCCATCTGATCAAGGATGGAGTTCAGCTATGAGTGAATAAGTGGTGTTGAGGTGTTGAAGTGTGTACATCGCTTTTACCGGTTCTTTGCCTTTCACTTGTTGAGTGGCATATTTAGAAGTTGGAAGCCAGATAGGACAAGTATATATGGATGACAACTTTCTTCAAGTCTAGGGAACGACGGTTCGACACAGGTTCTTGTATTTTTCAAGTTTTTACACTAGAATTAAGGAAGTTGTCATTCATATATACGTGTTCTATCATTATCTATTCATTTGACAGGACTCGAGTATTTATGTGCCAAAGTAGAGATGAAATATTGCAGAAAGGGGCAGCAACAGCACCCATCCTCATTCACTTAGAGCTCATTTTGATTATTAGCTATTTCATTAGACCTCTTATGTTCCAACACCCCCGTGCATATGTACCAGAACTAGACCTCTTATGTCCCAACACCCCAGTGAATATGTAACAGACGAACTAGGCCTCTTATGTTCCAACACAGCATTGAATATGTAACAGGCAAAAACACAAAATTGACCAGATACGACTGAGCGAGTGTCGTCTGCTCAGAAGCGGCAAGTACAACACAAAAACATGAACCTTTCAAAAGTATGTTTGAATGTCTTGAATTACATACAAAACCATTCAATATTGGTAAAAGAGATTTGCTCAATGTCTGGGCAAGAAAGGTTTCTTGAATTTGTCAGGGGTGTGAATACTTCTAGAGTCCTTTCGGTTCGTACACTGAATAATGTCTACGATCTAACTGATTAACGCCATGTGTGATTAACCATGTCCACATCATGAACGTTTCTGCAGCAGTATAAGCATTAATGGTTTTCACTTGGCTTGGTGTAACGTTCATCAGATGTCAAATTGCGTCAAATAACGTGTTCTGTAATTATTTGTCGGTGGCTTAACACACTTGATGTGCAGAAAGTCGAGGCATATTAGGTTCCTTCTGTTGTAGTGTAACAGCCACGGGTGACAGTATTTTATAATAGTGTCCCTCATTCCTGTTGTAAATGTCAGTACCAAGCGACAACCGCAAGTGTCTGATTAAAACAGACTGAATGGCTTTTCGAAGTGATACTCATACAGGGGTAGGGTATGCTGATGTCAACTTTGGCATGAAGAAGAAGACAATCCTTACGGTGCCTGATCCGTGTGGATCCGTCTCCAGCACGAAACATCTCTTCTAGGGGTATCTCCTTTGTTTGCAGTTCAAGAGTCAAGAGGACCTCAATTTTACAGTAAATGTAGGAAAATTATCTTGTTACGAGCAGCTGCGGAGGTAATTCGCCGCGAGGGCGTTTCTAAATAAATGACATTTACTCACAATGCAACATATATTTTATCACTGAAACAGAAAAAACCGTATCTGAAAGCCAATATATTGTTCTGTTGTTCATTACGCGATAATCTATTGTAATCAACATGTCTGTTGATGAGACCTCGGATTACAAACTTTTATGCAGACTTGGTTTGATTTAACAGGAATTTCATTTTTTAAAATCAGGTTCGTGCTGTGCTCGCCCACGGCTACTTGTTTGGGGAGATGTGAAAAGTTTTGTATGTCTGTTTGGATTGCACTTGTCACCCTCTTTGTTAAAGCGCCATTGGCCAATGAAATGAAAGGACATACATACATACACACACACACACACACGCACACACGCACGCACGCACGCACGCACGCACGCACGCACACACACACAATTTACACAAACACATACATACATGCATGCAGACACACAGAGACAGACAGACAGACACAGAGACAGACAGACAGTCAGATACCATTTTCCATGATATATGTAATCAGGAGCAAGAGAGGAAGTGATGGGATTCTCCTCGGGATCATGATTTATGATTTAGAAGACGACAATTATCGGCAATAATTTCTCTAGGAAAGCCAAATTAAGCACATCAATGGGGATAGGTCTGAATTTAGTGTCTTTAAATCCATTTACATACTTAGAACGTTTCGGTGAAAAAGCAAACTCATGTTCTAGAAGGAAGAAGTCACTGAATTTTCTGAATACTTGTCAGTTCAGTTAAAGATTCACTTCCACCAAACCGAGTTCTCTCAAACCATCAGAACATATGGCAGTCCAATGTGTATTTTGCAATGCTGGTCTTGTCTACATATGCCATCTGCGCGTTGGTTAATAAGTAAATGAGACGGAAGTAAAGAAGTGGTGTGTTTTAAATGGGTAGCTCTGTCAACAAATGAAGGTTTGATTTTCCCATCACTCGTTCGAATAGAGGATTTGGGGCAAAGAAATTGACCAATTAATCTGACATTGATAAACTATGTTTTTCGATCCCCATCTTGAGTCGGAGCACAAAAAGTCATTTGCATGGCAATAAAAGACAAATGTGCCCTGAGTGGCAGTAATCACCTTGAGTTGACTGTCGATCTGGAGGAGGGCGCAGTGGAAACAGGCTATCAACTAGAGTTCCCATGTTGGTAAGGGACAAACATCAAACGCTACTTTTTTCTCTCATTCAGTTACGGCATGCAAACAGCTTAAGGTTGTCGGTTATCGCCTTTTGCAAGATGTAACAATCTGATCCTAAATTACAATAATGGTTTTAGTTTAACCATTCATATGCAGGGGGTTTCCGTCCATAAATACAGATTGTGTGAATGTGTGCGCGGAACGTTTACCTGTACACTCGCGTTGTCTGTACATGTAAATATGGCAAGGCACAAACAATATTCAAAGAAGGTGTACACATGTAGATAAAATATAGATGTCTGTGTCTGAGTGTGCGTGCGTGCGTGCGAGTGCCAGAGGCGGTCTTCTAATGACTGTCTTAATCCGGTCCAAACCGACAAACAGAAAGTATTCACAGATCTCCACATCACATCTCCACGAACCGGAGGAAGCACCTGCTTTCCGGTAAGAAATATTCCTGTTGAATGAAAGAAGTCCTGCATTGAAGTCTGTAATCTGAGGTCCCCAAAGTTGAACAGACTGAAAAGCGGAGGTGAGGCTTTCTTGCATCAGGTCGAAATAGTGAGAAGGGATGATTGCATCATCTTGAGCGGGGACCATCTAGAGAGAAACAGAAAAATATTGGTTTTTGGCTCTTGATTGTATGATTAAGTGAAAAGCAGAAGCTTAGATTATAAGTTATTAATTGCTTTTCTTTTTGAGTGGCAGTGATGAAATATATTTGCATTTTCTGTCAATTAGTGAGTGAGTGAGTTACAATTTATAGTCACATCGGCAAGGGAAATTCATTCATCCATATCGTGACTTCAAACGTTATAAACTCACAATATAAATCATGGAGACCTACACTACCTTTGCCACCTGCATGGATCCTAGCAGGATTTACACAATTCCTTCAACCACTGGTAACTGGAGTCTAATACAGTCATGAATTAAAAAGACAAATATTCTGAGATCAAAAAATGGTATTTTTAATTTCCCTTTGAATGTAATAGGACTCATGTACCCCCTCAATTTCTTTTACGGTACTTAACCCCCTTTGAGGATACAGCCACTAACAATTTTCAGTTGATATCTAAACAAACATTCAAAAATTCAATCTCTATTTAATCTTCAATGGTAAAATGTTAACTAACATTTTAAAAAGATGATATCAATGTTTTGACATTTAAATACTTATCCCGTGTGTTTGATAAAACAATTTATTCAGAAACGCCCCCATGGCAAATTACCTCCGCAGCTGCACCTAACAAGATAATTGTCCTGTATTTACTGTAAATTGGCGTCCTCTTGGCTCTTGAATTCCACTCTCAGCAAGTACCCCCAGAGGAGATGTTTCGTGCTGGAGCCAGTCCCATCGGGTCAGTCACCGTAAGGCAACAACACCAAGACATAGGCGGTCTTTAGTTATCTTCATTATAGAGTGGATTCCAGGACGAAAGGTTCAAGGTCAGCAACTATGAGTGCACAGTTGCCATCATGGCGTCGTGTGGACATTTCCAGAACAGACATCTTTATGGTTGCTGTTTGGTCGTTAATTCATATTCATATCGTAGAGTTACCTCCGCTAAATAGCCGATGGCCTCGTGTTGTGAAATGGTTGTTATGGGCAGACTGGTCGAAACAGTAGTCTGTGCCAGGCTCTGCACCAATGTTCAGACTGGGTCATATTTTTTACGTTCGTTAGAACAATAAATCGAGTTCAGAATGACCTATTATGAGCAGTCACAAACACATGTATATAAGAAAAACATTGACTTAAACTTCAGTTCAACTTTTTAGTGTTAAATGACACTGTTTCCTTGCAGTGTGATAGGTTGGCCCACTTCCAATCGCTTCCAGCACATTGTCACATAGCAGCTAGGGTAGGTGAGTTGACACAATACTAGGTTTGTGGATGTCGGGTGTAACAAGACAGTGAAAAAATAAGAACATATTTCCAAAAGTTGTGTTTCTCTTGATGCCAAAGCTGACATACAAACATCCTATTCCTGTATGAATATCACTCCTAACAGCCATTCTGCGATTCTGTTTTAATCGGACATTTGCGATTGTAGATCGGTACTGACATGAACAATGGGCGACCTTATCTTGAAAATAATGGGTCTCCCGAGACCGTTACACTGTAGTGAAGTTCGTCTAATGAACCTCAGCTTTCTGCACATTAAGTCCTTAACAAACCAATAATTACAGAAAAGTTATTTGATACAATTTGACACCTGATGCATTGCCAGTGTATTGAGTTGAACAGACCCGCTGGACGCTGCACCAAGCCAAGTGAAAGCCATTGGTGCTTATATTGCTGCTGCAACGCTAGCGCTCATGATGTGGACATGGTTTATGATACATCGAGTTAATCAGTTGGATGCTAGACATCCTTTCATGTCCAAACAGAAAGAACTCATGAAGTATTCATACCATCGAAATTTTCCAGAAACCGATCGCGCCCAGACATTGCCAAAAACATCAGTGTTCAATAATAAATGGTCAACCACCCACATACTCGCTCACATACCAGTATCACAGTATTTTCTATATTGAATGCGGTTATCTACTTGAATTCGACTTAACAGGAAAGTACATGACACCGTGTTAAAACCGAGTACACTGAAAGGTTATGCTTTCTTTGCATTACAAACCATATTTCACTTTCTACAAATTTATCCAACCTTGGTTTTAGAAGAAGGAAGCCTATAACAACAAACTATTACTGAACTAGGAACAATGAGGAAATAAGCAAAATATAAATCTGTTCTTTTAAGCAACGCCCACAGAAAAGAAAAAGAGATAACGTATGACAGTAACATTGTTCATTTAACTGGTTAAATGCAAGTAGACACATATTTTATTCTTGGAACCAACCGATGGGTATGCATTACTATTTTGCGTACCATACATGTATTTAACACATACGTTGTAAATATAATGCTGTAAAGATATAGCTCTAATCCCGCAAAACGACGTAAAAATGTTCAATTCTATTCAGCAGCCTGTAGCAACACACTGACGTACTAGGACAAATTCTGAAGTTTTTTCATGAACTGAGTTCATGACGTACACACATAGGCATTACCTCTAGGGGCATCCTTTGGCATCCTTGTTCGATGTCCACAGGACAATGACCACCCGTGACTATGCGGGTAGAAGTCATTCCACATTGCCAGCATAACACACGAAAACCACAAAACAGCTTGCTCGTGTTTACCCATCCCTGTTTGTCAACTAGAGAAGATTTGACAATGTACTTTCCATTTAGAATTATTGAGAAGTGATTTCCAGATGCTATTTCAGTCCTACAGATAAAATGAACTTGGCACCTAATTAATAGGCGTCAACATGAAAATATACCATTGCCAATCCACCAGTTTGTTAGAGTTTCTACAGTCATTAATATCAGTTATATTCCCCTCACAACTAATCATGAACGGAAAGAAAGCCCTAGATACTCGAACGTACTCAAAATAGCAGGGTAAAGATGTAGAGTCTTTTAAATGAGAAGTTCTGTCAACAACCAAAGGCATCTTTTCCCGTTACTCTTTCGACTAGAGGACTTGGGGCAAAGAAATTGGCAACCTAACTTGACATTGTTAAACTGTGTTTTTCGATCCCAGTGTTGATTCGAACGACAAAAAGTCTCATGCAGTGGCAATAAAAGACACCCCCAATTTGCCTTGAGTGGGAGTAATCAACTTGTGTTGACTGTCGATCAGGCGTAGGGCGCAGTGGGAACAGGCTATGAGCATGTTCCTACGTTGTTTATAAGAAAACTTGAAGAACTGTCTTTTTAGCAATCAGTTTTTTCTTTCCATTACAGAATGTAAACATCTCGTAATTGAAGTTTTTCTTCTTTGGAAAATGCCGCCTTAGTCTGCTCCTAAATTACAACCTTGGCTTTGGAATATATGGGGCAAACTTCACATGTGTGACTTCATCAACTATATGGAGCAGGTCTGTCTGTATGTGAACATGACCATGTGCAAAGAAGGGTGTACACGTGCATGTAAAACACTATATGGTTTATGAATGATATACTACTGTCGCCTGGTTTCGGTAGTGATGTATGTATGTATTTGTTTCTGTGTTAAGGTAAATCACAAAATTGTCAAGTCTCACATCAACCCTTCACATGTTGTTAAGCCCTCTGTTAATTCTGAAAGGGTAAAATTAAATTAAACGTTCACAGAATGGTGTGGAATTATAACAGACGTCTCAAATGGACAATATGGAAGCTGAAAGTGAAAATGATTTTCAACAAGAAGGGGTGAGACTCACCAACCGAGTTCAGTATGAGAACAGGAACGCAGTTATTCCGTCTCTAAATATTAACCTCACCACACAGATGAGTGGATCTCCAAGGTTTCATCTTACGTCGGTTTTACTGTCCAGCGATGTTTTCAAGCGTGATTATGTTTAACATTGGCTTGCACCATCTCCACTAAAGCGGCGATATGAGATCATATTTCCAGTAGGTTAATTACGATCCAGATTGATGAATGGACAAACCATTGAGGTATGTGTAATGGGATTATTCATGAATATCAGTTATGTACTTACATAAAGGGTAGCCAGAATCCATTGTTGACTGAAGCCATTGTAAGGACAAAGTAACGGTATGAATGATTACAGTCACTGAGAACACGACCTTAAAAATCGCGGATGCACTGAGGGCATGTGACAACCTACGGACAGATGATGTGTGAGGACTGCAATCATATTCATTCGGCCATTCAGTGAGGAACCTTTGGGACGACTGAGTTCAAGTTCTGTCACGGTTAAAAAATTGCCGTTACAAAAGGTGTGAGAAATCCCCTCACAGACAAGTTTAAGATTTTCAATGATACTTTAAACTGAGTAAACAAAGGCCAAAAATATACAGATTCACAAGAGAGTTTTCATGTACAATACAACTGAGTCAGTCCTAAAGTAAAGGGTCACAGATATAATGTCAACTCACCGAGGTCTTTATGTGAGAGTGAGAAACAGTTGTGCAGAATGTGACACAGCGAGCGGTCAGGCAGCGGTTATATAGGAGATTGGCAGATATGTACTCCAGTGAATCTGTATATATCCGTCAGCGCTTGGTTTACTAAGCAAATGCTTAACGGCAATATTTCAACCATACCGGGACTAGAGCAAAGGAATACATTTATTCAATAAAGCGTGTCGTCAATGGACAGTGAAACTAAAGCACATCCAATTTAACTGAAAATGTAAAGTGAAGATAACAATAGTATTTGGACAAGGGACAGTATAAAATAGGCTATAGTTGCCTCATTTGAAGGTAGATAACCATACCAAGGACCATTCCGGCTTACAGTACTTTGCTACCTGCGTGGACGCTTACGCGATGATAATGTGCCATGATATTGATATGTTTGATGAAGTATGACCTGACTCAATTGAGCGGAAACGTCGCCTTTGTGAAAATATAGATGTGGATCGTCCATAACGCCTTTTTCATCGCCATTGCTACAATGCCTTGTTGTTCCACATTTCATTCCGTCGTAAACCCAACGTTAATGTCAGCTTGTAAAGTGCTTAATAAAACGAAAACATTGCACGGGGAGCACTAACTAACTTTCCACAGTTCAGATTTCACATAAAAACACAGCAGAAAAACAGAAAAGGGTGTATATGGCCTTTATTTAATGGCTGGTGTAAGTGATAGAGACTTAGGTAACAAAACAATGTATCGCATGAATGTATTGTCTATTTTCTTTTTCACCATCGACCGGTGACATCGAAGTAAAACGAGCATGTGAGCAATGCTCTTGTATCAAACAAAGCTAAAGACGTTACAAACCACGACACGGTTCTCTCCCCTTATTCCCGCCCAAAGACAGGTATACGGCGGCATTCCATTGGCTAGAAAGATCACAGGGGTCTAACCTTATCCTCAATTCTAATATTGTATAAACAGCATTATTGAAGGATATGTGATGACGTCTTGACAAATTCGGAAATTTTCCTCCCGACGCATGTGCTCCTCTGTAATTTGAAAGTTACGAAACAAATACCATTTTCCAGTATACTAGTAAATGCAATTAGGAACAAGAGAAGCATTGATCGGATTCTCCTCGGATTCGTGCATGTCACTTCGACCAGACAAAGTTCTATCAAACTATCAGAACATATTGGCGTCCTGTCGAATAGTTGTTTTGCTGTGATTGTTTCGTTGTATCACATCTGACATGTGGTGGCTGGTTAAAAAGTTAATAAGACGAAACGGAA
Source organism: Haliotis asinina (assembly GCF_037392515.1). Classification (NCBI taxonomy): domain Eukaryota; kingdom Metazoa; phylum Mollusca; class Gastropoda; order Lepetellida; family Haliotidae; genus Haliotis; species Haliotis asinina. Next base: position 99,736,853 of record NC_090280.1, read on the forward strand.
ATGATTTATTTCAACAAAATCCCCTTCCAATGATATGCTTTTATGAATGAAGTAGTTGGAATCAGCGTCCTTCTGTTGGCTGTCTGAAAGGTTCTCCACAGCTGCTGACATCCTCTGGGAAATCAAAATGGACGTCTGACAGAGCCAGATCATCAGTGAGGAAACCATAACCTTTCTGGTTGATAGGACAGTCTTTGACTTTTTTGGTTGCACTGATATCCAATACTTACTCTTCTTGTAAGGTGATTGGGCTATGGAAAATGGTAATACAAGTCCCATCGTCAGAGATCGTGGCTAGACTGTTTCAGATGTAGGCAGATTAGCATTATCATGGGTCATGTGGTAATGGGTATATGTTTCATCAGACTCCAGCAGAACCCTAACAACCTAACCAGGTTTTACTTGCACGTTATGCAATCACCTTAAATGATAAGTCAGTATATACTATCCCCAAAGACGAAACGCGCGCGCGCGCGCACGCACACACACACACACACACACACACACACACACACACACATATATATATATATGTATGTATAATACAGTTCGTTCTACCACTATGTATAGTGTAATAAAGCACACTTTCGCCCTGAACTATTATAGTTAAAGCACGAGATTTTGAGTCGAACTATGAGACATTTTATCCTTCGGAAAACATAAACGTAATGTTTCCACAGTGATGTTGGCTGTGTGGTGCAACTGCAAACCAAGAAACGGGATGCGACGAAGCAGTTTACTGTGGGAGGCTGTACGAGGCGATGGCATCGTGACGTCGGTTACATTGTGACGTGATGCAAAAAAGTTCGATTGCGAGGGGGCAGACTGGAATGGCGTGGCGACGTCAACACATTGTGACGTAATGCAAAAAGTGCACATTATCGTCTGATAAAGTATTGTCGGCTCCTTTGATCTCTCGCCGAAGCATCTTAGAAATATATATATTTCTATACCATAATATAAGAAGTCAAGTCTACAAATTATTGTTGTACGTGTCGTTTAACTGTAAAAATAGTGATCCATTTATATTTAATTCATCAGCAATGTTACAGTAAAATGACTTCCAACCAACACAGCCTCAGTCGGTCTGAATTAGACAGAGTGCACTGGACATTAAATGGTGTGGTTCTTGATGAGTGTGGCAGACTCCTATTACAGGATTTGTACACGTCAAGAGTGCTCAAATTCTGATGTAGACTTATGCCACAAAATAGACTCCCACAGGAATGTTGTTCAATATGAAGATCACTACATAGCTGATGCTACAATGCCTATGTAACACCGTAGCTCATACGCCATCTGAATCTGAGAGCGATGATCTCAACGCAGGCTTTACCTGTCGATTATGTTATTTAGGAATGTGTCCTCTGACAGAGATATTAATCAACAATGGGAGAATGGAAATACAAAACAGTTTTAATCTGATAAATAACTTATGTAATTGTTTTGGAAATAAAGAACATGAACCGTGGAATCTTCTGACACAGATTCTGGCACATTTCTTGCTGCCACAAGGTCGTTGTGTTTGTCTTATATTTATTTGCTAATTTCCATTCCACATTTGCCAGCATAACACACACAAACCACAAAACTGCTCGTGTTTACCCACCCCTGTTTGTCAGCTAGAGAAGATTTGACTGTCAGCTAGAGAAGATTTGACAATGTACTTTCAATTCAGATTTATTGACAGGTGATTTCCAAATGCTATTTCAGTCCTACAGATATACTGAATGTGGCACCCAATTAATAGGCGTCAACATGAAAATATACCATTGATTCGTTGATTCGAACGACAAAAAATCTCATGCAGTGGCAATAAAAGACAAATTTGCCTTGAGTGGGAGTAATCAACTTGTGTTGACTGTCGATCAGACATAGGGCGCAGGCTATTAGCAAGTTCCTACGTTGCTTATAGGAAAACTTTAAGAACTATCTTTTCCAGCAATCAGTTTTTTCTTTTTGTTCCATTACAGAATGTAAACATCTCGGTATTGAAGTTTTCCTTCTTTGGAAGATGCCTTAGTCTGCTCCTAAATTACAACATTGGCTTTGTTTCCTGCCAAGGACAGTCCCAATGCATCAGGCACCTTGAGGCCAGCAGACATATAACACAACACGCTTCGTCAATCCAGGTTAATTTTGTTGTAAGGAGAAAGTACAGGCTTAAACGGGCGATGGTTCTGGCTCTGGCTCTGACCCTCAGTCTCACTCGGGACCTTTTCTGCTGCGGGCTGCTGGAGAGGTTGTGGGTTGTGTCTCGGTCGTCTGCCTGCCGCCGTCTGCCGCCTCTGTCACTGCTCTCAGAAAAACATTCGTTCTTATGGGCAGAGGTGTGCGTCCTACTTTGAGCCCCCTGACCCAATCCGTGACCCTATCATCACGTTTTCTGTCAGGTATGTCGTACCGACATCTTTAAGCTGTTTGTCACACCTGGTCGTCGACACTTGGTCCATAGCCTCAAGTTGAAGTATCTGGTCGTGATCCTTCACCTACTATTCCAGGCTGTTTAACTGACACAGTGCCCCACAATTTAGTACATGAACTACTTCTTTAGACCGATGGTCATCTATCAAGACTGTCTATCGTCAGCAAAAACATACACACACTTGTTAGCTTCAGTAACCAGTCCAAGCATACGTGACTCTTTTCAGGTAGCTTGACCCTCGTTACAGTTTTTCACCACATAGCTGTGTTACAGACAACCGCACTAACACACAGGCCGTCATTTAGTAAACTGCATTATCGAAGGGCAAAAGGTTGAAGGTCAGCACATATGAGTGCACTGTTGACATTACGGCGTCATGAAGGCATGTTAGGAACAGACATCTTTATGCTGATCGCGTGACTGTTCACACCGAGTTATCTCCCTTTGGATAGCCCAGCGTCGTTAAACGGGGTTCTTATACAGTGCCATCTCCTCGGCACCGAGCAAATTAGACAAGGTTTCATCAGCCTGCTGTGCCTGAGCTGGGCACTAGTGTTTATATGGTGACATATCATTTCAGTGAAATAGCACAATATATGAGATCAGCATGAACTGGTTATTATATGTAATATAACATATATTTGGTAAGGAAGTCCAACAAGTTGTGATCACTAAAGAATCTAAACTCGGAATATGATGCTACACTTTCAACTCTCTCTATTTATCTGATATTATAATGTAATGGTGGTTGTTTCTCAGTCTCTGGCTTTCTCTCTCTCAACCTCCTCTCTCTCGCTCTCCTCCTATTTCCCTCTATGGCTGGGAGGAAGTGGTGTGAGAGAAGGGGTGCGTGCTGTTTTGAAAATATTCCACAGCATCATGAGTTCGTGAGATGAGATAAGGGCAGACATGTAAGTTCAAAGTTTATAGATGTCAACTTCTGCATAGGTTGTGTTCCTCTTGATACCAGAGTTGCCATCCATACATCCAAACTCTGTATCACTTCTAAAACGATTCAAACAATATCTGTTAACCTGACATTTGTGGGAACAGTTTGTAGACCTTAATACCTTAGTATTACGCCGAAAACTGCACTATTCCAGGTATATGGCGGTGCTCTGTAAATAATCGTGTCTGGACCAGACAATCCAGTGGCCAACAACATGAATATCGGTTTGCGCAATTGGGAACCGATGACATGAGTCAACCAAGTCAGCGAGCCTGACCACCCGATCCCGTTAGTCGCCTCTTACGACAAGCATAGTCGCCTTTTATGGCAAACATGGGTTGCTGAAGGCCTATCCTATCAAGTGACCCTCACGGGTCCACAAACAAATAATGATGAAACAAGTTATGAGAAGCAGTTGAACAGCTGATGTCTCCCCAGTGAAACTGGTGGAATGGGACAGATGAAAGTTCTAATCAGCCATCGTGAAAGCCAGCGGTGCCCGTCAACGAAATTATTCTTGACATTACAAAATGCTGCTGAAGAGTTAATCTTTATTTGCAGAACGTATCCTGTCGGTGATGGAACAGACGACACTCATTCAGCCGTATCCTGTCGGTGATGGAACAGACGACGCTCATTCAGCCGTATCCTGTCGGTGATGGAACAGACGACACTCATTCAGCCGTATCCTGTCGGTGATGGAACAGACGACACTCATTCAGCCGTATCCTGTCGGTGATGGAACAGACGACACTCATTCAGCCGTATCCTGTCGGTGATGGAACAGACGACGCTCATTCAGCCGTATCCTGTCGGTGATGGAACAGACGACACTCATTCAGCCGTATCCTGTCGGTGATGGAACAGACGACACTCATTCAGCCGTATCCTGTCGGTGATGGAACAGACGACACTCATTCAGCCGTATCCTGTCGGTGATGGAACAGACGACCCTCATTCAGCCGTATCCTGTCGGTGATGGAACAGACGACTCTCATTCAGCCGTATCCTGTCGGTGATGGAACAGACGACACTCATTCAGCCGTATCCTGTCGGTGATGGAACAGACGACCCTCATTCAGCCGTATCCTGTCGTTGATGGAACAGACGACACTCATTCAGCCGTATCCTGTCGTTGATGGAACAGACGACACTGATTCAGCCGTATCCTGTCGGTGATGGAACAGACGACTCTCATTCAGCCGTATCCTGTCGTTGATGGAACAGACGACGCTCATTCAGCCGTATCCTGTCGTTGATGGAACAGACGACATTCAGTCAGCCGTATCCTGTCGGTGATGGAACAGACGACACTCATTCAGCCGTATCCTGTCGGTGATGGAACAGACGACACTCATTCAGCCGTATCCTGTCGGTGATGGAACAGACGACACTCATTCAGCCGTATCCTGTCGGTGATGGAACAGACGACGCTCATTCAGCCGTATCCTGTCGTTGATGGAACAGACGACGCTCATTCAGCCGTATCCTGTCGGTGATGGAACAGACGACCCTCATTCAGCCGTATCCTGTCGGTGATGGAACAGACGACGCTCATTCAGCCGTATCCTGTCGGTGATGGAACTGACGACTCTCATTCAGCCGTATCCTGTCGGTGATGGAACAGACGACGCTCATTCAGCCGTATCCTGTCGGTGATGGAACAGACGACTCTCATTCAGCCGTATCCTGTCGGTGATGGAACAGACGACTCTCATTCAGCCGTATCCTGTCGGTGATGGAACAGACGACTCTCATTCAGCCGTATCCTGTCGGTGATGGAACAGACGACACTCATTCAGCCGTATCCTGTCGGTGATGGAACAGACGACGCTCATTCAGCCGTATCCTGTCGGTGATGGAACAGACGACACTCATTCAGCCGTATCCTGTCGGTGATGGAACAGACGACGCTCATTCAGCCGTATCCTGTCGGTGATGGAACAGACGACTCTCATTCAGCCGTATCCTGTATCTTTATTGATTAAGTAATAGTCATTATGGGTCACATTTCGTATCATGGTAATAGTATTTTAGCGACACGCAGTCTCTTGTGTGAAGCCCTGGTGTTCCCCGAATATTGATGAAAGTGGCGTAAAACATTGAACATATGTAGGGAATCAAACTCCTCAAACCACCAGGCTACCGTACCACCCTCCCTAACACAGAGATATCATTGCTACATCAGAATATCATTGCTACATCAGAATATCATTGCTACATCAGAATATCATTGCTACATCAGAATATCATTGCTACATCAGTATATCATTGCTACATCAGAATATCATTGCTACATCAGTATATCATTGCTACATCAGTATATCATTGCTACATCAGAATATCATTGCTACATCAGTATATCATTGCTACATCAGTATATCATTGCTACATCAGAATATCATTGCTACATCAGAATATCATTGCTACATGACACTGCATGATTATTACATCACTTTATATCTCTTCTGCAGTACGGTATATCTCTTCATCATAACAGTTATATATAGAATTTGCTGCGTCACAGTATATCAGAGGCCTCAATTTGGCAGTATTTTCTAGCTATCTTGTTCGACTGATGTTCCGGCTTCAAGGGTATAGCGTTTTATGACGTCAATGGGTTACCTTGTCTCTATATCCTTTCCTATATATTCTTCAAGCTATCAACAATGACTCGTCATCATCTCGTCATCTGGATATGTTTATCAAGTACAAGACTTTGTTTACCTTAGTTTCATGAACAAAAACAGCATGGCAAAACAAACGCAGAGTATTGTTTCACGTCATGTTTTAATCGTTGTGCAAACACCACTTTGGAGCTGTATAATGATAGTATCAATTAAACGATACTCGCCCTTTGGCAGAGGTCCAATGGACACTGTTTTCGGGTAAACGGATGCTGGTCGATAATTCGACTCAGCTGCCTTTGTTGAGGTTCATTCCCTCGCTGACTGTTGAACTAAGATCAACACAAACCCTATTTCAGAAGAAGTCAAGAGGAACACCGGAGAAGCATCGACTTGTTTGATCTTTGCTACACGGTGTCGGGAAACGTACACGCACACACCTACTCGTGAAGATCCGGTTTTCCTCACCGAGTCCATGCTTGTTGTATGATTCAACTAATGGGATCAGATTCGCTGACTTAATTGACACCTATCATGATTGATGTTCATATTGTTGGCCACTTGATTATCTGGCCCAGACTCGACTATTTACATACTGCAGCCATGCAGCCGGAATATTGCTGAGTGTGGTGTTAAACAACAAACAAAACAAACCAATTACTGGATCGTCTAGTCCAGTCTCGAATACTTTTCAGACCTCCTTCACAGAGCTAAGTGTTAAATAACAGACAAAATATTGCTAAGGATAAACCCACCATTCTCTCCTTGTTTGGTTCTGTCAGATGTTTGTTTGTTCCCAAACATGAAGAAATCTCTACTTTGTGCCCGTTTAGGTTTCAATTCGAACGATGACGTCATTTGAAAGATGTACAAAAAAAAGGAGACGATCCCATTAAAATCGATGGCAAGACTGCATCAACGTGGAAAGCGAGTATGCTGCGATAAATATTACTTTATTATGTCTATCTGAAGGTTTTGTTTCTGTGTTAAGGTGAATCACTTTCTCAGTCAACAGATTAAAGGTTTCTCGTACCTTATATTCTTGCAATCCCATAACTTAATGGTGGGAATGAACAATTGTCAAGTCTCACATCAACCCTTCACATGTTGTTCAGCCCTCTGTTAATTCTGAAAGGGTAAAATTAAATAAAACGCTCACAGAATGGTGTGGACTTTTAACAGTCGTCTCAAAGGGACAATATGGAAGCTGAAAACGGAAATTGAATTTCAGCAAGAGGCGGTGAGACTTCCCAGCCGATTTCAGTATGAGTAGGAACAAGAACGAAGTCATCCCGTCTCTAAATATTAAACCTCACCACACAGATGAGTGGCCGTGAGTGGATCTCCAAGGCTTCAGCTTACGTCGGGTTTACTGTCCAGCGATGTTTCACTGCTTCAAGCGTGATTATGTTTAATGTAGGCTTGCACTATCTCCATGAAAGCGGCGATATGAGATAGTCGTATTTCCAGTAGCCTAATTACGACTTGAATCCAGATCGATAATTGGAGAAACCACCAAGGTTATGAAGCGTGTCAGAAATTACTGAAGGTCAAGATGAAATTCATGAATATCATTTATTTATCAACATATAGGATAATCAGGATCCATTGTTGATCGAAACGAATGCACCAACTGAATGTACGTGAATGAATGCTTGGACGCATTGACAGAACACGACTCTTACAATGCTTGCACTGAGAGCACATGACCGTTGAGAATGCTTGCATACCCCGAGGGCTCACTATGCTTAGAAATGCTGGCACGCACTGTGATTGAGAGATCGTGTTTTACGCCGCTTTGAGCAATATTCCATCAATATCAGGGCGTGGAACACCAGAAATTGGCCTCACACATTGCACCCATGTGGGGAATCGAACCCGGGTCTTCGGCGTGACGAGGGAATGCTTTAAAATTAGTCCCCTTACACGCACAGAGGGAACATGACAATGCTTGCATGCATTCATATCACATGGTGGCTTAGAATGCTTGCCTGCACCGAGAGCACATGAAACAGAGTGTGCTTGTACGTATACAGAGTACAATATGTTTTACAATGTTTTCAACTGAATATCAAATATGCAGTAAAAGGAAAACATTTCGGGACATTTCAGCAGCAACTGTTTCACGTGACTGTGTGGAATAATGCTTTCAATAGCGTATAAAATATTCATTTACATGTAAAATGTTTTTGGACAATGATGGCGTCTGATTCGCATATATCAGTACCTTCTGTATCTCGTGACCTAAATAATTCTGCTTAGACCGCCATAATGTCCTGACATGATTGACCTTGAGTCGGGTCATGTCAAGCTCCGGATTGCAGTCGGGTCATGTCAAGCTCCGGATTGCAGATAATGAGTGTATTGGCTCGCCTTACAATGCAACTGAATCGGCTGTTTGTGTTGTGCAACAGTCTGGTTGGCGTCAGCACTATCAGGATGGGATGTCAGTAAGTGGCAGTGTATGAAGTCATTGTTCAGACTCACTTGCAAACCGGATTAGAAGTTTTAAAAGTTATTAGCTGAAAAGTTACTAAGCAACTAAATAAAGATACAATGCTCTCAAAAGTATTTATGTATTGTTTCTACCATAAAGTTTAAAAGTTAAACATCAACGTCACAACAAGAATTACTCCTTCCTACCTCTCTGTCGTTCCTTACTTTGTTACACAAATTGTCAGGACCAGAAGATTCAGCACAATTTTTAGGTTTATAACTATTCGAACAGAAACAGTCCAGTTAAACTCTCTTGTCAGTCACTCAGGATGGAAACGACACCATGGCGCCATTTGCAAATGATGAAGGATGCGTCAGCTGTTTTGACTGGTGTTTATTTCTTAACACTTCTTATTACGACGCGTGTTAGAAACGGGTGGGGATTTCAGGTTCGTGTGTAGCTTTATTAAGCTTACAGCTTGTGAAGAAACCTGAAAGAAATGGAGATCACTTTTGCTTTCATGTGATCCCTTATTTTTTCTCTCAGTATATAGTGACTTTTTCTTGTTAAAGGGCTTGTTATTTGAATTCTGGAGACATTTTGAACAATGAAACTGATCCTAATTCTTAGGATTTCAACATATAAATTATAGTGTCGAATTATTAATAACGTGTGGCTTTTAGATGCTATTTTAATCTTACAGATACATCGAACAGAAATCGTACTTGTATTACTCGGCTTCAATATAGTTAGAGTCTCTACAATCATTAATAGCAGTCATGTTACCCACATAACTAATCGCGGACAGAAGGAAAGCACGAGACCCTCTAACGTACTCAAATAGCAGGGTGAAGACATGGAGTGTTTTCAATGAGTAGCTCTGTCAACAATTAAAGGCTTGATTTTCCCATCATTTGTTCTAATAGAGCACTTGGTCGAAAAACATGACGAATTAATCTGACATTGATAAACTGTGTTTTTCGATCCCCATCTTGAGTCGGAGCACACAAAGTCATTTACATGGCAATAAAAGACAAATTTGCCATGAGTGGCAGTAATCACCTTGTGTTGACTGTCGATCTGGAGGAGGGCGCAGTGGAAACAGGCTATCAACTGGAGTTCCTATGTTGGTTAGGGGGAAACGTAAAAAGCTAGTCATTCAATTACAGATTGTAAACAGTCCGCAATTGGCAAGTTTCCTCCTTTTGAAGATGTGGTAATCTTCGACTAAATCACAGCCTTGGCTTTGGAAAATATCGTGCCCACTTTACAAAGTGACATCTTGCACTTTAGTAAGTACATGTACATGAAAGCAGGCCTTTGAGTATGTATAGCCGCCATGCCTTCCCATGCATACGTATGGCACAGTGAAATGATGGGTGGAAACATTTAGGTAGACATAACAGGTAGACATAAGAACAACATTCCAATGAGGACAGGTATATGCAGCACACGTGAGCAGGTGTATACAGACTGCATGTTTCTGTACATAGTAATGTACGAACGTTATATGTACAATCGGGGGCATACACGTACAGTAAACCGCACTATAACTAAAATGGTTAGAACTGCCATTAAAACGCCCGCACCTTATCAGAAATGAGCGGGCCACAATATTTGACCGGCCATTATCAAGCCCGTTGTTAGGTGACGTCATAAGTAGCTCAGCTGTTGAAGTTCACTCACTACGGTTCGTTACTGACGATATATCTGACTCACATTCGTCACATGTACCTGTGCCATTATGCAATTTCTTACCTGTGCCAACCATAACAATTGTACCATCAATTACAACGTTCAGCAATGAAAATGTCGTCTGCGACTGCCAGTCTAACGGTGTTGAGCACTGAAAACAATAGCGGCTGATAGTATGGGCAAAGGTCAAGGCCGAATGTCGTCACTCTCAATAGTGACGTTATCTGTGTTATTACAAATTCTATTAATTTTAGCTGTAATAACGGTAACGGTATTTTTCAGGGCATTTTCATTTGCAGGAGAACTCGGTCTTTTCAACTGATCTCCTTCGTCGGGCAGTTCGTCCGGCAGTTCATAAAACACCTTGGGCTTCTGCAAATGATAATGCCCAGAAAAATAGCATGACCCTTATAATAGTGAGTGAGTTTAGTTTTACGCCGCCTTTAGCAATACTGCAGCAATATCACGGTGGGAGACACCAGAAATGGATTTCACACATTTCACCCAATTGGTGAATCGAACCCGGGTCCTTGGAGTGACGAGGAAACGCTTTAACCACTAGGCTACCCCACGGCCCCATAAATCAGAATAGAATGACAAGGACATAGTGGTAAGTGGAGATGTGTGTGAGACTTTTTCCATTTTAGGATTTGAGCGACGAGTAGCTACCACCAACGTACGTGAAACTAGATACATTTACATTTAAACTATTACCCATGCCGTCTACAAACCAGATTGTGTTTTTCTGTATAGGAGAAAACACGCCTCCGAGATTTATCCCGACCCCAATGGTTTTACATTGTGTACCAAAACCTCGGAGAAGTGTTTTCTTTAATATATATACCGTCAATGATGGGTCATTACAATGTAGACGATCATTTAATGAAGCTGCGTAACAGTGACTGAAGCGCGCGTAAAATCAATTTAATGACAGTAACTTATAAGAAGATAATTTCACCTGTATGCTTTCGTCGGCCCGGTGGTCGTGCAGTAGACCATCTGCCTACGGATGCGAGAATTGCGGTTCTAATCCCGCTTCGGGAAATCTTTGCTTTGTGAGTTTAATCTCAACCGATATTTTTCAGTTGATTTCAAACACTCATGTGTCATTTGAATGTTAATGTTCATATTAAGTTAGGAAAAGCAAAACCCGGGAAGCGATCTTTCTCCAAAAGTAGAACCTGGGAAGCGGTCTTACTTATGAAAAGTAAAACCTGTCGCTCCAAAACAAAAACTTCAAACGCAGATGTTCTGGGAAAACAAGAGATGACCTAATATATAGTGAGAAGCACGCTTTAGGTTTATATAAGGTTTCCAGGGATATCCCCACACAACAGATCAACTGCTTTCTAGGAGGTTACACAATTCTAAGACGTAATGTTCATGTAGCAAATGATTCTCAGTACTTGACTTCAGCTATATTCTGTACATTCAGATGCCATCTGGGTCAATATTTCTGATCGCAATTATTCTTTAATGCCTCAAAAGAATTATAGAGTCTAGACCAGACAAACCAGCGGTTGATATTAAGACGAGATTCCAAGACTTGTCAACCTGACGCTTACGAGGTAATAATGTGACATGTTATTACTGTGTCAGGTAAAGTGTTAAGTCTGCTAACAGCAAAGAAAGAATTGGTGGATCATGAGATTAATGTGTGAGCTTCCAAACACTCTAAGTACAGTGATTTGTCTCGTAATCGTCTCAGATGTAACTTCTGGTACAGAGGATGAACAGCTTTTTCCACAAAGATGGAGTTGGGGGTTTTCAATTTCCGTACCTTTTAGTACTAACATGCCAAATATCAAAACAGTGAAAACGGTATGCATATGAGATAACGATATGCAATCACTTGAATCTATTGAGACAACTTCGATATTCCAGGATACAAAATGTCAAACTCATTTCTGGTGTTCTCATATCGGGATCATGCTGAAATCTTACTGAAATCATTCGTGACATTCAGAGGAAATCAGATTTCAGGTCTCGGTGACCCTGTCATATTATATTGTAGAGATCCGATCCTCCCCAGGCCTAAAGGATAACTTCCGCCCACTGAAGTGATGAGATTACCGCATCAGGTATTGGTGATTGAGTCCATCAACGACCATGTAGAATCTACTTCATCTGCTCTACATCACGACACCGTCATAAGGAATCGACGGGTGAGGAGACGTTTTTGTCCAGTGATTATAGACCTATACAGACCTGTGGTGGAGGTATTAATGGCCGGCCTGCGCAGTGGAACATGGTTCAGGTTCGTAGTTATTTTCCTAATGGTTGTACCATAATGCCGTTTTCTTTTGATATTACGATTGAGACTTATGGCCGTTGCCATTTGTGATCTATTCCCCAAAGCATTGAGGTTCTTAAATAAATGACAATACCATCCCCATAATGGTTAGTAAACAATGAAAGCACCAGATACTAGATCATTTCAGCTATGCCATGAGCATTTGGTAATAATATGTTCCCTATAAATGAGTAATGGCGTTGATTATTTTCTAGAACAGCTTGGAACGTTTGCTAGAATCGACTTCAATTACTCTGCATCACGACACGAGATAGTGAACCGCTGGGTGGGGAAACAGGCATGTTGTTATGTATTGGTTAGAGAGCTGTAAAGTGGTGACGGCATTTATGGTCGTTCAACATCTTCCAGGTTCGAAATGTTTGATAATGCAACATTTCCACAGAAACACACTGCCCCAGTTCAATTTTATGGACATTGTTAGCACTGCTCTAATCATAGCCAGAAACAACGAACAAAACGGTGTTTGGAAAAAATCATTTTCATGCTGACAAGTATACAATGACAACATCACATACGAGTCCGCAATTTCATTCTGACCATGTCATAAACATTTATTTACGAATCTGATTCCAGATAAACCAGCAATAGGACCAGGTCAATGCAAAAAAGACCAACGTAGACTGTCGCATCCAGCAATGTATATTTAAAAATTGGAGCAATTCCGAATTTCTATGGATATCACAAAACCTTATAAAGTTAAAAAGAAGAATGAAATAGAACTGTTCCCCTTGTTTCATCATACCGACTTCTAAATGCCACTCAGTGAAGTTAACACTTAAGGCAGACCATGCAAAGTAGAGTACAGCGCTAAAGAGATGTTGCAATGGTTGAGGTGTAAAGCGACGTGCTTTAAGTGTGATATTTCTGACGGCTTGTTGGGGAGTTGTATGTTATATTCGAAGCCATACCGTAACTGTCAGGTCAAGACCGCTTTGAAAGTATTCCAGTTATGTCACGGTGGATTTGCGTGTTGTTGGAGGAAATTCCGAAGTAATGCGGTGTCAGGCTTACATCATCTCGTTAAACTCACGAACGCAGGCACAGGGTACTACGCGTTGAAGATGACGGTAGATCTTTACAATGCAACCGATTTGCTGGCAGATGCTGTCATATAGGCTGGTGAATAAACAATGCTTGTTTCTTTCACACAGATGATAAATATAAATAGAATAGGTAAAAACTGCACCATTCTGTCCCAAGGAATGAATGGCCCCAATGGATGACACCACATCGTAAGTTGTTTATAAATAACATGGCATTAGCTCAGAGTCAAAAAGCATAATGCAACAAATATTTACTTAACAACTTAAATGGGATGTGTTCTGGGAAGAACAATAGTTATTAGGACGCACAGTACAACAAAAGTGCGGATTTATCAATATTTTTTTATTCAGGATAGTGTACTACAAAGCCATATTTCAGAATACCGACGCCACAAGCCTTACATACACAGGAGATCCAGCATGGCTGAAGCCGATATAGAAGCATATAATAACACTAATCTGTTACATTACAAGCAGTGGATAAACAAGCCTAATCTGGGTATAATATCTTTGTTTACGTGCCCATAAGCACATTGAAATTATAAATATTTGGGTGACGATAATCACAGTTATAGACCAGATATGAGGTCAATACATGACCTAAATAAAATGTCGACATTGCTTTATTCATTCATTTAAATTCGACGCTCTGTCGCCTTTTATGCGCTGTGGAATCTGTTAGCAGATGATCGAGACTGATTATTCTCTTGAGGCCTTTTATCTATATACATCAGCTAGTTCTACATTGCACAAGAGCTATATATCTGTACTTGATCCACGTGCTAACTCCATTAATCTAATAGCATTGTGAAACAATTGATCTCTTCAAAAAAAACCCAAAACAACAACAACAACAAAAACAACAACAACAAAAAAAACAACAACAAAAAACAAAACAAAACAGATGCATCTATTACCCACACACTGTATCATGTTGCAGTATATTTTACAAAGGAAGCGATTTACAAAGATTTTATTCTTGTCTGTACAAAAGGTACTATTATTGACTATAGACTGAGGTTTTGTGAATATATTTCGTGTGATCTGTATAACCACGTGAACTTAAGTCTTTCCATATGTAAGTCCATCTTCCTTAATGAAGGGAAAAGGAGATTCTGCAAGAATCAGGTGAGAATAATACGAATGACCAGTATCAAACGGGACAGATGTTTACTATAAAATGGTCGGTCATCAAAATGGTGAGTTCCATAACCGTTTTTCTAGAATTGGGATATGAAATATTGAACGTCAGTGCAAAAATGTTCCCAGTCTTAATTATCCTAAGAAGGTACGGAAGTACAGTTTTAAAATCATGTGAATGGAACTGAACATCTGGAGTGACACCACATGTTAACCATAAGCCCGCCCTGCCCTGATTTTCTAAGACTGACGTGACTGTTATCAGGTACTGTCTCGATCTTCTCTCATCCACTGAGCAAGACATCGACCCGCTGTCATCGTGTTATTATTCTTCCACAGCAGACGCGATGCATGGTCCTATATTGATAAACGCTGCTCTATTATCAAGTAGAATAGCATGTCAACTATCCTTTGAAGAAGAAGAAATGACATCTTGATATCAAAATACCTTTCCTCCATTTTTGGCGTCTTCAAAAGCAGCTTGCTTCAGGAGTAATAATCGCTGATCCTGCATATAATGTTTCAAACCCAGTCTGCAAAGGACGTCAATGCTCGGTGACAGGCACCATTCATCAATCAAAGCAGGTTCCAGCTCCTACGCCAGAAACCCTTTCATGCCAATTTGGTGAATGGTGGGAGGCGCCAGTAGGGACCAATGTGCGTACCCTGTAACATGTGGTGCAGTGACTCATTTCAGTGATCCACGATTCATATATAATTATTGTGTTTTAGTCTAATGGAATCTGTTTCGAAGCATGGTTGTTTGCCGGTATCGACGTTTTATGTTTAATTCAATATGCCATGAGGTGCATGTTTCACAACTCTCTTTGTCATTACCAGCAAGCTTTCCAAACAGTTCTACAAAATTATCAACGTCATTACTCATTTATCGGGAATCAGATTTAAAAAATGCTTACGGCATTGTTGGAGTCATCTAGTATCTAGTATCTGGTGCTGTCATTGTATACCTCCCATTGTGGAGCTGATATAGTCATTCAGTTTCGGACCTTCATTGCTTTAGACAATAATCCGAACTGGCAACGACCACAAACCTAAATCATAGCATTAAATAAAAATGGTGCATTATGCTACAACGATTCTCAAAACTTAAGAACATGTTCCAGTATGTAGAACGAGCACTAATACCGTCACCATTTTACAGCTCTCTAATCATTATATAATCAACTTTTTAGTGCTTGTTTCCTCATCAAACGGTTGCTTATGACGGTGTCGTGATACAGAGCAGATGAAGTCGATTCTACACGGTCGTTGTTGACATCGTTGTAAATGGACTCACCAATCACCAATACCTGATGCGGTAATCTCATCACTTCAGTGGGCGGAAGTTATCCTTTAGGCCTGGGGAGGATCAGATCTCTACAATATAATATGACAAGGTCACCGAGACCTGAAATCTGATTTCCTCTGAATGTCATGAATGATTTCAGTAATGATCCAGATATGAGAACACCAGAAATGAGTTTGACATTCTTTATCCTAGAATGTCAAAGCTCTCTCACAGCTTCAGATGAGTGTCACGATTTTCAAACCTACAGGTTTCTTTGCTATGTCATTTTAGATATGATATATTTTTCATTTTGGTCTTTGGTTTTGTTACAACTAGGAATAGCAATTGAAAGATTTTAATGCAAATAGATGTCGACGTTTCCGACTGTGTAAAGATGACACTGTAAAATATTTAAGAGCCTTTGTACTGAGTGCTTATGTATGCCATTACGGCACTCATCAAGTACAAGACGTAATGTCTGACTCAAGACATGATGATAATAAACAACACACATTAATGAAGTACAAAACTCCACAATCTATATTTGTTGATTAAACTACTCGTCTTCTGTACCAGAGGTGGGAAGGTGACCTTTGAAGAACTCATGTGTGTACCAAGCACTGAATCCTGACTTGAAATGTTTGAAAACTGACATATTGATGGACGTTCTACTGTTTCTGGAGTGGATGGATTTGTTCTCGATGATCCATGCGTTTTCAGAAGATCCAGCTACAATCTACCGTGTACTTCAATTCAAAAGTAAAAAGTCTGTAGTCCTCGGGAGGAAGATTATTACGACCATTACACGAACCAAGATCACATGAAGGATGAAAACCTCGGTACCGTTTTATTTTCAAATGAACACTGAGTGTGTCTGCCATTTGGTTTACGTCGATTTTAGCAGTATTCCAGTCATATCACGGAGGGAGACATCAGAAATGCTCTTCACACCTTGTGTCCATATGGAGGATCGAACTCGGATCCTTGGCATGACGGGCGTATGCTTGAACCGCAAGGATACCCCTCCACAACGTTTCAAATGAATAAGTAAAGGGAGAAGTTATTTATAGTAAAACAACATGCAATGTCATTGTTTTATTAATGACTTAATATTAATGTCTGGTAAAGATATTTTATTTCATCTGACAGGGTGGTGTTATAATGTAGTTGAGAAAATGTTTAGTATACATTGCTAGAAGGTTTGATAAAATGATACTCGTTCACTAATGAAACAGGGCACTTGGACTCAATGGAATGAGATCTTCTCCCTTCAACTTCTCCCCTCCCTTAGACATGGCTGGAAAACCGTAATTCTTAAATCATGATATGATATGATATGATATGATATGATATGATATGATATGATATGATATGATATGATATAGGATATTTATATAGCGCACATATCCACTCACTAGTGCACGCTCAAGGCGCTGGTATTTTCCCCTCGATCACTGGATGTCAATCTCAACAGCACATAGTATTTCAACCTCAACTTCCTGGGGAGTATACAACTCTTGCTGCCACTTGGCGCACCGAGTTTATGGAGGCTCTCTCATCCTAACGAGGTACCCATTCACAGCTGGGTGGACTGGGACACATAATCACAGTTCACTGCACGTTGCTGTACCCGCAACTAGGTGTTTCCTCGTATTCATGTGGTCACCATCTGGTCATATACCAATGGATTCGTGGGTTCTTTTAAGCGCACAGGGATGTGTACTACACACTATTATTAAAATGCCATTTCATGAGTCATTCCGGGCCAGAAGTGGGATAACATCGGTTCTTGCTCATGAACTCAGAAAGTGTCCGTGGCCTGAACGAGGCTACCAGTCCCTCTACACAATGTACTTTCTGTTACTTCTTAGGTTCTTCACATTCTGCTGGAGAAACACCATGTGGATATTCATTACATTCAGTAAACATAGGTTTGGTAACGTCATATTCTAGTGGCTCACATTGACCCGTGACGGTCTCAATATACAACGTGACTGAATTAACATTCTAAACGTCTACTTTCAGGTCTTTAAAGAACAGATCGTGTGTCAATTTACACGTATATATTTCTTCTTCATATGTGTACTTCTGTTGGATTCAGAATAAAACCACTGTGTTTAAAGGCGCGAGTGTTTGTAAAGCATGGTTCACAGATTTCGTGAAAATCACTTCACAGTTTATCTGGCGTTAATGATGATTCATCGTCTCTCAGACACCACTCAAAGATTTCACGTTGTGAACCAGGATCTGACAGCAGCCTCTCAATGGCTTGGGTGTAAAGCAAATATACACATTGTGGCAATGTGTAGTACTGCATGGTTCTGTGTACCCGATGTCATGTTCAGGAGAAGGCCATGATCAGTTATGAGGCAGACATTGTTTTTAATGCTGGTTTCTTTGACTCTCGGATGACATAGAGTGTATTTTGAAGAATGTTTGCTCATGTTGATTTAAACCACTACTCCCCTTGTCAGTTTAATACATGCGGTTTTTCTGACAATTAATCAATGTTGCAGACCACTGCACTGTCGAGTCGAGTGTGCTAAAGAATAACGAAGACCGATGGTCATTTATGACACCTCTCAACAATATGGGTGACAAAACTGTTCTTTTTCTTGTTCTTTATATTCTGATACCCAATATGCGTGGGTGAACACCGGTTGATTTGCATGATAATGGATGCAATGATGCAGCTATGGAAACTAAGCCATCAGTATTCGGGTAAGGTACACGAACATAGGATCACAAATAGGAGAAAGTAACGACATTCCTAGAACCATTGTTGATAATTTGGTGTGCAGAATATCATTATTTACATACATTTGTTTAAAACCGTATTTACATACAATTGTTAAAACCCAAGGCGCGATAACCTGCAACTCTTATTCATTACTTTATTGCTCCCCAATTCTGCATGGCGGTATTCAATTATAAGAAAGTAATGACAAAACTCTTTAGCATAATGTATAAATTTCCCCATCGGTTTACTGAATTATGGCGTGCTTCATTTGTTGACTATAGGCCGTCACTCATTGCAGGTGCCCTGTATATTCCATTATTTATCAAGTAATGAAACACCTGTAACCTATTTTTGTGTGTAGATTCGGTTTTTAGGGTAATTTTACTGACTAATGATTTAATTAGAATGTAAAAATGAAATGAATTATTGAAGTAGGAAAGAAGTGCACGAATGCCAAGTCAACTGTCTACAGATTTACAAGGATCCGACGCTACTGATGAACGTGTAATAAAGACATGTCTTACCTCTTAAAGATCCAGTGCACCCAAACTCCAATACTAAAGACGGCGTTCGTATTTCTTTGCGGTTAGCAGACAAAGTTAATGTTAATAATAACTAGAAGTTCTTGAACTCATTGTTTTATACTTAATATGTCAAATGCAGTAGAGATCATACTTAAACATGTTCAACGTCTTCCCTTTACATCCCAATGGCTTCTTGATGTAATCCCTTTTGTCACTTTGTTAGTTTACTTCTCAATCATTGTTTTATTGTTTGTGTTAAATATGTGCTGGGTATGTGTCTACCTGATTCATACCCGCTTGACAGCTGCAGCGTTACAAGAATCTGTATCAACACATCGCACCAGCTGAATAGAGAGGTTCCTAAGCCATAATGCTTGTCCTCACCTGACTCTCCATCTTCTAAATATGCCACTGAAAGAAATCAGAGCATGATGTTCCTTGCACAAGCTTTTCAGTGGTTGAATCTTTTCAAGGACATATAGCAGTGATCTTCGATGTTTACACGATGTTCAAAATGTTAAA
This sequence comes from Haliotis asinina, assembly GCF_037392515.1. Lineage (NCBI taxonomy): Eukaryota > Metazoa > Mollusca > Gastropoda > Lepetellida > Haliotidae > Haliotis > Haliotis asinina. The sequence continues at coordinate 99,756,557 of NC_090280.1, forward strand.
TGTATTCATTCACAATAAACGTGAGAACCACCGAGGATATACTGGCTTATCACTATATGCTGCAAACATTAGCAGAGGTAAATGTATTACGAACAGTGTTTTGCACCACGGTTTTCGAAATGTAAGGTGACGAAATGTAATAAATTTGAAGCGCGGATACATTGCCATTGTCAGAATCCACACAGACACATTTGGTGTTAATCTTATTACATGTAAAGGCAAATGCGACGTTAAACGCCAGAACTTATTAGGTCGACTCTGACACGATAGGTCGAAGGTGTCATCGATAATAATGGAAGCTTTCCACAGCATCGCATCTCATCACTTTTGTGGGCGGAACGTGTCCTGTAGGCTTCTATAATGTTGAGTGATAAGGTCACCGTGACCTCAAATCAAATTTCATCTAAATGTCTTGAATGTCGTTAAAATGAAAGTTGATACAAATAACTGTAGAAATATTAAAACGTTCTTGTAAATGTCATGAATGCAATAACAGATGAAGATAGCTGTTGATAATTTTAACGGTAGACAGGGATTTATTGATTTTGAATTACCTTATTTTAAAAAAAAAACCCAATCAATCTTCTTATTTTATTTCACTTGTTATGTGTATGGTGTCTTGGAATTTGTTTTTGTGATTACTGCTTTACGTAAAGCTATTGTTTATATTAATCTTTCCATCTTGTACATATGCTGGAGTCAGCTGTTCCGTCAATATCAATTTTGACAAAGGAGACCAGATTCTAATATATACCTTGACATGTTTATGCTAATCAAAATGGGTCAAAATGTGCATTTATGTCGAAGTTAAGGCAGATGTACAAACAGGCTTAAATGGCCCGGGGCATGAGGGTAACCCACCGGTTTGATTCTCCATAACAATTTGTGAAGCCTTTCCTGGTGTTCTGAAAATTGCTGAGATATTAAAGCGGCTTAAAACCATACTCACTCACTTAAGTGACATCTCCACTCGATCCACCCTACACATCTTTGTCAAAGACACCAGTGTGTTGACATAATACTTTTTACGAAAAGGTGAACCAATCTTGACCTACTAGTGGCTCGCCCCACAAACACATGCGAAGTCAAGTTTATTGCTCGAATGGTATAAGAAAGTCTGCTTTGTACATTCCAAATTAAAGTCGAAATATATATGACTGTACAGTGCAGAAATATTCTTCGTGGAATCATCTTCCTTGAAGCATCATACAAAGAACGGCTTTCGATTCACTAGGTTGGCATATATATTGTGACAGTGTGTGCATTCCTCGTTTCCTGTATACTGAATTTATTATGGAAAAAACAAGACTGTCTTTGTAAGTTGTGCCCTCATTGCCCAGAAGTGAGTTTCGGGCGCACCAATTCTTGCACCGTGCCCCCGTAATTGCAGATGTCTGGTATGTGTGCTGAATGTGACAGTCCCTCACAAAAAATATATTTCTAAACTGTTTGCTCGAGACACAAAACATTTATAACCAGACCGAGAGTTCTGGTGTGGTTACAAAAGCTCTGTGGAGTCCATGGATGTTTGATTCTATCAAGCTTGCGTTCACATGAGTGAAGTATTTATTTAACTGTCGTGTTTGGATCAAATCTGTGAAGGGTATTTGTCTTTGGGAAAAGCCGGGTTCTTAGATAACAGATAGCCATTGCTTTTCCTATTGTAAACCTGGTCAAGTTAGGAATAACTGCATGTATACTACCCATCACAAGCTTAGACACGTTAATGTAAATGCAGGCGCATACTTCAGTCACCTGTTCTAAACTAGATTTTGCAAAATAGTCCATGCTGTTTAAAGGTGCTGTTTACACATGAACTGATGTATAATACAACAAATACGTAACGGTGACAAGATTATTGTCATGCGTTCAACAAATGGTTAAATTCTTATCAAAACTTCACAATAAAACGCAGCAGTTCACATGCACGATATTTGCACATGCTTTTCAGCAGTTTGATGACTCATCCTCGTGCAATTAATCTGCATAAGGTTTGCAGCCGTTTCCCTCGTTGGTGGAGAAATTCATCTTCGTAGTAACCATGTATACATATATAACATGTAGTGGGTGTTTTAAGTGGGTCTAGACTTTTAATGGGTAGTATATTTAAATTGATGTATGTTGTATACAGCATGGGTCACGGTTTTCGTGCCAATCTCTTTACCGTTTACATGAGGGTTTATCGCAGATCAAGCACTCCTCTGGAGTCTGTGAAAGTGAATTACAACCTACCAAGATTCATCACAAGAAAACAAGTTGAGGAAATGTGCATTCTTTAACACACCTCTCACAATCCACATTGTGAGTGACATATGTTCACCAGTGATAAACCATTCTTTCTTCATTTAGCGACCATCAAACTTCGGTGTATATCCCCTTTTGTGATGACGGTTTTCAGTGCATAATCGAGTCTGGAACATGCAATGCAGTGATTGTCGTTGGTCTATGAATACATACAATCAACCAAGGCACCAAGCCTGATGTACGGTCTGTTGCTTGAGGAGGTTATTGTGTCAGTAGCAAGTAGCAACACACACTTTTGTGTGATAAAGTGAATGCATTACGGCAGAAGGGTTCTCTTGATTACAGGCCAAACATGTCATGCTATGAAGCATGTTTTTAAAGTAAAGATCAACAAGAAAACTAGTTTCTTGATGGAACAACAACGGCATTTTGCTCCGAAACGCCACTGTAGAGTTCTGATTGTTACATGCGATCCCGTTTAGGAGACTGATTTTGCAGACAAGCCATTTCGGGTGATACAAATAATATTTACGATGATCTGTCGCATGTGATGTAGTCGTGATATTGCACTTAATGCCGTCATTATATGACTGGATGTGCAGAGTATTTGTTGTCTACATTGCGGGAAACGCAAACGGAATAACCAGTCTCCATGGAAACAGATTCTACAGAGCAAAGTATCGGTGAAAATTACATGTATTGATAACAGAGAAAAAACACCAGGTGTCCCACCGTACTGGAAGCACCAGACACCCTCATCAACCTGCCTGAAAATGTATGCGTTTGTGGTCTGACACCGTTCTACAGATCTCTAGACATACGACGTCGGCGTACACAACAAACCAGATAATCGATTCATCGATCGGAAAATCAAATGAAATTAAATACATTTTCTATATTTGCTGAAACTAAAACCACGTTACTTTTAAAGAATCTGTTGTATGCAAGTGCCGAGGTTATGTTTATTAAAGGTTATGAGGAATATTTAAGAAATGTATTCGGTTGCAGCCAACTAGTACCCAGTGTGATTTATGTGTGCCAATATGTCAATCGTGCGACGTGTGATCAGAACTGATTTAAAACGTGACTTGAAACAATGGCTTCTTAATCAGCGATCGCGAGTAGACCTTCTGCTGAATTATTGCCAAGAACATGCATATTTAGGTTGTATATTGCCGACTGCAGATCACCAGGATTTTAAAGTGACACTGACTATGGCAGTGAGAGTTGAGAGGCGCCATTAGTCCCTCTCACAGTCCCTACACCATAATACAGTCTGTTCCACACGGTCCTTACTGTTATGGGAAAGCACTAGATGAAGCCCAGATTTTTAAAGCTTGGCTTGAACTTTTTAAACTTATTATTGAAACAGTTCTTCCCATATGTTTTTAAGAGAATATGTGTCAGCCTGGAACGTTCTCAATAGCCCCAGCTCCACCGTTAGCCACAAAACCCGACGTGGACGAGACTCCATGGCGTGTAAATCCAGGTTGCATCAGTCATACATGAGAAGGAATTCACGGATCGGTGTGAAAAAACTGAACATAAATGTTTTGGCAATCAACTGTTTAGCTACATGCAGTTTTTTAAAACCATACTTGCCGTCAAACAGACATCATTGGTACATTTCCTCTATAAATGTCGATTTTGTGTGAGCCAGGAGCTGTTAACATGGAAAGTAACTTAAGCTCTCGCCAAGCTGTTCAGCTCAATTTAACCATCACAGTGGAATGTTTACTTTGAATTTAACAGGTTTCTTTAGAAACTGGCATTGTACACAATGACAAAATGCAGGAACTAGGAAGCTATGAACTCCCCGCAGGAACCGGTGGGACACGCCAACGTTAGTGCCAAATCGTCTGCTCTGATGTTTCACTAAAGGTCAGTCAGGCATCAAAAGGGTTGTCTGCCAACCTAAAGAAATCCTTAACACATCATAATCATTCGCACACAACGTTACATTAAGGCAGAAGCCATTGTCCCTCTATGAATACGATACGACGTGGAAGTGGACCAGGTCTTTCCCAGAGCCTTAATTTAAAACAGTGAGGCTCTGGGAAGAGCCTTGTCCATTTTCATCATTGTCTATACTACTGAACAACCTAGCAACCTCTAACCCTATTCCATCTCGGCATCTAAGCAGATCATAGGCGAAGCATAGCAAGGCGGAATGCTGACATGTCATCGAAGATATAAATAACTCAACTGAACCGATTTCTAAGCATGGGTGTGACGACAAATCCATGTATGTATTTGTACAGTGATCCGGGGTGGCGACAAAACAAACAAATCAATACGTACAATTGTTTCGTACTCTATCCTGCAATAATCTGTGTTTGAAGTTTTTGATTCTTGAAGTATTTGATCAATATACTAAGAAGACTTGTGTTACCACTCGGGCTTGATAGTGCACTAGATTCAGACAATCAATACTCAGATAACATAACCCAAAGTGTCATTTTATTTTTCAAATATTGATTTATGACAGTTTAGTATATTTTTATGGCATACTAATCCGTGTTTTATAAAGTATTTAGTATTTTAGTCATAATGTAAGTACTTTAGTATGGACTTCATCAAATTATCAATAGTGCGTGTTCGATGGTATGATAGAATTACTGTGGAACCTTTGGCCTGTATGTCGTGATATTTACTCACATGCGATGGCTTTGTCAGACCGTGTAACAAGTTAAGAAAACATTAATAAGGGAAAATGATTTCATTGGAACTTTTTATTTATTCCTTCTTGAGACTTTTATGTCATATTCAGTGCAACTGTGTTTTTGTTGTTAATGGTACGTCAAACAACTAAATCATTGTTTTCTTGCGGCCGTTCCTCGCCGTTAAATAGGATGAAACAATACGTTTAGAACATTAATCAGTTTTACATGCACCTGTCCAATGATTCAGACAGTTCAAACAGTAATTAATTATATCAACAGGCACAGCTATGATCTGACGAAACATATTTTCATGTCTACATTAGTCAGTCCAGACATTCTATTATATTTTAGTTCCTGAAGCTTCGATGTTTCCTTGTGAACGGAGTGAGTGAGTGGTTGGGTGGTTGGGTGGGTGAGTAAATGAGTGAGTGAGTGTGTGTGTGTGAGTGAGTGGGTGGGTGGATGTTTAGGGTGAGTGAGTGAATGAGTGGCTGGGTGAGTGAGTGAGTGGGTGAGTGCGTGAGTGAGTGTGCCGAGTTTAACATGTAGGGAAACATGTCAGGGACATGAGTGAGTGAGTGAGGTAATATTTAACGTAACATCGACAATATCTCAGCCACAGGAACATGATGAAACTCGCCTGAGCGATCCGGATGTCCGGGAATTGTGAACAATACAGGAAGGATGGAAGCAGGGAGCTTGGTCACAAGTGTACAACTGATATATCCCATTGTGTGAGGACGAGTAGGTTGCTTTAATTTGATTTATATTATACAGTGAATATGACTGGTGTATAACAAGTGTAACTGATGAAAACGTATGTGGCCAAAATGATCACAATGTGAACATTCTGCCTCCTCACAATTGAATGAAAACACTCCATCTGAGAGGGTGTTATTTAAGGTCGGGTTGATAGCGTGGAAGACAATATTGTCAAGTAACTGTAAAGTGTCTGTAATAAGTTTTCATGTGTTTTCATGTTTTCATCTTGAAAGTTCTTGTGACCAACCCATGTACGTATTGAATATTACTGGAATTTTATCAGATTGTTATATGAAAAACGTAATTCCATCAAAACATTTACTCAACAAACATGGCCACAGGAGCGTTCAAAACGACCAGCGTTTGAGCGTTTGGTGTTAATGTCTGAGTTTTAAAGAATCAGTTGCAAGAAGGTTATCTTTTGATGCCTTCAACAAAAGATATATCGTGTTTGCAAATGAGATAAAAAATATAACACTGAGGAACACTTGAAAATATTCAAACACTTTGAGACAAAGACGACATTGAGCTGGTGGACTGCATGACCTCGAATTTCCGGAGCGGAACTGTGGCAGAACTTTCCACGTTCCACGTTCTTTGTGGAACGATTGAGCAATATCAAGGTCCATGGTTTTGTCGTGGTTTCAGTAATTAAGAGCTTGACCTATAGTAAGGGCAGTATAGGACATAGGTACTAACATCTTTAGAAATTTGTCACATATATTTTCTGTCGTTCCAGGTGACAGATCTTCCAATTTGAAACTTGAGCTATGGATCACATACTTTATAGGGGCGATGGGGTAGGTAAGAGATAAAAGCGTTCGCTCGTCACGCCGAAGACCTTGATTGGATTCAATGTGTGAAGCCCATTTGTAGTGGGTACAATGTGTGAATCCCGCCTTGATATTGCTGAAATATTGCTAACAATGACGTAACATTCCACTCACTCACTCACTCACTCACCCAGTTTATATAAATGATCTATTCAGGACTTGGCCTTCAAACCCAATATCTCTCACAAGCATTTTTGAACATTCGACTTTATGTCACATATCGAAATATGGTAGACAATGTATCCATGTGGAGATATGAACTCGGGTCTTTGGTGTGAGGACTTGATGATACTTGTTCGACGAGTATTGAGGGTGGATCTTAGATCAGGGTACAGTATAACCATCATATATCACTTTATTGCATATAGTGGCAACCACAGTTCACACTGGAGCTATATCTAACTGTAAAAACTGTTGTGCCAATATAAGTATTATAACAAAACAAAAATAAAACCCTGCATCATAAACTCACGCTTGCTTGGAGACATGTTTACAGAATACAATGACCCTCCAGTCGCCTCCCACCACCCCACACAAGTGTCTCTCTCCCTCTTTCTCACCACCCTCTCGTCCTCACACAGCACTTAGTGTTTTAACATCACATCAGGCGTAAGCAACGACGATGTAATACAGACATAATCGCATACACCTGATCAATGCCGTTGTTCATGATGGAATTACAGGCATGGCGTGATAATATGCCTTCAGCGGCCAGACAGGCGTAACACTGGATAATCAAGCAGGCTAATTTCGGTTTGGATTAAATTGGAAACGAACTGAAACAATCTATATAAGTTTCTTCTCGAATTAATTAACAATATTCTAAGGCGATTCTCTTGTATCGATTGTTCATGTAGTTTCCAGTGTGTCGGTTCAAAGCCATTAAATCTGTCAGTGTGATATTCCGAAATGATGTTCTAAATGATCAAAGAGTTGAAAGGTAATTTTAGATATTGAATGTTTCCACGCAATCACGGATGTTTCAACTCTGACAACAAAGACTGAACTTTGTCGAGATGCTGTGTGAGTTGACTCAATGCTTCACTCACTGAGCTCGACTCCAGACGGCGTGTCTTTGATGGCCTGGTAAAGGTGTCGTCTTTACTATTATTAAGGACTTCGATCAATTTTGGCTGGTGCTTGGTTTTGTTGACTCTGCTGCTGCTGAAACTATTGAGACGGGTGTGAGAGAAAGTGAGTGAGTGAGTGAGTGAGTGAGCCTGATTTAATGCACCCTTCAGCAATATTTCAGTAACTTCATAGTGTGCAAGCTTTATGTGGGAGAAAATCCTGAAGTGATGCAGGGTTTAAAACTTTGTCAGTTTGGTGACAATAAAAGGAACAAAAGTGCACTTATTCAAAGTCAAAAGAAATAATTACATCCTGAAAAACAGACCGTATCCTGCCGGACCGGCTGCATTCCCGAAACACTTGGAATGACAAGTCAACCAGTAAAACGAATGTATCAGACATCTCAGATATCATCTTGTTTAGAATGTAGTCCACATGTCTACCATAAAAAAAAGAAAATCTTCAATGCCGTCTTGGCAACCTGGAAGTTTGTCATTGGACCGGATGTTTCTTTCCTCGTATGCATACAGAGATATTGTTCCAGGAAGACTTCCCACATTCGCTCACATGCATTAATACTCACACTAATACATATACACCCACACATCCACGCACTCGACCTCAGTGTTTCGAGGCTCAGAGTTCCGGTGGCCACATCGCTGAGACCAGGGCCCGTCCCAAAATGTTATCAAGGTGGTACAGAAGCAGGGAGTCTATGTTTATGTGTCGGAGTTACATGCACCTCACCTCACCTCACCTCACCTCACCTGAGCATTGGGGTTTCCTTGCTATCAAGAATCTGTGTTAGTTTTGAACGGCGATAAACCTGTTCTGATATTCACAGACATCATGTCATGTTTAAACGACAATGTTATATGCGCTGTACATTTCAGTTATACCCATCATAAATCGATGTGTGTTTAAACCCACCAAAATGAGGCCTCTCCCCACGTGGTGACCTTGGCCCCGGCCATGTGGCCGATTGTAGGAGTTGATTGTCTTCAGTGAACATCCACAAAGCCTGGTGTCCCTTTTCTGGACCTGTAGTCTGTTTAGGGGTTAAGTGGGTAGTTAAACAGTGAAACAAATGCACGTGCGGAATGTTATGGGCGTTAACTTCGACCAAACCGACTTGTTCAAATTGTTTAAAGTAATGAGCATATATCCTTGTAATACAAACCAATAACTGCGCTTTGAAATTATGATCTTTTGGTAAGCAACTTTTATCCTAAGTTGAATACAAACTTTGGGATTGAAATGTTCAACTGGCAAAGTAAATTATGAGCATTTGCAATCTTAATTTCACTCTATTCGATTTACGTTTCATTTTCACAGGTACATTTTCGCTGCAAACAGACTATTGGTTTGAACTCGGCGTGCACGGCGTGCTACGGTTGACGGCAAGGATGTTACGTGCAGGAGTTACTCGTGTTCACCCTTAACATGGAGGTCACGTCACATGCTTTATATCAGGTTTGCATGTATCAGGATGTCCAAAGGTTAGTGGGAAACACTCCTCATGGAAAGAGGGGTGGGTGGCGGCGGTGGGCACGCCACGCCCCCTCCATCTCAACTCTTGACAGTTTTGCAATACACCTCGTTATGACGCAGGGATGGATACCACGCTGGTCAGTGAAATCAAAATTCCGTACTTACTATATGTTAACAGCAATGACTGCGAGATTCTGGCAAACAGCTATTGATACTTCATTGCAGTAACCTGTTAATAAGGTCACTGAGAAGCCGTGGGGTAGCCTTGTGGTTAAAGCGTTGGCTTGTCACGCCGAAGACCCGGGTTCGATTCCCCACATGGGCTGTTCTGTTTCGACAGGTAATCGACACTGTGTCATGTTCATTTGGCATGCTCAAGTCCAGTGACCTAGGGTCTAGGGTTCGAATCCAGTATTCATCGGATTTTTGCTTTGTTAGTACCATACCTGTGATTCTCTGTGTCACCGAAGTCGTAAACGTCTACTTTTGAAGCTGTCACTCCTTAATAAACTGTTCAAAGAAGAAAAGGATCATGTCAGATTAAATTTTATAATGTGACAAGATTTGGTGATACCTAAGTTAGTAACTTACGCTGAAGCTGTACAATGGCCTAAAGCTACTTCACAGTAATAAGCTCATCCCTTCCAAACTCGATTATTTACAGATCATAAAGCTGGCATATTTCTGAGTTTCGTAAACGAAACTAATCAATCCAACACCCAGTAATACGGTTACCAGTGCGTGTTCATCAGTGTTGTCACTACAACCATATAGCCACCAGGTATATTTGCTGGACAGGACGGCCACTCAATAGCCATCGTATCACAACACAAGAAACTTTTATTCTTGTTGTATTATGGAAAGTAATTTTCTTTACAGTAATCAAATGTCAGTGACGTGAGTAACGTGAGTTTTGGAAGGACATCTTGAGTTTGTTCCTAGTGTTGATCAAACACTGGATATCAAATTATGAAATCGTAGCCACGAGGTATATTTATTGACTAAGTCCACCAGTCAGGAGCCATCTTAACACAACACAGGAAACTCTCATGCTTGTAGCACTGTAGGCAGTACATGTGTTTACAGAAATAAAAGTGTCAGAGTAACCCGAATGTTGAGAGAGGCATCCAGAACATGAACTGGCAAACATCGCAAAGACACGTAGGAAGCTGAACCTGACTCGTCCATGCGTGAATTCCCTGTGTCCATCAAACAATATGTCTAAATATATTTTTGTACCATATGGGGCGCTTTCATGTGAGACACTTTCATCACCGGTTGGCATAAGAATTCTGACAGAATTGAAGAGCCTGATTGTATATACCCTAAACTGCTATAGACTAACATTATTAAAGAAAAGAGCATACCTGTTTGTGAAACCTGAACCATCATGATCCGGAAGTGGGTTTAGGAAGCACCTGTTCTTTGCTGGTGAGCCCCATAAGTGTGGGTAGCATCAATGCCAGATAAGTATGTCAGTCACTCCAAACAATGTATTCTAATATCCCTTCTTGAACTCTCTTCTGGTCCTCTGTTAACGGATTTGTCGAGATAAATCACATGTTTATTACCAGACCGCGAGTTCTGGTGTAGCGATTACAGCTCCGTGCAGTCCATGGATGTTTGACACTGGCAAATTCTTGAGGTAAATGTTGTGAAAAGTGTCTCGTTCGTCAAATATTTATTTGATAATCTTCCTCTAGGAAAGGTTGGATGTTACATGTTAATTAACGCACATCCATTCCTTTTACACTGTGTACTTACGTCAAATTGAGATAAACACCAACTATTTAGATTGTGCCAATTTGTATACAACACAGGTCACAGTTTTCGTGCCAATCTCTTTAAGTTTACCTGAAACTGATGAGGGTTTATCGCAGATCAAACTATCCCACGGTGTCTGTGAACACGAATTACGACCTACCAAATGTCAACACAAGATAACGGGTTGTGGCAATGTGCAGTGACTCTGTGTCCACGGTATGGACGCAGATATTCTTTCTGCTTTGGTTAATATAACTCAGTTCTCACACGAATGAAAACTTGAAAAGCAGAGACTGATATTCGTTAAGACCACTTCCCATGGTGCATCTTACCAGTGAAATACACTCGTTGTCACCTGCTTAGGCCAAATGATGTACTAGATTTTGTTTCAGCAGTACTGACATGCATTTCATGGAGTTTTGTTTCTGTGTTGGCTGTTTGTCATCGCATATTGCTCAATTGACGGGCAATGGAAAGTTTACACTTGGAGCTTTCGATTGGCAAAGTGTTCAAAGGTTTCAAAAAATGACTGAATAGTTGCGTAAACACTGCAAACCGAGATCCCAGTTACAATACCTGAGCAGAAAAATAGAAATATCACCATTGATAACCATTCCTCTTCAGTTTAGGGGACACCAGTAAATGACCTTCACCCCTTGTACCTATGTTGGGAATCGAAGCCGGGTCTTCGGCGCGCTCTATCAAGTGCCCTGGTGCCCTGGTGCCCTGTGGCACAAAGTGATCGTATCGCTACGATGATCTTAGCTCCCATTCTTTAGCATAGACTCATGACAGTGGAAAAGACCTACTATCGCCTTGTGAAACAGCGTCCGGATCCAGTGTGTATGAGTACTACATCAGTGGCAAGTAGCAACGCAACGTTTTATGTGACGAAATGAGTGTGGTATCACACTAAGGTGATCTTGGTCACAGGCCAGATGTGCAGAAATTATGCTGATTGATAGCTATTATAGTTGAAAAATGTGCTTGTAAGACGGGACATTATTAATGTTACGACCTGAACGCAACACTAATCAAAGTATTTGTGCCATGCCGATATCTAAAAGGTGTGACGTGAGTGAGAGCAGTACTGTTCCAAAACACAACGTGGACAACTTGCTTCTTACGCAGTAGTCATGAGTAGTCCTTTTAAAATATTGCCAAGTATGTGAATATTTTGGCTTCATAATGCCGACTGTAAAACGTCAGGATATAACACTAACAATGATTGTAGAAAATGAGGGTTGAAAGGTGTCCCTAGTTCCTCTCAGTCCAGTTTTTGTCACTCGATCTTTGCTGTAACTGAAGCCCTGCAAGAAGCAGGTCTAGATAATTCTCATTTCCCAAATCATTCAACCTGGTTTCAGTTTCTTTTCAACTGAGGGAGTTCCTTGTTTCTGCACAAATCATATGTTTGTCGGAACGTCCTCTACAGCAACGGCTTCACCATTAGCCACAATAGCCGATATACATGACAGAACATGGAGGGTTACATCCGGAAAACATGAGAACGAATTTACAGGTCAGTGTGAAAAAATATACAAGAACTGTTCTGCCAATGAACTGTTTAGTTACATGAAGTTTTATAAATTAGACATGCTATGAAACAAACATCACTAGCTAGCTTTGGCTTTATAAATCACAATCCCAAGTGAACTCGGAACTGTTAACATGGAAAGTAACTTAAAGCTATCAGCATGCTGTTCTGCTCAATTTAATCATCACAGTGCCATGTTTACAATGGACTAAACAGTTTCCTTTACAGACTGACATTGCACACAATGGTAGATTGTGCAACCAGGAACTCACGGGAAGTGTTAAAGCAGGAAGTAGAGCACGGGACAAGGAACCGGTGACGTTGTTCATTGAATGTTTATAAAGATGATGGAGTTAACGCACTTGCCACCGGCTTTCTGAAAATGTCGGACAGCTGTTAGTCGGGGTAGGTACATCTAGTACTCCTGTCAACGGGTGAATTGGAACCACCTCTGTATCACAAGGTTACAGGCTGTGCGTTCGAGAATGCGGTGCGTTGCTGACTTTTTGTGCTGGCCATCACTGACGGGAGTGAAGGTTCGGATCTGGTACGTAACTGAAAGAAATATTATCCTGACATCAGTTTCGACGTTACTACTAGTGTAATCAAGCGTTCAAGATATGTTAATTAACAAAGCTTTGTGGTGGACTTTTCCAAACCACCTAGCTACACTAACGTCAGAGGTTACTGGCTTTTACGATCTCCCCGATAGTGATTCGTAGTTACATGACTGGTCGAACACTTGGTGTCATGATTCGTAACTCACCCATTCAAACCAATCCATCCATCCATCCATCCATCCATCCATCCATCCATCCTTTATTCAAGGCTACTGTGCCCATACGCATCAATTAATTTTACAACTTATAGACGGCGGTTTAATGAAAAGGGGATATTACGCACGCACGCACGCACGCACGCACGCACGCACGCACGCACGCACGCACGCACGCACGCACGCACGCACGCACGCACGCACGCACGCACGCACACGTCTGTGCATCATTTTCACTTGAGGGCCTGTTCTCAGATTGGTAAATTTTCACAGCAGTTTTTCCCTTTACACCAGAAGTCACCCTGGGCATTCGTTTGCACTGGTGTTTTATATTATGATATATTGTCAGAATCCAGCAGTGGACTGTACATTTATATAGGATTTGGTCTTGTTTTGGAAATGGTACTATCGCAATACATCATTTTAGTGGTAAACATTGTCGTCATTACATTTGTAGATATGTTTGCTATCCAGTAACTCGAAGTTAACATCATTTGTACCTCACACTCTTGCTTCAGCTGTATCATGGTGTCACCTTAACGAAGAAGGAACGAGAAATAACGAGGACTCTTCATTCTGGATCCAAAGCATTATAGAGACAAACCGAGACACATTAGTACGGATTCGAACCAACGACTTGTGGTTTCTGACAGGTCGTGGTCTTTACGCCGTGAATACATGGACGTTACGCTTTTGCATGTTCACGACAAGCATCAGAGGAATGTGTACAAGTCCAAACAAGGCTGTGACATAACAGTTTCTAATAGTTGAAGCATCCTAGTGAAATAACGCTACTTGAGTCCCCCACGAGTTACCTCCTCCAGACGAATAGAGCAATGTTGACGTGAGGGTACAAGTAACCAAATCCACAAAGGACATTTGTGACGTCTAGAACTGTGGACAAAATCCTACCCATGATATAGAATATGAGCTGAAAGTAAAGCGCATTGTAGAGAATCGACGTCATTATATGCAGATCTTGATATAATTTAAGAAAAAGGACAGTTTAAGAAACAGGACATCCTTTCCTATCTCGCAAATACCGGTGATCAGTCACTTCCATTTTTCAGTGATCTATTTAAATATTATCTTACCAATATCGAACATGCTTTATGGATAACAAGTTCGTATATTCGAGTGAGCGATGTTTCGACACAGATTCTTGCACCGTTGCCAATCATAAAGAAGTACAACGGTACACGAGTCTGTATGAAAACGTCGCTCTCGCGAATAAGTGTTGTAATCCATAAAGTTTGTACTATGTTGTACTTCCAATCTTATGCCATTCAAAGAAGTTTTTTAACCATTGTTTTGTCCTTTATCTGATAGAATTTAGTTTGCATGATAAATGGCTTTGGTTATTGGGTATACTTTATTCATGAATAGCTGTGATGGTGTTCGCAAAATGTCAGCGTATCCTGTCTCACCAGTCGGCGTCTGTTTCAAACATGCGCCACGGCATGTACCCACAGTTGTGTGGCATTCCACAGATAAGCGTCAACATTTAACGACAGAATCAGTCAGCCCAAGAACATAACGGATTTCACATCAAGACGTTATGTTGACGTTATGTTGACGTTATGTTGACACAACATACCAAGCCAGAGTTTGTATCAAACAAAGATTCGATGAGGGGAATTGATCTGTACACAAGAACTAATTTCCATTTTTTGGGTATAAACACAATGCCACTTGTACATACGTCTCGTTTGGCTGAGCTTGTGTGAACGTATTTTATGCTACTTTTAGCAATATTCTAGCCATATCACGGTGGGGGAAACCACCAGAAATGGGCTTTACACATGGTATTCATGTTGGGGAATCGAACCCGGGTCTTCGGCATGGCAAGAGAACACATTAATCACTAGACTACTATACCGCCGTTAGAGAGCCTGAATACACACATAACTCAATAACACGAAGACAGCAAAAATATTGCTCTTAAATTTGCAGAGCCGCCACAAAATCATTCTTCAGCAAAATTATAAACACACTGCAAACAAAACAGTAGTACCACATGATACATACATCCACACACGTACACAGATGCACACGTACACAGACGCACACGCAAGCATACACTTAGACTTGAACCCATAAAAAAATCTTAACTTTGTTTATA
This sequence comes from Haliotis asinina, assembly GCF_037392515.1. Lineage (NCBI taxonomy): Eukaryota > Metazoa > Mollusca > Gastropoda > Lepetellida > Haliotidae > Haliotis > Haliotis asinina. The sequence goes on from NC_090280.1 coordinate 99,771,819, forward strand.
ACCACTAATACATTCAGTAGAACTCTGGCCAACAGTTAAACGTCTACAGCACTCCAATGAGTTTTTAGTTTGTCTATTTCCACTATTTTGATCACAAGTAACCGCTGGTTAGTGTTTCTGACTTCTAGATTTGTTGATCAATACAATTACATACCACTGAAACTGGTGTTGCAACTCAGGCTTGTCAAGGTAGTCGAGCTTAGCCAGGCAGCCAAGTTGTACGACTCACGATACATAACCACAAGGGTCATTTTGCTTTCCGAATATTGATTCATAACCGTTGAATGCATTTATATGTATTTATAATTCCGTGTTTATATGGCATTTAGTAGATTAGTCGTTATAGAGGTACTTCAGTATAGACAACATCATATTATTAATAGTTTGTCTGCAATGATAAAATCCCTTTTCGTAAATCTAATTTTACTTTCCGACAGAGAGTTATGACAATTGAGATCAGTTATATGCATTATTAATTCCCTGTATATGAAATTTAGAAGTTTAGGAAATATATAAGTACTAATGTAGACATCATCAAATTAATTAGTTTGTGTGTAATGATAGAATCATTATCCATGTTGAAAACTCGTAACCTATAGCTATGACCTGTATCTCGTGGTATTTACTCCTCTGCGATTTTTACCAGTTTGTGAAAGGCGTTGAATAACCGCTTTGGCAATCAAGAAACCGTGCCGAATGTTTTATCCATTATTCTTTTTTTCATCTCATCGTGTAAGGACGAGTAGGAAGGTTTCATAGATCTATATTTTGCAAGGAATGTAACTGCTGTATGAGTGCCACGTTCTACCGAGACTTTCGATGGAACGTAATTCAACTGATGAAAGGGTCTGTGACCTAGTAGGTCATGATGGAACCTTTGCTCACAATGGAATGAAAACACCCTATCAAGAGGATGTTATTAAAACCATTGCTCCGTTGGCGTCGGAGGTGTTATGTTTGAACAACCTCATTTCGTGAAGTGTCTGTCATATGTTTTCATATCTTTCTTCTTGAAAGCTCCTCTGACAAATACGAATCCATGTGGACATTCAGTATCACTGGGATTTCATCAGATTGTAATATGAAAAATGTAATTTCATAAAAAGAATGACATAACAAGCGTATGTCCTTGGGATATTCCAAAGCGACCAGTGCTCAGGCATTTGGTGTTAATGTCTCTCTGTTATTGAATATATTGCGAGATGCTTCTGGTTTGATGCCTTCGACAAACATTACATCGTGATTGAAAATTAGATCAAGGATATTACATTGTTACATGTTGATGGCCAAGGCGGAACATTTAGTTTAACACGGAATCAGTGCGTAAATGCTTTAGATAAGAAACCAGCTCGCAGCAAAGACATGCAATGTAATGAAACCACTGTATTCTAAGGTTAACTAATGTACAGGCATCACTATTTCCGTACAGTTTAAGTAGCAGTACAAATAATCAGCAGTAATTAAATATAAGAGTTGTGAACAAAACAATAAATACAGCGATGGTAATGTTCACTTCTAAGGAGCAGTAATCCAACTTGCAAAAATGGCAGGATATTGACCTTTCCGAAAAACTACGTTACGTCCCTTTGTTACCCAAAGGGGAGTTTTCTGTAACGTCATTTCCGGGGCCTGCGATATCCAATAGGGCAGACATCGCAGACGTCGCAATATAATTATCTCTCACATATCTGGCATGCTAGTGAGGCTTTTGGGGATAAAAAGCACCAACGCTGGCACATTTATACATCGAACATTGTCAAACATATATGGATATGGATCCACCTTAGCATTGCCCCCTGGAGGCAGAACATCCAAGATGGCCGCCATTTTGGCTGAAATTTATTATGATGAGAAGCAACCGGCAAAACTTCACTTATGTACAAAGATGCTATATTCAACAATAGTCTGTGAGGTATTTGGGCCTGGGGCGAGCACTCTCCTTTTGCCGAAAAATAGAACGTCTCTAAATATAGCACACCACGATGCTAACTGAACAATGCATTGCGCTGGGAACATTGTTACACAACGGAAATATTGACACATAGCACCATCGGAATGTTCAAGCACAAATGATAATTTACATGTGAAGTCATACCGGCAATAGTTCTGCTATGTCACAGGACGGTAATATAACGTGTGTGACAGAAATGTTGTTTAAAACTAGCACACAACCACATATATCTCCATACTTGACAACACAATATATAAAGGGGTTGTAGATCACCTGTGTTGGGACCTTTGGGACCTACAATACCTTTGTATTTGCACCAACTGCTGACGATTGTGTGAAGTGTTATATTTACTCATCTATTTAAATTTACAAAATTTAATATATTACGGTTGAAATTGTGGTAGGAATAAAATACTTTGAATACCGTGGTCCTGCATATCCTTTCAGGTGGACAATAATTTCTAACTTCAACCCCTTTAAGGAAACCTCCGTTAACCACTGTTAACAATATAAACTTTTCTCTACCAATATGAAAAATTAACAATGTGCAAAACATTAAAATGTAGCGATGAGGTCCATTGGTCTTATAAGCCCAACAATGAAATTCGCCAAACAGTCAAGCAGGTTCTTTCATCACAAGGGATACAACAGGTTTTATGGGTATATCTAAAACACTGTCGCAGTATGATCACCTCCATGAATCAGGACTGACAGCCCAAGCATGCGTAACCGATAGAGTTATTTTGTGTAATTTATTTAAACAACCGTGCGTATCTCACTTCTTTTGATTAAGATCACGAATGTAAGATCTAATCACGTGTTTATAATTCGTGCATGGGATTAGGAGTGATGTCAGAGATTTGTTCTGCCTTTGCAACATCAGCAGCAGCCATTGCGTTTTCGATGTTTTACACGTGACTGGATAACCAACAAAACATAATTTCGTATTAGGCAGTAGCGCAAACATAGGATAATTAAGTACTAATTCAGTGAAGGTTGATATTTGCAAGACTGATGTTTGTTTGCCTGATTGCCTATACGCAAGGCCTTGGCCCCTTTACAGTTTTAATACGTGTACAATAAAATTATTTTCGTATCCTTGTGAGGTTTATAATTTTGAAAGACGCGGCTCCCGTTAGTTTCTGATTTTGAAAATTTGAATCCATTTTGTAATCACAATTTGTAAAATTGATTGTAACATAATTGCTGGTGCCTTTCATTAGTATGTATGTTTTTGCCACATTAAATCACGTACAAATAGCGATCGATCAATTGAACCATTTGATTCGAAACTGCCTGTCATTTACAAAATTGGATATGAATTGAGACAAACGGCCTCACAATCCAAAATCATGTAAATCTTTAAAAATTCCTACGCAGTGTCCTATGCTTTTTCTAAACCGAAAATAAATACACTGGGTGTTGGTTGTTATTATTTTCGGTATTTCTGACAATTTATTCTAAGCGATTATTGGTACTAATGTTTTACGGAAAACAATTTGTATGGCAGTAAGCAGATTGCTTGTTTTCAAGTACCAAACGAATCGATTATTGGTCATTGGTATGGGCAATGGGACAATTATAGTATCACGGGATGTAGAAGGAAATGACTTTTCGAACATTTTGTTCTTTTTACATGGCATGGATTGTGTAATGTGTGACGAAAATCATACTTAAAAACTGAAATATTTACCAATTACAATTTAATTGCAAATCTAACATGAGTGCTTCTTAATACATAAACTTTACCTTTGAATATTTGTATATTTCCAGAGCATAATTCAATTCCATAATGAAATGCTTCATAGAAACTTTGATAATGGTATAGGGAGATTTATACATAAATTATTTTAATACATATTAAAAAGTCAAATATTGGGTGAAAGTGTTCTGTTGAACTGTAGAGGGGGATTCTACAGAAACCTGTAGCTGTGAATACATAGGGAGAAACTTTACATAGTCACTAATCATTGAAGTAACATTTTCACAATTATAGAAATAATAGGAAACGTTCCCCAAAGATTTACCGTCATCACGTTCTAGTGATTCACTTAAGTGGAGTTTAAACAACCATTTATCGAAACACATCCTTCAGCAAAAGATATATGTATGCCTTCAGGAAGAAAACATTAACATATAACAAGAAGCAAATGTTGGGTTCAAGGTCAGAGGTGAGGCTGATATGTGGGCTGCCCTTATAGATGAGTATGTTAGTATAGGCAACTATCGTTGCCAACAGCAGCAACAGCAGCAGCAGTAAAGGGCAACAATGTTACCAGCAGCAAATAGAGCAAATCGCATTTCTGCTGAAAAGTAGACAATAATAATACCAAGCCAAAAGATTCCTATCCACTGAGAAGCTGAAGGGATAAATAGATTCCGGCTGAAGAGCCGTCCTGCCATAATTTTGAATATTGCCTAAGTAGTAATGATTGCAGCCCACAAGAGCCAGGCCAAAGCCTTGCCTCATCAGTCATTTAGTTACACTAATGCTGTACTTACGTTATTAGTTCTGCTGCACTACAGATACGGCACAAGGGCTTCACGGATGGCCTGGGAAAATCTTGATGGGATGGAAGACCTTGATGGGAGGGGTGGACACCATCCCAACAATACATATTTTGATTACTGGGCGTAATGCCCTGGTGTTTCACGACAACAACACCCATCTCCAGCACTCAGTTGGAGATCCTCCTGTTCAGCTTTTTCCTTGACCTCTCCACCGCGTCAAAGCAGAGTGCATTGTACCAATGCCTCCTTGGCAGCATGTTGGACCAGATGATGATGGTGTTTGGCATCGATAATTTGATTCGCAACAGATCAGCATGGATGTCAAGGTAGAGCTGGCTGGCCTTTTCTGATCCAAGGTTGTTCGATCCCAGATGCAATAGGATGACATTTGGATGCTCCATGGATTTAAGTTGCTGCTCCACGATAGGAAGAAGTTCTTCTCACTTCATACCTCCCCTGGCCAGCCACCGGCAGGATGTCCACCACTCTCTTGAAACGAACTGCTGCGTCCTTGCCAGGTAGTTCGACCCCACCAGCCATACTGAAACATAATTGCACAACGCAGGAAAGTTTTGTTTGAAATCAAATAGATATTTGCGGCAAACGTATGTATGATTTAAATGCATCTGATTACCAATTACCCCCAATTACCAAATGTTTTAATAACTTGCCCAGTCCTTTTGCAGCAGCTGATGTGGCGGCACCTATCCTGAAAGAATGAGATGTGTAATTATTGGTGGGTAAGCCACTGAAGGCTAAAGCCTTCTTAACGACTGCCGGAAATTGATATCTGGACAAATTAGATCCTTCAAAATGAACAAAAGCTGACACTGCCTGTGCGGGATGTTTAGTTTAACCATATTTTATTCACAATGTGAAAACGATTGGGGACAAGTTCTTTCAACTTATAAAACCCCTCTCCAAAGATATTTCCAATCACTTATTACATCCCAAGAAACAGAGAAAGATTGAAGGATAACAGAGGGAAACGTTATAATACAAAAGGTGTATAGACAGAAGACCACTGGAACCGTTTAGATTTGCATATGGTTGATGTACATTTTTGAATATAATTTCATTTTTATGGTTTGTGCAAAAATGCACAAAATCTGCAATAATGAAATTATGTTAAAAAATATACACCAATACATGTTTAGATTTGCATATGTATTGATGTACATTTTTATATACATTTACATACTGTGCGGGATGTATGTTGACATATTGCTCGAGGTCGCTGACAGGACACAACGGATGCAGTGGAATTGCCGTTGGTTGCTGTTCCCTGTTGGGCTCCAACTCCTTTTGAGCGTCGCAGAGTCAAGGTTATGGCCAAGCTCTCTCTGCTATAAGACATCTGTCCTTGCAATACCTGCTTGGCCTGTCTTACTCTGTACTAATTCACCTACCCTGAAAAATCCAAACACAGCTGAGAAAAGACATGTTTCAAAGGATGATGTACAGACAACTTGTAAAAGATCAAGTGTAATGGGCCGACGAATATCTGTTGTAGTGTTCCTTTACTCATGCCAGCCAGGAGCTTATGTACAAGGAAATGATCTGTACAATTTGCCATCCCTCTGAGTTTATGATAAGTGGATAAAGCTGAGATATATGTCTTTACAGTACGTACTGAAAATTGCCTCAAAGACATGTACGCAGTGAAATGTACCATGTGCTCAACTGGTACTGGCCAAACTTGATTCAGATTGTGTGCTGCCCGGAAGATGCGCTGGAATCCTGTTGAGTTATATGATCATTAATGGAATTCCCATGTGGATAAGAGAGATGGTGAATTAATCTCAAGTCATCAGGTGATTTGTCTATGATTACTTTGGAAGTTGTCGGCTTGTATTTCCTTGACACTTATTGCTGTAGATAAAGCAGATAGACACACCGTGTGAAACTCAAATCAATGGATGAAGAAACGTTGACGCAACCAGGAGTAGACACCTGACGTCACTAGGTGACATAAGCAAAAATAAAAGAGCGGGAAGAGTGAACTGAAAGAATGGTTTCAATAAACGCATTGAATGTTAAGCACTAAATGAGATTATATGTATAATCTTGTAATTCTTTTAACTTGTTGGATGACGGAAGGGTTGTAAAGAGATCATATATTTTACTAGTATGTGATGAATCATTATTGACTTTGTTACCCACAATCACTGAACAAAAGTGCATGGACTTGAACTTCTGAATGGGACAGTGGACATTATACCTCATTGTTGGGTATTGCCTGTCATCACAAGGGGACATATGTGACCCTGGAAATAAGTGAAACTATGTTCAACTTTTTAGCAAAAGATGATATTCGTTGACAGTTGAAGTACAAGGATTGTATATTTCATTGAGAACTTTCTTTATAAGCTGATACATTTGGTATGTTATGTTCAAGGAACAATAACTAATATTTACATGAAACAAGCAGTATCATGAACTTATTCACTACGCAGTTTAATGGAAAGACAATATTTCTTTGACTTATTATGCTCGTATTTCATTTAAGGAGTGTTGATGACAATTACAGTCTACCTCCCAATACCAGACAGACAGACAGACAGACAGACAGATAGACAGTACGGAGGCCACTGGCCCATAATACATGCAGATAATAGTTTACACCTTTCACGTGCGCATGTTTTAGGAGCGCGTTTATATAGCGCTAACCAATACCAAACGCCACATTCTCCAATCTTCAACCCCTCCCCTTCGTCTTCACACAATAGTGTTCTAACATCACATCATACGTAACCAACGGTGATACAATAAAGATTATAATCACAAAACAGCCCAACAAATCAATGCAACTGCATGCGATTGAATTACAGCCAAGGCGTCATAACATAGCTACAGCAAGCAAACAGGCGTAACAATGACAAATCAAGCAGGACTAATTTCTGTTCAGAATAAACTTTAAATTAGAAACGAACTGAAACAATCTAGATTACATGTAGTTGAGTATTTATTATATAATTTTCTCGATAAATTAACAATAATTTGGGGTTGGTTTCATTGTCATTGGGATTGTTCAGGCCGTTTGCAAATTTATGGGTTCAAAGTCATTAAATCTTTCTAGATGGTAGTTAGAAGTGGTCTTTTAAATGATCAAAGCGAGCAGTGGCTCTAATGTTGAGAACAAGAACTGTACTTTGTCCCGTGTGTCGAGAAGCTGTGCTAGTTGTCTCGGTGCTTCGCTGAGTTTGAATGCGGTGGGCGCCGATATTACAAGTGCTGGGAAATGTGATATCTTATTGACGACCTCAGTCAACATTGACTGCACTCGCTGTGTGATGTTGTAGCTTCTGCTGCTGAAGCTGTTGAATACTCGCCTTCTCACTCTACCATTATAATGATAATGATAATAATTCACTTATATGGCGCCTAGTATCCATCTGACTAGTTTGCTCACTGGACGCTGTAATCAGAATTTGATTGTCATTACCACGGATAACCCAAGCTGCCTCTTAGGCGCTAGAACGTTATAGTCACAAGACTTTATTATTATAACCTGTACAAGGCAATGCATTTTACAATCACAGTAAATGTATAGCTTCAACCCTCTTCTTTCTTTTAATGTTTTAAGTGTGAGAGTTGCCAAAGTAATGAGGTCTGTCCCGAAGTTCAGCTTGAAGTGATCGAAGCGCCATGTAGGCCCTGAGTCTATGATTAAGCACGGAGTTTGGACGAACGCTATGTGGAACAGTTTCCTCGTTATCACGACTCTGTGTTAGTGTTGAGCGACGATAAATCATGTTCCGACATTCGCAGACATGAGGTCGTGTTTAAAATGCAATGAACATTACTACAACTTTACATATGCGCTGTATATCTCAGTTATACCGGAGATAATGTTCACAGCATATACACAGTGAACACAGGAGAGTCAGTAAAGACTGGAATATCGGACGCATTGTCTTCCATCAATCTGTTCTTTAACCCACTAAAATGAGGCGTCTATCCACGTGCTGACCTTGTTCGCAGCCATGTGGTACATTGCAGGAGTTGATTGTCTTCTGTGCACATCCACCATAATGTACCTTGTCTGGGCCAAAGCTTGAACTCGACCTGCAGCACGTGCTTGTTGCGATCCGATGTCACGTATGTCACGTGCAGAGTTAGTAATGTTTACTTTGGTAACCATGGAGGCCACGTCACGTGCTGCTATACTTGAGAAACACACGGGCAGTGGGGAAGGACAACAGTTTTGTTAGATTACTTGAAATTACACTCAATTCACAAATCCGTTAATGAATGAGTTCGAGAGAATCCTAATGAATCGAACGTGAAAACATACTCCTACAGAACGCGCTGGATACCATCGGATTTCCTTACGTACTATGAGGAAAAAACACTCACTTGCAATATGCGAAAGCTGTCTCTCCCAAACAGCTGCATTTTTATTATAATGACCACAGGCTGCAGTAAAACTCCTGTTTCTGCTTATCGAGACAAGATGGAACAATTGTCCGTCAGTTCCCGCCTTTATGCCCTTTGGAATCTACTACTACAGGCTCTCGAAATTATTCACTGGGGGTAGATTATAGCGCTTAAGTCACAATCTATATTGCGAATCCAGAATTTACCTGATTCTTGGTTTGTTTATACCATACAAGTGCTGCTCTGTTCATAAGCAAGGTAGGAAGTCCATACGTTTAAAGCGTAGACAAAGTGTCCATGTCAGAGCATTTGGTGCTGTAAGAACATTTGATGGTTGTTAACGTCTAATGAATAGCTTACTGAATAGCATACTGACCCAGGGGTGGATACAGCTTCTTGATGCCACCAACCCGTTTCTCAGAATTGAGGACTATTGTTCCGTAATGCTACAATCCAATCAATCCAGCACGTATCAGTGATGTTACAAGAGCCTGTTCATCAGCGTTCAGTCACTACAACAATGTAGCCACCAGGTATATTTATTGACAGGCCGACTAGTCAATAGCTATCGTAACATATCACAAGCAACTTTCAGTCTTCTTGTGTCGTGGAAATTAATTTTCTTTACAGTAATCAAAATGTCAAGGTAATGTGAGTGTTGGAGGGAGTCTTCTGATAGTTATTTGTGTTGATCAAACATTGGATCTCAAAGGATCAAATTCAATCACGAGGCTGGCATAGAGATCTAGGGTGTTGTTTGGATGAAGTATAGGACATAGTGTTTGATGTCCAAGCACAAGGTAATCAGCCAGGTGTGTCAGCTATTAGCCATCTCATCACGGAAAACTGTCCACAAGCTCGATGCAGTAAGAATGAAAGTCATTTGAGTAGGAGAGGATGAATTGTCGCAGAATTGTGTCAGCCTGTTGAAGATTAAAGACTCTCTTTGAACAAGACACATTCTCTGCTTTCATTCCATCACCCTCTTTTTCTTCCCAAAGCCAGTGTTACGCGTCTATATACCGGATACAGTGACATTTGTTCCAACAATACTCAACCGGAACCGGAATGGTGATGTTCTAATACAATCCGGTTACATTACGCTGACAGATTTATCAACTTGTGTGGGATTTATATGTCGAATAGAAGCTCCACGTTAAGTGTTATGCCTCTGTCAAGTTGCCAGTGTGGCGATCAGGATTTTTGTGTGACCTGATTTAATTGAGAGGGTATGTTGAACAGTTGCTGAAAAATTCATCGACTGTTTCTAGTTACATGGAATGGCGATGCTTGAAACTTACAGGGGTGGTGGGGAGTCTAGTAGTAGCACCGGTGGTTAAAGCGTTTGCTCGCCAGCCCAGGGACGGGTGTTCGAGTCCTCACCTGGGAACAATATGTGAAGCCCAATTCTGGTGTCGTTCGCTTTCCTGGTCCTGGAATATTGCTAAAACCTGCGTAAAGCCTGAGTCTTTCGCTCAGTTAGTTTCTCAACGCCATGTTTATCAGATACTGAAGGACCCCTATAAACTTCGTCTTGGCGATGCTACAAACATACAGTGATTGTACAAATTCCAGATTCAGCTTAATACCCTTTCTGGTGGGTGTCACACAGAATCACATTTCCTTCGACGTCAGACTAGAAAACGCGCACATAGATGTGCGACGTGCGGCCCAGTTTTCAAGCATTCCAATTTTTGTGTCATATTCACTGAACCATGGTGAAATCCCAGTCAAACAAATCTTAAACACAAATTCTAAAACTTTCATTGATATCATAACGGATATTTGGCCCCTTTAATTTGAAGCAGATCCTTTCCGCTTTCACGGTAGAATAGTCATATAACGGGTATATATAAGGAAACTATTTATTGTAGAAAGATATTTATTGCTCACGAAGACTTTTCATGATCTAAATTCCACCTTTGAAATACACATTACTTGTATCAGGGTATCATATAAAAATAACATCCGTAGCTGATTATTTGACTGTGATCAGTTCACTCAAAGTGCAAACCGGCAATAAAGTGCATAGTTTTCTCTGATATCTATTAGAGGGAACTATTGGATACAGGTGTTCTTTAGAGATTCATGAAACACGAACATCTGCAGGTTACAAACATCTGCATCGAATGAAAACATCTAGCTCCATCAAACCTGTTTCAAACTATGCGTGGAAAGAGACGATTGGTCTCATCTCTGCAGTTTTGCGGTTTCATACGACTCAGGTAAGAGTTGGTAGGTCATCAGACAGTAATTACCGGGAAACATCACCTACAAGTGGGTCACACCTATTCAGGACACAAGATAGAGTAGGGACGTCATATACTTGGACACTGATAATGTAAACTCGGGCGATAAACGACCATCTACGTGATATTGTAAACCAAAAGTTACTGTGTTCTGTAATCTGATTGGTTGAAAAACATGATTAAATGGTATTAGATTCCCGGGGCCCCTTTCACAAAACTCTCGTAAGCCTAAGGTCTCGTAACTTTTCTCGTAGCATTCGTAACTCCTATACCATAACATAGGAGGTGGAAATGCTACGAGAAAAGTTACGAGACCTTAGGCTTACGAGAGTTTTGTGAAAGGGGCCCCCGGAAACTAAAAGACTATTCACCGCGTATTGACACGTAAACAATTGTTTTGTTGTGTCATCATCAGTGGTGACGTCATTCAAATCATATTGTGACGTAAAGTTAGAATGACGTCACAAATGAGCAACTCCAGATGCTACCATGAGAACCAGCTGACGCCGTCGGTTCCAAATGCATTCCCGTGCTTCAAATACTCAATAACACCCGGAACTTGGCCAACACATGATGTTTATCTCCTAATAATACACCCTTATCTACTTCCAGGTGCTGGTAGTGGCCACCCTTCTGTGCACCATGACAGTGTCAACAAGGTGCTTCACTTTCATTGGCAGATGTTGCAGAGCTTCCCAAACCTTTTAACGGCTTATATCCCTTTATCCTCCACATATCCTTCACATATCCATCAGGACGCATAGAGCCATTGTGACGTCATTGAACGCGCTCTTGTTATGCAATAACCATTAACAGTTTAACACTCATCTCAGATTTGTAGTCCAGTAAATCGATTAACGAGGACCGGAGTGTATTCCCTTAAAACCAGCATGATGGAATGATGAAGCTGTGCAAGAACAAGCTAACGTACAGACTCACACTAAAACTTTCACAAGTGGCCCGACGGCCCTTGTAGCAGGACTGGTAAGAGAGAGTACGCGAGTGAGCTTTGTTCTATGCAGCTTTCAGAAAATACCAGCAAAATCACTGCGGGAGACACCCGAAAAAGGCTTGACACGGTGAACCCAAATGAGGAATCGAACCCGGCTCTTCAGAAACTCGTGTTAACGCATAACCGCTAACCACTCCTCTGCCGGAATTCACATGTGGCCGTTACGGGTGGTAGATACATTTTGCTTTGAGTTCGAATCCAAGGTTCGCCTTGATGATTGGTTTTGCTTTTGAGTTTCACATGTTTTTGCAGACAAATGGACCAGACATTCCAGCGACTGTCACTTTGCGATACGATGATAGACCATGTAATTATGAATCTCTTTGAAAGGTGTTCACGAAAGGATGATCCTATCCTGTTCACCGGTGGCACCCGCCATAAACATATGCTAAGTCTACTCAATTGTTCGCCTGAAATAATTCGGGAATCTATGGTATAGGTCAAATCAGGGAATTGGACATCGCCTTTGTCAATGATGTATCAAATTTGGAAATATCCTCTACATGCCTGCCACAAAACGTCTTGAAAGTTTTTCTGGTGCCTTGAATGTTGCAACCGTGATCAAACAACTTCTGAACAAGAGTGGATGGCGCTCGTTGAAATCCTTATTAAAAGAATGCACTTTTCTGTACCTCAACAGTTGTGAAAATGTGAACACCAGAGGTGGGAGCTTTTGGAATACTGCTCGACATGAAAGGGAAGTTGACTATTGGAAAGTTGGAATTACCCCTTTTGTCACATAGCCTCGTGGACAGTTTTTATCATTCTGAATCTGTATGCACCATAACCGTGATGTTCCTTTCGATGAAATGCTAATTGTCTTCCACTTGCATTACCTTCGCTTACCCCAGCACCAAGGTGACACGAAGGGGTATACTGCCACCCTTCACAGCCGAGTCAAACTCATCTCACTCACTCATTCATGCTCTACTACCAGATTTACTGGAAATATGAACAGATCACCCATGAGGTAATGAGGTAGTATATTTTTGCCAGATTATGAATGATTATGAATCCAGATACCCACTGTGACCTGACAATCCCGCCATTTGAAGTGGTTGAGTCATTTGCCTTTTAAGCCGCAAAACCTTTAGCAATATTGCTACACTGTCCGTTTATGGAATCGAACCCGGACTTTCGGCGTGATCAGCACACACTTTAGCCAATGAGCTACAACATCAGTCTCCATACGCACTGAAGAGTGATTGGAATACAATTAAACAGGCGAGTGCGAGTTCGTTTCTGGATAGCCTAAACAACCCAAGTTATAATTGCAATTTCAATTATTGGTAATTTTGTTTACAACATTATTAAGACACAAAACAAGTTATTTAGCATGCATCATATAATAAACGGATTTCCATGCAGGGAACGACTACCTTGTGTCAGAAGATACTGGCATGAAAGCAGCGTCTCTCCCATTTAATTAAATGATTGCCTTTGAAAAGGAGATAACGTTCAGATGGGATCAGGAAAGAAAGTATCGATTAGCAAAAATGTTATGGCAATCTGATGAATTCTCAACTAATCAATATATACAAAGCTTGGTTGAACGATTATGTCAAATTTTATCCATTTAAATCAATAACTCCCACCGTTACTTCTCATAAAATCTCCATCTATCAAATTGTCTCCTTGTGTTTCAGTGCTGAAGAGACTGTCAAGATGACCTGGTTTCTGAAAGATTTCATCGTCTACAGTTGAACAACAACCATGGAGGTGCCATGATGATGTATAATTAGGGCGTAAAACAGCCAGACATTGTATATGACATGTAATTATGACGTCACCATTATCTATTAGCAGTATATTTTGAGGAGTCTCCGCGCAATGTGGAGCTACGTTTCCTGTTTATACGATTACACTAATAATTGAATATGAAACTAATGTCGCAGAACTGTGTCACATACACATTAGAATATATATTGTATAAATCAAACTGGACAAAGAGTAACATGCTGACAGAAGTGGCGTTGCAAGTACTGCATATGTATATAAACTAAGATGGGCGATTCAACATGACTTTTTCTCATATTCAAAGCAGTCGTTTAACGCGTATTCAACAGTGTTCTAGCTTTCTGACAGCGGTCTGTAAATAATAGAGCCTGGGCTAGACAATCCAGTGATCAAGAACATGAGCATCGCAATTAGAATACGGTGAAATTTGTCAACCAAGTCAACGAGCCTGACCATCTGATCCTGCTAGCCGTATTTAACAACAAACGTGTATTGCTGAAGATCAATTCAGTTGCCCGAATTGCTTGAATATCGCCACTGTGTCAAGTTACCACACATCATGAATACAGGTCCGTTTGTATACATTGTACATGTGTGCTGGATTTAACAACTTCTCCCAGCGAACAGATTCAAATTTCATCATTGCTGTAAATCCTATTAAATTTGTTGTTGGTTCTTTGCTGTTTTTCAAACTTTCTTTTATGCGAGGTTAACCTTTTCCCCAAAGTAAACTCTCACAGCAAACTGTCGGCTGCCTTTTTTGGGAGTCAGTCAGTGCTTTGGGATTCATCGGATATGCTTCCCATTCATTGATTTCAATGATGTATAGCCTGTAATTTACCTTTACACTCAATGGAATCTCCTGTGTCGGATAATCGCGACTGATGCTCTGGGTCTGGTTCTATATTCCTGCGGCGGGACACAAACGACATGTTAAGCTGTTATTTTAGTTCTCGTACATCCTATCATGACTTAACAGTGTTTACTGAGCGCACCGGCTGACGTGTTTATTTGTATCATCAGAGACACGGTTATGGCAACCGTAAAAATATTTTCTATATCTTTGAAAATTCGTCATCGACCTACACTTTTAAACGAGGTGTTTACAATCCAGCACGGGATATATTTACCAACAAACTTTTCCTGTTTAGTTTCAGTACAAACTAATGTTTACACTCGGTAGAACTAATACTCGCATTATGTTTGGGACTAGTATGGCGAGAATGACAAAGAGCAATTGATTGACGTATTTTTAATTGTTTTGAAATATAAAATGAATACGAAGAATGTGAATTGTCTTCATTGTGTTTGCCCCCCACTGTTTGTTGTGCACCGCCGCAAAGAGCAGTATTTCAGCTGTAAGACGATGGTCAATGAGAAGTCCAGTCTTGACACCGTGAGCATCGACCAACGCATGCGTGCGATGCCACGTGCCAATCACTGAGGTCCCGTTAGTCGCATTTTACAGCATTCATGGATAGTTGAAGAACAATTCCTACCAGGAACATCGCTAGTTTGTTTATTAGTTGTTTAACACCGCATTTAAGCTATATGGTGACTGCTTGTATGTCGAATCTGGGTCAGACGTTCCAGTGATCAACAGCATGAGCATCGATCTACGAAACTTATGATACGATGACGTGTGCCAACCAAGTCAACGAGCCTAACGCCGCTAGTCACCTCTGAAGACCAATACTAACCCGGATGTTCGCGGTTGTTTGCTGTGACTAAAGAATGCGGAAACTAACTGAACAAATATCTCCATTTTAAAATAGATTTTGTTCAAAGATAGTTTAACGTCACACTCGGCAAGGTTTAAACTGTATGACAATGGACTGTAATACGTCGGAGTGGACCAGACAAAGCAGTGAATATATTATTCCCAGCCTCTGGAGCTGAGTAGCCGTGTGGGTAAAACGTGTGATGGTCACGCCAAATATCCAGGTTCAATTGCCCATAAGGGTACATTGTGTGAAGCCCATTTCTGGTGTCCTCTAAGTTTACTGGGCCATTGAAAAGCTGATTTTAGTCGCACTGCAAAGCATAAAATACTTTGAAATGCAATTTCTGGAAGACACGGGTGCTGTTGAAGGGACAGGCTTGTGCTTGAAAGGTTTCGTTACCCTAAACGATGCCGCCTGCAAATACTGATACAGCTAAACTCCAGACTAATCTCCAAACAACTCGCCACAGTGAAAACTGAATCACACTTTAAAGAGAATGTATATGAATAAATGGTTGATGTCGACCAGGTGGAAACAGGAAGCGATGTTTGGGGCACTTTCAAGTAGTCATCAGTTGATTAGTGTTTTTCCTTTGTCAATAAATATATTGTTCCTAATCAGTGACGGACCACAGTGTCAATCGTCCGTGTACTCAAGGTGCATGTGAGGATTAAACCTGGCATCTGCAAAATAAACGTGTTGGATCTTATTTGATTGCCATCTCCACTTACCATGTAATCACCTAATGACGAGGCAGCACTGATAACGTAACACATATCTCGACGTGGGAGGACACCAGCAAAAGGCCCAAGGGTGGTCTCACTTCCAAGTCTGATTGACAAGTGAGGGGGTTAATATCAATAGTGACAAGAATAGCGTGGTGAACTGGATGTTCGTGATTTGACGACCTACCAGGGGACATGGCTGGAATATGCTGTAACATGACTGGATAAATGATGTTTTCTAATAGTCAGTCTTACAATCGTTATTGAACAATAACCCTCATTGAAAAGAAACAAAAATATTTGCTTAAGGTATAAAAATATGCTGATAATTTATTTCAGTCCCATGGACGTCGTGAAAGAAGAAACACATGTTTAAAAATTTTCAGATCAATCATGAAAGGTCACCCACACGCTTAAAATGATAATAATTCCTTGTCGTTGTTCAAGAAACTCACAAACTCTGTTTCACAGCGAGTTTTACCGCCACTGGGTGTTCGCATGTAACACATGAGTTCATGTCTGTTGATTCCTCGACTCATATATTGCCGACTCCTTTTATGTCTTGTAATAGCACGATCTGTTAAAGGGTTAAATTGTGTCAGTTTACGTAACAGCTGATCCATTAGAATTCCGGTATAACTTTCATGCCAGAAAAAGTCAAGTCTCATAACAAAGTCGACCCAATGGGAGGTGTCTCAGATCAAATCTGTGTGAAAACTTAATCGTCAAGGTTTTTGACAAATGGTAAAATTAACTGAAGAGGAATGAATACTGGAAGTTGTAACCTTTTATACATTTTGACTGATAGTTATTCATAATATTGATACATGTGATGACGATTTTCGTGGAACTATGTGTGCCCATTGAGCTGATAAACGCTGGTTAATAACGTGTTCACATGTTATTTAACACTCATGAACCTTTGAAGGATGAGAATTTAAGGATGTAAACTTCTTTATAGTGAGAAACACTGATTTTTTGGAGTATATTCTTACACTGTCAGATCTCGGTTAAAAAAGGGATAGGGTGATCAGGTTCGCCTCTCAGAATGTTGCTCACTAGATTGTCTGATTCAGAATTGATATTCTGTGGCATATAGCTGTAATACTACACGAATAGATTTGCACGAAAACTGTGGCCCATGCTGTATACAAAGATTTAAATGCTCCACGCTTCTAAAAAGACGTCAAAGTAGACAATTTGTAGGCAGATAAATATTTTATTGGTGTGACATGTGTCACAATATGTAGCTCGGAGTCTGACAGTATCCAACATTCCTGGACTGCAAGGAGCTGTAATGCCCACGCTAAATATCACGATCCGGCCATATACCTAAAATGTCATGTGTAGCGAATAAACTACCATAATATCACTACTCTTACTGAGCTCAGGATCAGAGAACAGGCGTTTCCAGACGACGGCACAGATTTATTTTTGCAATTATGTGTAATAAACCGCTTCTATTGGAATTTAGTGATATAGGCTTGTCCCGTCTCTCTGGAGGGCGTTCCATTGATAAAACTGACCGTCGTGAAAACATTAATATGGCGCTTTTGTCACAAAATGTTATAAGCAGTGTGTGATCAACAGGAGGATGGGCATCTGACTCACGTGTAACTGGCATTTTGTTTTCATAAATAAATAAATATTTTTTACAATACTATTAGGTATTCAAAATCATTATGGCGATTTTCAGGCATACGAACACATTTGTGTTGCACAGACAGTTTATATGAGTCTCACAAGATGTAAACAATATATACAGATGATTAACAACAGTTAAAGAACGGTAGTCATTCTATGTAGAATTATGAAAGACTGAGACAATGTACATTACTGAAAATGTAAGTAGAATGATGCTACAATGTTCAACATTCACTAATACAAAAAATCTTCTTCACGCTAAAATTACTGATTTGGCAGTTTAATTTATGACTTTTTATTGGAAAGTTAGCACGTAAATCAGTGTACACAGGAAAATGCATTGATACGTGTCCTTCATCCTCAACCATAAATACACAACACATGGGACAACACATGCACAATTGAGGCAGTTGACTTGTTTTACCATTGTTTGTGATGGTCGCGGATGGTGGGGCGGATTATGACCACATTTTAGGAACAACTGTTATCAGCAGAGTGACAAGATCAGTCATAACGTACGAAGTCATTAACGTGGATGAGAGCATCAGTCAGCTCAATACCCCTCTCAGTTATGTCTCCAACAGTAACACCACGTGTAGGATTCAGGGCACATCTACTCGTGAAATCTAACAAAAGTATAAATCACAGAAACGAACATTTCCGACATTGCTTAATTCTGTCAAGTCTCATTCGTCGGAATTGTGATGCATGGGGTATCAGATCGATGAGTTCTGAGGGACGAAGTGGCATTGATGTTGAATGAGCATTGCTGGCACCCGTGCAGTTGTAAGAGCAGCAACACATAGTTTGTGACTAACTCAGTGCAATGCCCATAGACTGTAACTCGCGTCATCACAGCAGGAATCTGAAAGGTGGGACAGGTAAACTGGTTCTCTTCCTCTGGAGCAATGCTGCCTTAAAAGATCAATCAGAATAATCACTTTAAAACACTCTTCAGTATCAAACGCTTGTCTTCAGGCATGGAGTGACAGATACTCATAAACACAGCCTATAATCACCTGAATGTGATATTCCAGACAGTGCACATCGGGATGATATAAACTATATTGCTCCATCCCGACACGATTCGGGTGAGGTAATTCATGCTGCCGAAACCGTATATTGGCGACTATATAACTGTGACTTTGCAGACGGATCGTTTATAGATAGAGAGAGATCTGTGTAGTCACGATTAGAAATATATACTAATGCCTGGAAATAACCAGCTTCGAGTTGCAGCGCATATAGATACTGAACGAAATAGCGATGAAAATTACATATTTGGGTCTGCGAACATCAGTGAAGGCACCACGCGCCCACCCTACTGGTATCGCCTGCCACATACAGTTTGCAATATATGAAGTGTAGTTGCCTAACACATGACAGCATGGATACAAACCAGACAATCAGGTGATGGACCGACAAATCCAGAGACATGTCAGGGCACTCGATTTGCTGAAGCTTAACAAACATCGTAACTCTGAATTACACCTGTTGTTTAATAAACAGAGATTATGTATCTTATCAAACAAATATGGTCGTTCTACAACACAGTGGGAGGCAGTTTTGACATGCCATTCCATACATTGTAAAAGGCTCTGTTACAGTGGTGCGTAGCTGTGAGACGATCTTGTTTACAAGGATAAATGTCAGTGCCAGTTACTGCCTTTCATTCATGCCATAGTATGATTCGATTCCGAAACAGGATCTAAAATATCCATTGACCTAATGGTGTGACAATATCCCTTTTGAAAACATTACAGACAGTTGATGGTTTTGAACAAACAAAATTGGAAACATTTGGAACCAATGAAGGGAAGATGATGGCCGCAAGTAATATTGATAATGACGTCAAGAAACCAGGTGTTGGGTGATGTAATTGTGCATGTTATAAACCACCGAAGTAATTTCACTCCTGACAGAAATTAATGATTTGTGTCTTTCTAAAGTGGCTTTATACATGTAAACTGTGTAAGGCCACACAGTGGGTCAATTGTTACAAGCTTTTTGTTCTTGCGTTCCATATTGCTATCTATTGATCACATCTGTATGATGTATGTCAGGCCGTATGAAGTATTACGTGCCATTCTACAATTCAAAGCTGTGAAGTATAGAAAATATTTTCTTTAAATATAGAAAACTTCATTGTTTGATATTTGGTTTAAAAAGTGAATATACAAAATGTGACGTCTGAATTCTAATGTTTTCGCAACAAATTGTGAACTGTGAACTGTGACAGCTATTGACAGCTGTGAATTTAAGACAGCCATTTGAGACGTATGATTGTTAAAACTGAACTGGGAACTAACAAACTGAAAATATGTGATTATAAAGTCTGTTATACCATCGGTCATATGTAACATTGTTACGGTTAAGAATTTACTGTGACAAACGATGTAAGAAACCCCTTGTGAACCAGCAAAACAGAACAAAGACAAGTCTGAAACATTCAAATTCTGTATTATTGTGCAACGAGAGCAAGGTATACAAAGTCACAAGTCAATTTCTCAACGCTGATTGCAAATTCAATACAAATGTGACAAAATCTAAGGCAATGGGTCACAATATTTATAGTATAGCAAACTTACCAAAGTCTTAGCGTGAGAGAAACAGTTACGTAGAATAAAACACGGCGAGCGGTCTGACAGCAGTTTCCCGCGTTGACGGATATGTTTACGATGACATAACCCCAGGGTGTGTCCGTCGCAACACAGCAACCAGACCTTTTATATATATTCAGTCATTTCCCGAAAGTTCGGGCACATACGACCATCGCCAACACCGTAGAAATCTCTAGCAGCCTCCCGGAAGTAGCAAACAGGAAGCGAAGAGCAGATAATTACCGGGCAAGCCTGCTGCGAGAATCCTAAAAATGCGGATCATCTATTATACGAAATGTTACCAATCATATTAATTATTCAAAACACTAAACATTGTGGTCCAATAATAATTATTACTGAATTAATAACAAAATATACAGAAAGTACACACTCGTAACAGCATGTATTTATTGATCTGTAAAAAATCAGAGATCTAGATATCAAAACCAGAGAAAGCGGAATCTTGCCTATTCACCTAGATAGATTGCTCGGGGGAAGAGGCGATATAGCAAATAATATTGCATGAACTTATCAATGAGAGAGAAATGAAACGAAACTATAAAGCGTTCATTTTAAACAGAATGTCAATATGTTATTAACCCTTGCTGGTCAGCTCAATGGACCAACACAGTTTCAGTTCACAAACCTTTATCCCGTATAGTTACATATCATATACTGAATGTGTAACTGATTACATAATTTAGCTCTGATAATTTTACTAACATTCAAGAGCGTTTTGAAAAACCTTTATGGTGAGGTTGTTCCACACACTTAAAGGTGAAAAGGCTGACTTTGTTTGGTGATTCAGTCCTGTAAATTGTATAGACATTCTCATGAATCAAATGTCTCGTAAACAGACATATTTTACATGTTGGCCTAGCGTGCTATGACAAGTCAAAATGTGTAGAAATCAGCAGACATTTAGTCAAGTGTGAAAAAGCAAACGCGCTATAGCGAAAAACACCCCCACTCTTTTAAACAGACATCATTATATTGTTCGACCCTCGAAAAAGAACCCCGTCGCTTCATATGCGTAAATGATTGATCCACCATATAGAAAAATGCATTTCCATCCTCATGGATCTCTTCTGAAACATATCTAGCCAATCATTGGTCTACGCCTTGTCTCTGAGCATATAAAAGTTTGATACAAACAAATAAAGTCTATATCAACTGAAACGGGAAGTCATTGAGCTCAGAGTTGCTTTATCTTGAGCTTTTGTATTGTAGAATGGGACGGGCGGAAGGAACATGATATAGTTCAGTACAGAGAGACAGACTAGCAATTCAGTGTAGGTTCCGTTGACAATGCGTAAGTAGGAGTCATCGATGGAACCCCTCAAAGACCTCTACATTATCCAGTCATGTTTCATCATTCTCTACCCGTGTCCCTATTGGTTAGGTCTCCAAAATCACGAACATCCATTTCACTACGCTTTTCTTGCAACTGTTGATATTAACCCCCATTACTTGTCGATCAGATTGGCAAGTGAGACAACCCTTAGGCCTTTACTGGTGCCCTCCTACTTAGAGATGTGTGTTACGCGATCAGTGCTGCCTCGTCATTAGGCGATTACATGGTAAGCGGAGATTACAGTCAAATATAAATATTCAGCTCGTTTATCTTTCATCTGTCTGGTTTAATCCTCACTTGCACCTTGTGTACACGGTCGATTGAAACTAATGGTCGTCACTAATTAGGAATGATGTATTTTGACAGATGATGGTGAAAAATCTGAAAGTGTCCAAAATGTTCAAAACGTTTTCTCGTTTCGTATTTGCATTGACATACCATAAAAAAATTATCGATATACGATATATGTAAGCTATAGAATGACCCACACTGTCATTTTCTTGAGTTGTTTGAGGAATAATCTAAATATTATCTGCATCAGTATTTGCAGCCGCCATCACTTGAAAAAGGCTTTCTGAAAATATTTCTGACACAGCCCATCTCTTTGAAAGACAAACGTTTCACACAGTTGACATATTTTAAACATCTTAATGATTCCAAATGGATGCGTTCCGACAGTTCTGTGGTATGTTGGATGGACTGGCATTCCTTACCCGAGCAACATGTTGAAGAAAGGATGGCGTATGTCATGTTCAGGTAGAATACTTTGATCACACACATGTGAGTGGTACATCCTGACGTTGACAAGGAGAAGAATTGTGCTTGAGTGCGTTATCCTTGAGTGTGAGTTCATCCTGTGTGTTCCAAGAACCAACAATGCATATGAAGGACGCAGCACCACGTTCTTTAGTCTGGCTGGTCATCACCCATCGAATGGGTTCTAGAAAGAGCAAGCAACCGTGAGAACTGTATTTTACTCAGGACATCGCCAGGAATATACCTGTAAAAATACAAAAACTTCATCAAGATGCTGAAACCTCCGCAGAGACTGTAACTGAAATCAATTCCAGAGTGTCTCCATGGGCTTACCACCAACATTAGACTGCATAAAGCTCAGTAAATGTCGGAAAGTCTTGCAAATTGTCAATTTACAGCGAAATGTGGAAACAAATTTTAAAAAGTCCAGCAAATGCATCGTTGTAGATGCACAGTTTCCATTGTTGTATGCGAAAGTGTCTATGTGAATAACGTATTAAAAAATAAGAAGAGTTCTGCAAATGTATTTTTGACAATTTAAATTGCTGTATGTGAATAAAGTATTAAAAACCTGAATATCTTAGTTTTTTTCTTGACATCTGTTTTACAAATATCAAAGCAGGACCTTTTTCCGGAGGACTCTTATTTCAAGGCAAATTTAGTACTCTTTAACTGTACAATTGTTTCGAGGTCTTTATTTTTTCGAGGGCGGAATAGTGCCGACAGGATAAACCACTCTCTATGTTCACACACACGATGATACGTCAATCAATTGTTCTTCATGTTTTTCGCCATATGGATTCAAAATACCAGTCATTATTAGCATTGAAGTTGGTATATAAAAACGTGTTTGAAGCCAAGCAGATAAAGCTTTGTGGGTAAATTCATTAAGTGTTTAATAGTACAAACACATCGTTTCCGAATTTTATGCAAAGTTTCAAAGGTATAGATAATATTTACACGGTTGTCGTAATGATGATAGAAATATACACTGCCGCTGCGCTCAGTAAACACTGAGAAGATTGTGTGTAACAGGAACTAAAATAACAGCTTGTATGTGCTCCACCCTAGAAATATTATCCTGGGGTTACCCGGTTTCCCTCGGCTAAGAAACAAGTGGTTTTGAAATATAGACAAATAATTGAATAAGCATATGAGAGTATCTTCTAGTTACTATGGTGTATTTGTTTTCTTATCAATGATTACTGTGCTGGAAAATGAAGCAAAAGTCGATTACGTTCCAATTAAAACCGCCATGATACTTAGGAGTGCGCACTACATACTGCACGGGAATATCCCATCACAAAGGGAAACTAACAAACCTGAATTGAGGGGCAGACGACATATCACTTGGAAATTTGACACGTCTAAAACTGCTTTATATGATGTGATCACTGAATATTCAGTGAAGACTAATTGTCATGCAAACAAGTAATAAATACACGATATGTGAGAGATTAACACTAATGTTAGACTACATCACGGTTGATATACCCCGATTTGTAATATTCCTCAGTGCGGCGATGAACAACAACCTGATATCCACGTAATATTAACGACCGTAGCTGAAAGATCTGAATATTTGTTTTTGTCAGCCAACACTGTCAACAAGAAGAAACTGTTCTTCGCAATGACACATCGCTATGGATCTCAGGAACTCAGGAACCACAATGCTTGTTACCCGCCTTATGTCGAATACATTCGGTTTTCATAATGGCGTCTTGACAAATATTTTCATGTACTTGGCACAAGTTCTGCGCCTTCGGTTTCAAACACACTTTACCGATGATACATCAAGCAATTATGCTTCACATTTCACAGGATATAACGTTACAGTTACAGCTTACGGTTACATGTGACGTCATCCGTATCATTAGACGTCATTTTTATATGCCATTTCCATTTGTGTGAGTGGCATGCTCTCAGCAATGGATACCACGAGTTTACCTGATGATATTTTGAAATATTGTTGGCCATCTGTAGACGACGATCAAATCACTCTAATGCACAGCAATCTTGACCTCCAACTTGATTCCTTCAGTGTTAAACATTGACAAATGTAGATTTTAAGCTGCATGAGTTGTTGACTTCTAAAGGCTGTTTCCGTGCCAACACTATATTACGCATCGAACGTTTTCCGTCATGGAATCAGTCACTTATGTGACATCTGCATTATCATTTGTTTATTGCCAATATCTTTTTCTAATATACCAGACAGGAGAGTAAGCATTATTTTAAATCACTTAATTCACGATGGTCTCTTTCTAGTGAGAAAAACCTTATCACTCATTCAAGACCGTGGAATGCTTCAATTGATAAAATGTTCTAAATCACACTTTAGACCATAGTACAGCCGAACGAAGACGCATAAATCTAACTCTTGATGAAATGTTTTATGCTTTAAAGGGAATAAGGCGTACGGTGAGACGACTAAACACCCACCCTTGCCAACCCACTATCCGGCGCCATGGAGATCGTTATGGCCAAATATCACCTGAGCCAGAGTATATACCTTCACATGTTATACCACAGTAGGAAAACACTCGATCTTAATTTCCTTAAACCAGACAGGTTTCATATTCACACGGTCTTGATTAATCGATTTACTGGACTAGAAATATGAGGTGAGAGGAGGAATGTTAATGGTTATTACATAACAGGAGAGAGCTTTCAATGACGTCACGATGGCTACATATTTCCTTGGAAAAATCTCATGGCTACCAACCGGTTAAAACGTATACTGACAACTCTGTCTTACAAGATAGTGAAAGTAAAACTGCCAACGGTTTTGTTGCTGTTGTGGGTGTTTTCCATATGGTGATGACGACCTGCAACCTAATGAAGACCATATATTTACTACGCCGATGTTTGGTTGGAGTTTACATAACAGGTTAAAGTGTACATTATATTCCTTGGTCAGGTCCTTTGTTCCTGTGAATAAGGAATGTCAATGGTGCCTGTAAATTTCCCTTTCTAATTTCCATCCATTACATAAAGGTTACTTTGAGACTGTGACTGGCCCAAAAATAAAGATCGAAATTCAAATTCTTGAAAAAAATCATATAAAAACCCCATAAAGATCCAAAATATTGACGGGGCCATAACAAAATTATACCAAATTACTCAAGTACGCCAAGCACCAATAAGGCAAGTGCCTTACACAGAAAATACAGTACACGTCCTTCTATGCTGTTGAAATATTGCTGCAACATTTTTTGTGGATCTACGATATTGAACTTATATGTGTGAACTACAGCAATCCATCCATCAGCATTACGTATTAGGAATTGTTCTCTTCCGACAATTACAAGAATATGTGGATTTAAAATGGGAAAAGGTGACGAAAAAGCTCGAAGATTCTGAGCAAAACTGTTCGGGATAAATTACTGTCACTTTGTTGTTCTCGTATCACTTCCATCTTTGCAATGGTCTGAATTGACTTGAAATGACTCTTTTGACTGTTTTCATAAGATTTAAAATGAAAAAGATGATTTAACATTGGAGTGACTGAATGACGTGGAAATGACGTCACACTTCAACTCAGGTGTATTTTGTGTTGTGTACTCAAACTGAATCTGGGATTTGAACATGATCTAAAGTCACGACAGATTATCACTATCGCCATATTTGCAACTGAAGTGGTGGTTCACAATTAATGTATCGCATTTATTCGCCATGTATATCCACCAAACCTGGTCAACACGTCCGTATGAAGTAA